>NC_082596.1:82203970-82506298 GCF_030936135.1 Gavia stellata
AACTACTGCCCTGGCAGAAGGCATGCCCTGAGCAATCTCTCCAAAGCTACTGTACGCGCTCCACAAGGTATTGTGCAGCCCACATCTGTATGATGGATATAAATTTTTCTCCGGAAAGGAATAAATCTTTCACAAGCAAGGGAAAGAGGAGACACGGTTTCTAAATGAATGATTCATTGTTGGAGGGCGCCGTCTTGATTTGCTAGAGTTGCTATGACACCACAGCAGCAATGCCAACTTGTCATAGCTCTTAATGCTCTCTGGAAGCTCAGCAAACCAAAAAGGCATTGCGGACAGAAATTATTTATTTTTAAGCAGGATGTATGTATTTACCATGAAACTACTTTCAATCATCTCCCACCTTTCTCCATAGGCTGGCTTGAAATTAGTTGTAGCCTTTTTTTCTCCCCCGTGAGTTCTGGAGGAGTGAAGGGCATAAACAGGAAGGCAGCGTACACTGAGAAAGATGGCAGGATGCCCCAAAACAGTAATTTAAAAAACTCTCTCACTGCGCCTGCCAAAACTTGGGTTTGCGCCTTTTTTTTGATAAAAAAAGAAAAATATTGTCAACAACTTTCTGTCACATTGAAAGCATATGTGGCTTTGCTGATTCATGTTTATCTAGAAAAAGTATGAAAGCATACAGCGTATATTCTTTGTGAAAAAGCACAGCAGGGCTATATAAGAATGAAGCCAGAATTTCTTTAGGGAATTCTTGCATTTAAAGCTGTAACTGTAGTAAAACCAAACCTGTTTTTCAGCACCACAAAAAATGCCTCTTAGACAACCTGACACCTTAAACAGGCCTCCTGCAGCAAGCTAACAGGACAAAACAGGGCACTGGCACTAATTAAACACTGGAGCATCTTACTAACTAACAAAAATGGCTAGCGGAGATGGGAGTGAGGTTATGGGCAGGGAGAAAGAAATTAAGTACCAGCATGCAAATTTGTGATGCAGCAAACTGCGGGGAAAATATGGAACTGAATTGCTATGGTTGCTGAAGGAAACTGGGCTCCTATTGCAGAAGAGCCTGCGACTGTCCTGGGAAGACGAAAGCTCTGGAAGAGGAAAGAATTATGTCACATCCTTCCCACGGGTTGCAGACTTTCAGAGAAAGTGAAACAACAAAATTAATTTAATAAATAAATAATGCCAGCGAGTCATTTCATAAGGATCGTAATGATAAAAAGATGACAGTCTCTAGGTAAAGACTACCTAACCACACACGTCTCTTCGGTTGCAAAACCAACTCAATTTTATGCAAAGAGCTGTAGAGCATGCTGCCGCCTCCTTCCTTTTGAAGTTCTCATTAGCCCTCTTATATTCAGAAAATAGAGAGTACTACAAAAGTGGGAAGTCAGAAAGGACTGCTGTGAAAAAGTCTCCTGCTTCTACCCCTTGCCCCTGCCAAGTCACAAAGTACAAATAAAGCAAGCGGGATGGAAAGCAGGAAAATTGCTTGTAGAGAAGAAACAAGATCAGGGAATGGACACCCAGCCTCTACCACCAAAAGGAAATGAAGTGATTTTTAGCTTTGCTTTCTTTTTTAGTTAGAAAAACCGAAGTTTTTACTTTATTTTTAAAGAAAGGACAGATTTCTTTCTGAATTCATGACTGAACTGGCATGAGAACCATCTCTGGGTGGTTCTTCACCAAACTGAGTACCTTCTTGCTTAGATGCTTAGGAGCATCACTCTTTCCTGCTGAAGTTTGGTAACTGGTGTCTGCTTTTAAAGAGGTTGTGCTCCTTGACTGACAGCTCCGTCACATTTCGCTTTCAGTGCATGCTGAGAAATAACCCAGACTGGTTTTGTAGGAGGATAAAGCTCTATTTTAGTAACATTTTTCTTAAATAAAATATATTAAAAAGTTGCCATTAAATATCTCTTCTTCATATCACAATTAAAAACCTTACTAAGTTACAGTAGTTGGCCCAGAAGGACATACATGAGCTTATTCATATAAATGACTTCTCAAATAGTAATTCACGATGCCTGCTCCTTTCTGGTTGTTCTGTAAGACCATCTGTGCTGATTGCCATTTAGAAGTGTTCACTATGCTGACCAATATTGGCTTATTACACACAAATACCTATGAAGTTACTATTAATATCCACATAGGATTCTTGTCTTTAATTCTATGGGCCATTCCTGAGCCCTAATCTTAACTGTATTCTGTTCAAAGTAAGAGACTTTTCTCCCTTTATTGCTGTTTCCTATCAGTGACTGACTGTTCAAAAATATCTAATTAAAGTCACACAAAATGACCCAACTATAACATACCACTGACATTACACTGAACACATGTGTTTCAAAAGATAGAGCTTGCATCCTAATATGTGGAACCTGCTGGTGACTTGGCTTGTCATTTTGGAGTTTGCTTCTAAAGCTGAATAGGCAGATGTTTTATCCTTGGGCTGAAGGAGGATATTCTTTGTAAGTCCTGTTACTTCTCAGTCTTTCCCCCTTGGTATTGCAATTTCTGAAGAAACTGCTGAGACTTCTGACTCCTTTGCTGCTTGATAGTAGCAGGAAAACAGGAAGGTTAAAAGAGCAATAATACTTGAAAGGGACTTAAAAGGATACTTAAAAGGACTTGAAAGGAAGTACCAGTAGTGTCAGGAGGAAAGCACGCTCTCTGCATGAACGCATTGCTTCCCTACAGCACCTCCAGCCTTTGATTAGGCTCAGCCCCGTGGAGACTCCTGGAAGGATCCTAAGGGCTAATCAGAAAAATGACATGAAATTATGAGTCTTCCCAGCTGGTCTTTATCCTTTGCTTTCCTTCTGAGGGGGAAAAAAAAAATCAAAAGGAGGGAATACTGTACACACCAGTAACAGTAGAAATGGAGCTACATTTATTACGGTGGTTATTCTGTCGGATTTGTGTTGCAGTTGTGGGGACTGAGCTGCATGAAAGGAAGCCACAGTATTAAAAAAGGGTCATTCCTAAGAATGACTCCTTGGAGTGTGTGTGAAAGGTTATGGGAAGAAGGCAACTCTCAGGCAAGGCTGTGCTGTTGCTACACCTTTTCTAATACAGCTGGGGGGGAAATGGCATGAATAATTCACCCAGGAGACTTGCTAGATTGAAGTGGGAGAAAAAGTGAATTTCCTTCCTTTGCTGCCAGTATTCACAAACTGTACCTTGCTTTAGTCTCCCTTGTTGGCAATTCTTACTGCTCTCCTCTGACACTGGATTAATTATGAGTTTGGCACGATGTCTGAAAAACAGAGAGCAGTACAGTGACACAGCAAAAAAAAAAAAAGAAAATCAGAAGCCCAAATTGATCCACCCGCATCAGCTGCTGAAATACAGATTATAATGGAAAAAAACCAACAGCACCTTCCACGCAAGCTGCTCTGACTGTGGAGTTCATACCTAAAGGTAGCTCCACCTAGAAATAGCTACTGCTGTAATTTATTATGTTACACCTAGCTTAACAGGAACATCCTTTGACAACAGCAGAGGTAAGAATCAATTTTCCTTGGTCCGGCATTTCTGTGCAGTCAGATCATGGCTGCTGACTAACTAAGCCTTGTTACTGGGTACATGACAAAGAAGGAGATAAAATAAATGACAACAACTGTGACACAGCTGTCCTGGAAGAAAGAGCTGCACCTTTCAGCCAAGCATCTTAAATCACTTCTCTGTACACCGCAACAGCTTAGAAGCATAATGTCATATGAAAGGCACAGAGTAAGATGCTAGTGGCGGTTGTCACAACTAAAAGCTTTAGCGTGATGTGTCCCCGGGTTACTGATCCAAATCCCGAATATCACAGAGAGAACCATCATACAAACTGAATTAGGCCCCATATGCAAAAGAAGAGCTCTGTATCTAAGGACTGTTCTCCACCAGAAAGTGACATGTGCTTCTCTTAAATTGAGTTTAAATACTATTTTAATAGGTAAAGGACTTTGTAGCTCTTTCACTGCTGAGAAAAACATGTCTGAAAGAAAGGCCCACAGATAATACAGGTGTAATAGACAGTGACGTGCCTGTTTGTAGGGATGTGCACAATCAGTCGGCAACAGGAAGAAGCAAAGACTATTAAAAAGAAAGATCAGCGAGTGACAGTATCTTGCTGAAGGATGAGCTGTTTAACAGAGAGAAAACATGGCCCGGAGTTTTTAAGGACATGGTCTGAAGTGAAGAAAGCAGGTCCTGTTTCTTGTTCAGCCATGGACTTATATGACCTTCATTATAATGGTGTCTTTGCAATGTGCATTGAGAATTTAAGCATGTAGAAACCACATAGTGGAAAATGCAATAGTAGTATAGAAATAAGGAACACCCCATGCTGACCTTCACTGCGTGGATTTGGATATCTGATTTCTACATGCAAAAGCTGTGATTTTCA
This sequence comes from Gavia stellata, assembly GCF_030936135.1. Classification (NCBI taxonomy): domain Eukaryota; kingdom Metazoa; phylum Chordata; class Aves; order Gaviiformes; family Gaviidae; genus Gavia; species Gavia stellata. The sequence continues at coordinate 82,208,337 of NC_082596.1, forward strand.
GAGAAGGACAGGAGGCTTTGCACCCTGGCAGGAGGAATAAGGCACCTTCATGAGGAAAGACAACTGAGTGCAGTCTACCAAAAAAAAGGTCTGTGCAAGCCTCTGCATAATACAAGTTTAATGAAACTGGAGCTCATCAAATCTGAAACCTAAAAATCTTTTTATATATATATTTCACAAAATAAAAGGAAACTGATGCTAAGCAATAGGAGAGCTTTTACACAAACAGGATGATCCTCCTGGTCAATATGGGAGCATGTGAGCCCTGATGTCCACTGCAGTGTCTCTGCTGAAGACAGACAAAACCTCCCCAGTAGACAAGTTACTCCACAAACATCCCTCAGCACCAGCTTCTAAAAAATGTTAGCGACTGTCAGAAGGAGTTGCTAGACTAGGTGGACAACTGAGTGGACACTGATGGACAACTAGAGGGACACTGGCTGCTCTGGTGTTAATAACTTAAATCACTCCTCATTCGTACCATTTGAAATACTACTAACCTACCTCAGACGATATTTACTGACATTTGAGGCGTGCTTTGAGATAAGTCCTATGCATGAAATATGCACCTTAGTTTATGGGAAGTAATCTATCTTCTGTGAAGGTATTTAAAGGAAGAAAACCTATATATGGAACACTGGTCTGCTTAAAAACAATGGTGACAAGAAAGATGACAAGCCCAGATCATTCAGCATTTGCAGGGTTAATTTTTTTGGTAAAAATGACATTCAGTCATGCTCTTACATCTGTAAACCTTCAGATACTTTATGAGATGGCCAACTAAAAAATTTCGGCGATTTGCATATAGAAATTACTAAACTGACATCAAACAAATCGCACTAATTAATATGTTTTTTTAATGTATACTTGAGCTGACACTCCAGGTGGTGTTTTTCCTCAGTGCAATTAGGAGAGAGAGGTTTTTTCCCAAAACCCTCCAGAGAATGAGGCACCCAGCTGCTACGGGCTCTCAGCAGCAGCAGCAGGCAGTCTAAATCCCTCAGCTGATCCCAGGTCGGGGTATTTATTATCTTCCCAACCTCCCCCTTATCGCTGCGCTGTTGAACTCAGGCATGGTGGGTTGCTCTCCTTCAGCAGGCAGGAGCACCAGACTCATTTTGGTCTCTCCTAAAAAGCTGGCTTCTCACCTCAGGTACATTTCATCATTCAGCAGCAGGAACCATCCCACCAAGTTGTCCACCATTACTTTTGCTCATCTCCCCCTTCAGCTCCCAGTGTAAATCTTAAGTGATTTCCCATGGGAAGAGCAGAAGGCAAGCAAGCTAAAAATACTGCATGGATAAGTAGTCCAGAAAGTTCAGGACAAGGAACTACCTGATAGGAATAAGCTTAAAAATAAGCCAGGTCCTGAGGGAAGAAGAGAGATCTCACAGTATCTGTGTCCCAAGAGCAAGGTCTTTACCAGTGGATTATGTTTTGCTGTGTACCCTATTGGGACAGCATGTGACGAGAAATCTTACCGTGAAATAAATGTCATGTCTTGCTCAATAGCTTTTCTGGCAAATTGCGATATTGTATATGAACAACCATTGCCGTCTTCTTTAAAATGCAGATTAAAAACCCCAACGCTGGTTGTGGAGATGCTGGAAGCTGCCCACGAGCAGGCAGCAGGCAGCTGAAGGCAAGGCAGCTGCCTGACACAGCCTTCGCCGTGTCAGCCTCCCTGGCACTCCTCCTCCTCCTCCAACCCAGCCTCCGCTTAAGTCAATGGAAACATTTCTTTGGCTTCAATCAGTACTGGACCAGGTCCCCTATCACTGAGTGAACTTGTTTGTTTTCTTCTGAAGCAGCTTCTGCATTTGCAGAAAAAATGATTGCAATAAACCTAAATTTAGGTGGAAAAAATAATAAGAGGCACGCGTAGCACTCAGGCCTCGTCAGGCTGCAGGCTACAGGGAGCTGCCTCCCGCCGCACCACCGGCACAAAACTGGGGGGAGACGCTGGCCCTCCGAACCTCTTGGCCCGTGCGAGAGGCGGCCAAGCACAACAACCCAGCCTGCGCGGAGGAGGGAAGGAAGCGGCCTGAGTTGAAACACCATAACGTGGACGCCGTAATCGGTTTTGGTCCAAACCCAGTCATGTGTATGGGGGTAAAAGAGCAAGACTGGAAAAACACATTGCAGAGCTATGCTGTAAAGAGTTTGTACTAAATCAATCCTAATGCACTCCTTAAAAATAGTAACTCAAGAGGACTGAATTTGGCTTGAGAAGCCTACATAAATACATACATATCTGAATGCAGAAATGAAAAATGCTCTCAAAGGCATCCCAACAAGCTCTCTTTACTTTAAATTTGCTAATCGTCTCCTAAATCGACTGGACGTGTAGTTAACCTATTAGCATGGTTGCATGCTCCTACGGTACTTCATTAAAACTTTTTTTTAAGATCTTTTTGAAGTATTTTCATTAATAGAAATGTCAGAATGTTTCAGGTCTTCCAGGGGGAATTTATGACTTGTTATTATGCAGCTTTAATAATTTAAATGCCAATGTAACAATCCAGGAATGGAAACAGTATGTTCCAGGAATGCTGCAGTGAATTAGTAATCGTGATCTGCTTGTAATTGCTGATTGTCCCCATGAATTCTACCCAGACTAGTAGAATGAATGTTTTCTTTACAGATGAAAAGAAACTTGGGAATAGTACTAACTTAACAAAATTCCAATCAACAGTAGCTTACCCTGTTTCCAAGAACGTTTTGACTCTCTTTATCATTCATATAAATAATTGCAGAGGATCAGCGTATGGAGCAAGAGACCCTAGAGCAGGACCAGGGCAAAAGCCATGTACTGCTGTACATGTAAATATGGGATCCTGTTACCAGGCACTGCCATTGCAATGTCAACACAAATACTGTCGCTAAGGGAAGGAGAACAGACAGTGGGGCTAGAGAGGCAGTCAGCTGGACAGAAGACAAGGTAGCAGAGCCATGTGTCCTGGGCAGGTTTTGCTTATGCCAAAAAGTATTTGAACGATATACAGGACACACTGCAAAATAACATATGTTGATTTGGATGTGTTTTTCCTACCGACTGTCCCACTCAGTCTTGTTTCTCCTTTGACAATACCTGTTTCGAGGAAAGAATTTGTGGTTTGGAGGGGGTAATAAATACAGCATCGGCATAGATTTGAATGAGCAGATGCTGGGTTTCTTGTGTAGCAGGCTGGGAGGTCAGATGCACAGTCATCAGGCAGTACCAATAAGAAAGCCTGTGAAAACAGGTACAATTACAAAGGAAAATGTTAAAAGAGGACTCCAAGATAACAGATGGTTACAATAGAACAGAAAATGAGAAAACAAAAGTTGGGAAGGAGACTAACAAGGAGCAGGGTATGCAGTAAAGAGAGGTGACATGCGATACAGACTACAGACTTCGAGGGTAGGAAGGCTCTGCAGAGGGATCTGGACAGGCTGGATCGATGGGCCCAGGCCAATTGTATGAGGTTCAACAAGGCCAAGTGCCGAGTCCTGCACTTGGGTCACAACAACCCCATGCAACGCTACAGGCTTGGGGAAGAGTGGCTGGAAAGCTCCCCCGCAGAAAAGGACCTGGGGGTGTTGGTTGACAGCCGGCTGAAGATGAGCCAGCAGTGTGCCCAGGTGGCCAAGAAGGCCAACAGCATCCTGGCCTGTATCAGAAATAGTGTGGGCAGCAGGAGTAGGGAGGTGATTGTGCCCCTGTACTCGGTGCTGGTGAGGCCACACCTCGAATCCTGTGTTCAGTTTTGGGCCCCTCACTACAAGAAGGACATTGAGGTGCTGGAGCGTGTCCAGAGAAGGGCGACAAAGCTGGTGAGGGGTCTGGAGCACAAGTCTTATGAGGAGCGGCTGAGGGAACTGGGGTTGTTTAGCCTGGAGAAGAGGAGGCTGAGGGGAGACCTCATCGCTCTCTACATTCACCTGAAAGGGGGTTGCAGAGAGGTGGGTGTTGGCCTGTTCTCCCAAGTGACAAGTGACAGGACAAGAGGAAATGGCCTCAAGTTGTGCCAGGGGAGGTTCAGATTGGATATTAGGAAACATTTCTTTACTGAGAGAGTGGTGAGACACTGGAATAAGCTGCCCAGGGAAGTGGTGGAGTCACCATCACTGGAGGTGTTCAAGGAACTTGTGGACATGGCATTGTGGGACATGGTTTAGTGGACATGGTGGTGTTTGCTGGTTGATGGTTGGACTTGATGATCTTACAGGTCTTTTCCAACCTTAGGGATTCTGTGATTCTGTAAAGGAAAGAAAAAGGTAAGAGGAAAGCAAAAGCTTTAAGCTTTGCCAGGGAGTAGTCACTGTAGATGATGAAATTAATGTCACTGAAATGAAACAGATGTCAATAGTGAATTCAAGAGATTATTCATGAACTGAAAACATTAGACAAGTCAGCTCTTGCAAATAAGCAGTTCAGAGCACTGGCAGGCCAGCAGCTTCTCAAACAGTTGATATCCAACATCAGGAAAATGGTAGAGAGGTAGGTGAAGATGCTGAAGGAAGGTGAACAGAAGCACAGATGAGTAGGAAGTACCGTGGGAAAGGCTACATGGAAAAAGGAAAGATGACTTTAGTAAAACTCACTCCAGATCATGTTGGACAAAATATGCATTTTGGCATCCCGGGCTGTGACACAAGGATGCGTTCACCTGAGACTGGGTCTGTAAACCACGCTCGGTGCCTTTTGCTATTCTACCTCTGAGCCATATTCAACCACGCTTGATTGGTACCGAGTGGCTTCAAGCCTAACCACAAAATAATCTCTTGAGGCATGCACAAAGCTGTTTTGAAGTCAGCGGAGCACAAGCATCTGCTCATATGCATCATGTGCCAGGACCGGACTGACACTGACCATGACAGTATTACTTGCAGACTACTCGTAAGACACTGCTCAAGCACATGGTGCATTTTGGCTTTCTGTTTTTCAATTAATATATGGCCAATCTGAATAATTTGCAAAGTTTATGGTTATTGCATTGTGTAGAGAAAGTTGTGGACTTGATGGACTTGATTCTCCTTTTAGAAGTATTTACGGTGTCATTTTCACTTCATGGCTGTTGCTGAAATCAACAGTGGGTTGGATATTAGCTGGGGTGAAGGACAGAAAATTGGCTAGATAGGTGTTTTTTAAATTGCAACAAAAAATAAATACCAGGGCTGCAGAGAATGCTTATTCTTGCATTGTGACATTATGAACCTTGCTTTCCTCTTTTCCTCCACACGAAAAGCAGTAACACTGAGTGAAGCTATTCCCACACCTTTCCAGACTACTAGAGAAGTGGAAAAGTTAACTGTAGAACATTCCATGCTTACAAACGATGAAGTCTGTATGTTTAACTCAACTTGTGCTGTCACTCACAATCAGTTTGGCAATCATACAAGCAAAAGATCTTTGTCTTTCCCTTGTTCTGTTATGCAACTCAATATATTTGCCTAATCCACTGTTCATTCAAATGTTTGGTAGGACTAGGAAGCCACTTTTATCCCAGTGCGTACTTCCAAGTGTGTTAGTAACATAACCATTTCTACGCATATTTCCCTTGAAGTATCAATAATGAGAACTTGGTGTCCTCTAAAAAGAATAATAATGTCTGGCTCACCCCAGAACTGAAGTGAGGCAAGGACCATATTCTTTCTTTACCACTTTTCCCACCTTCCTCAGAGCTTTCGATGGGGACGTGGCATATGACAACAAGGTCAGAAATTTACCTTGGTCAAAAGGTACAAATTTGGCAACTATGAATTAGGAAGGGTAGCATGGAAGAGAGAGATTTCTCCTGCTTGTAAATGGAAAATACGCAAGTTCTTCTGAAGGGAGAGACCGAATTGTCAAGAAATAGGGGAGGCCACAGGAAACTGTCTGCAAGGAAGACAGGAAAAAACACTCCAGAAGGAGACATGGGGCAGGATGGACTTGCTACTTGGGTGTTAAAGGGAGAAATACCACGTAATTTATCGGATTACCCTTTCTTGGCAATATTAGGAGGTTCTAGCTGAATATTGTTATATTTCTACGATTGCAAGTGTTTTTCCTCACTTGAATGGAGATGCCCAATGGTATCAAATCTGCTAGTGGCTTTGAGGCAGGAATCAACACACCTCACAAATGGGAAAGCTTCCAGATTCTTGGAGCTGAAACTCTTACATTTATGCTGAATGACCGAGTTTTCAGAGCTTTAACACAATATGTAAAATTGCATAACTTTGCCTGACAAGACACTAATTCAGCTGTAGGTTGTCCAAAGAGACAAAGACAAACCAGGGTCTTATGAAAATCAGCTTAAGCCAAGATGGAATAGAAATACTGTAGATAACGCCTCTATCTCCTGAAACAAAATTTCACAAGAGGGAATAGAGGAGATCGTCCTTAAGTGATGTTAACACTGCATAAGTCATGCCATGCTAATAATTAGTTTGTTAACTGTTGAGAATGACTTGTTATTTGAACATGTAGGTTTACATATTAACAAATACTAACCTAAAATCTGACTCTGAAGTATCAGCCATCACTGATAACATCAGCATGTGAAAGAGAGAACAAATGAACAAACAGGCTTTCAAATTTGGATCTGCTTGCTGCTACCCCAGACCTCCTGTGTGTCCAGTCAACTTTAGTGTATCAAAATTTTTCATTAGATGATGATACAGACTTATAAAGTTTCCAGAGTTTTATGCTCACCAGAAAACTGAGTTTGGATGTGGAACTGTATATCTGTATTTTCCCTTGGCCTGGGGTAGCTCTGGGGGTGAACCTTTTTCTCTCTTCCCAGTAGCCCTGAGACACATTTCTTTCACACAAATTCAGTCTGTTAACATATAAGAACGTAGAACTTCATGGTCCAAGTGTCCAGTCAGAGCTATTCCTATCCCCACCCAAACCCACATGCCGGTCTTTACCTACACACACATGCATAACCATCCTCATTTGTGAAGCACTAGACTTTCCATTTTCTACAGTTTTGCCAGTTTGTAGTTGGTAAGTGCAGGAGCAGATATGGTTGAGATATAGCACAGAGATTTTGCAAAAGTTTCTGTTACAGTTGCACAAGAAATAAACAGAATTAGACAAAACAAAAAGTGCTGTTTGCATTTCCCAGCTTTGCAAATTTTCCCTTTTGATCATTGTTTGCTAGGGAATTTGGGGGCCTTTAAAGTATTCAGGGACCTTCACTGACATAGCTTTGCCTTCTGCATCTCTTCTTCTCTTGAAAATGGCTGGCAAGATAAGTTCTTCCAGATAACCAAGGGTCATTGAGGTTTAGTGACCTTCTATGGACACCCTTGCAACATCACTGCTTGCAACTGCATCCAAATGTGGACGGTGGAGGTAATTAAGAGAGCAGAAGTAGAGACCGGGCTTACAAACAAAATGGAGCTTGCTGTATGATAAAGGTGCTCACACAGAGTTCATAATCTCCAAAATGCAGCTCACAAATTGCACTGTCCCCCAACAGCCACAAGTGAGAAATCCTTTCTCCATTCTGCAGCGGCCAGCACTGATGCTTGCCATAAGGAAAGCACAGAAACAGCAATGGTGCAACACCACACTCATCTGCCAAGTCAGCCTCAACAATGCAAACACCAATCTTTCTTTTTGGTGTCACGGGGAAAGGGGGAAGGGAGGCATTTTAACTCCACATATTACTTTATGAGTTTTCTCTAGTCTGAATGAGGCCCACAACAGTGTCACCAGGTGCTGGATGATGGCTTCAGAGCTACCTCATTGTACCAGGTTTGGTATGCCACATCTCTAGTGATCTCCACAGCGTCGGATGCACAGCTCCCAGGCTCCGTCGGAGGCTCCACAACCCCTGCCCACCACAGGATGGTCAGGACAAAGTGCCTGCTACTGAACTGTCACATTCACAGCAGGAGATCTGTTTTCAAGGTGGCACATTTTCTCAATTCGCTTTGTTTCTTCAGTTCAAACACACTGACTTGAATTTTGGCAAAGGGCAGTTCTCACTGTTTCAGTGAAGAGCAGGAGACTGGCTGTCACAAACCATGAAGTGAAACTTAAGGGGACAACAGAGGAAGCAAGACTGATCTCCTTGGGTACACTCCAAATATCTTCTTTATATTCTGCCTTTTAAAGTCCACTCCTGTTGTCAGATACAGCCTCATTCTGCTACCAGCAGCCAGAAATACAAAATGGCCTAAAGTTCAAAGCAGGAAAAAATCAATGCACAGATTTCATTTTATCACACACACAACGATTGGCTGAATTTGCTTCTGCCTAACAGCCTGCAGCCCAAGGACAGTATTTACACACTAACTCGTATTTATTTTTAGATCAGGTAAGTATTCATTGACTGGGGAGGAAGAAATTGAGCAAAGTAGCAAGTGACTTGCATCACACAACTCCACGTATTAGACACAGCAAGTGAAATGGTGACAGTCACTAACAGTGAAGAAAAATCTGAAAGCAGAGTTCTTAATTGTGACAAACGGTCAGCAGTGAATTATAATTTTCATTTTTTACAGTACTGCTGTCCCTAACTTTTAATTCCTCAGCTGATGACCCAACAATTGAACCAATTACTTAAGCAGAAATTAGTTTTAAGACTAATGAGCTCCTTTCTACAAGGAAGTGGCTGCAGGGGACTGTGCTGTCACTAAGTTATCTTCTGTTTGTCACTGCTCCTCAGTTCACAGATGATCTAAGTTCTGGCTTGGTTTGCCACACGCTTCTGCTGAAGATGCCAGAGATAGCTTTGGGACCCAGGTGAGAGCAGTGTAAGCATCCCTCAGTGGTTCCCAGGGATGGCTGGGGAAGGGAAGGAAAGAAACTCAGGTGCCATCTGAGTAGTAAGTCCTGAGATCTGGAGGGGGGGGAGGTGTTTTTTGTGGAAGAGAGGGAATTTCCTTAGGATTGTGAGGTTCTCTGAGACATGCAATTTATTCATTTTTCATCCTAAACGATACTGACTGTAGGGCTATGAATTACCCCAGTGCTGACACCTAAGCTGAGACTACAGCAGCGACGCTGAGATCAGTGATACCCCAGTAAAGGAAGCAGTGAATAGGTGGCCGTTCGCTGTAACATCAGGTCAGCCTGATATTTAGAGACTTCGTTACATATGTTTCCAGAAGCAGCATGACTCAGATACATGTGATCAAGAGCATCTGCATAGAAATTGGAGGCAGATGTTTGCTAGCAGGCAAAGTGCAAACTTTAGAAGCAACAAGCTCCATGGAAAAGGTGGCTCTTCAGGTTTCTGGTGGAAACAGTATTTTTTCACTACAGCTATAAAAGCAAATAAGGGATTACAGTTGCAGTGTCATATGAACTAGAAAGAACATCAGAACAGTTACCACTTTCGGTGGTTCTTTTTAAACAGAAGATCCCAGGTGTTCAGATACTAAGAACTACAGTCTAGGTGATCCAGAATGACACATGGCATTAATATACAGAACACTGTAACTGCGCTATAGCAATGCTTACTTAAACCCAGAAACTGTCCTGTCTTCAGAGTCCAAATTCTCTGCACACAGACACAGCAAGTGAGCCAAGATATCACAATGAAAAAATCCCTTCCTCTGCATAAGCACAGTCAATTTTTATGTTAAGCTTTGCTTTACTATCTGTAAGTCTGCATTTTCACTACTTAATAGATACTGAAATTCTACAGTAAAAGGAAAAGGCTGAAACACAGACTTCCTAAATGTAGATGAATCAAGTAAATCACTTGAATTTCATTGTGGGGATTTTTTCTTTTTTTTATGGAGTAGGACTGTACATTTGTGCAGGTTTGTATCGTCTCATCATCTGCAATGTTTTTCTTTAATCTTTTTTTCTGAAACATAATATTGCAACTGATGCTGTCTGCTCTCCACAGCTGTTTTACAGCCTTTCTGATTTTGAGCTGTCTGTGGTTTGTTCAGTACCTGTTAGTGAATTTGGCTAGACTAATGCTGTTTTCTGTTCTTGCTATTAGTTTTATAAATATAATTGAGACAATACAATATTGAAACATTGGTTCTTCATTCATCTTCAAAAAAGAAAAGGAGTGAAATGTATTGGCTGTAGCTTCAGAGAAGCCTGTTTCATGGCCCTAACTAGCCTTCCTCCTTTGTTTAACTGTGATAAGAATGGGTACAGTCAGCCATATGTTTTGTTGCTCTTCTGTAAGGAATATAAACATTTATCTGTAAAGAAAATTGTGGAAAATAGAACTATTCATGTACAGTAGCTCTCAATTTAGAGTTTCAAACAGAAACTACACACTTGCCTGAATCACTGCCTTAAATTCCATTTTCATGGAATTAACGTTATGAGGGATCCACTTTATCTGAGCTTTATTCCCAGAAAACATCTCACACTTCTGTATAGTGAGAATCAGCTTTTTGCTTGGTCAGGTCTGAGCTTGTTCTTCCCGACAGCCACTGTCCAGCTCTGCCAGTGGGCAAAAATGACTGCCAATGGAGGAATCACAGACAACACTCCGCCGGTACCCAGTGAAGGCGGATGCAGTGGTTTCCTCATCTCTTCTGGGAGGTCTGCATCTTACTATAATGATAATAATGATTTCTTCACAGAAGTATCCTTCAGTTACAAATAAAGACCAGGCTATGGGAGCAGTAAAAAGAAAGAATATCCTTTGCCTCATTTTGTTGCTTTCATTAAAATCTGTGAGATTTGGCTACTGCTTTCTACAACTGACATGCTGCAACCTCAGTAGGATTATCTGGTAATAGTTTATAAGTAAAGATGCCTCTTCACACACTGCTGCTGTCTCTTTTTCTGTCAATTATGAGTGCCAGCTACCTTCTCTTTCATTGCTGACTTCTTGGTCTATGGCAAACAAGTCCTGGTGATACAGTTAGTACAAAACAAATGTATTTTTGAGGCAGTAATAAAATAACAAGTGTTTCAACTACTAGCTTCTCTATTCTTTCCTCTTTTTCTCTTCTGAAACACCACTAATACGCAATACGCACTCAGCAGTGATTTCAGCTCTACATTACTGGAAGCAAAAGAAGCTGAATCACGCTATATGAAGAAGCACATATCCCCCACTTTTACAACAGCACTAACTTCTGACAGAAGCTGTGGAATCATTAGAGCCACCAGCTTTGATGTTACAAGAGAAACTGCAAGGGCACAGGTGGTTTCATTCCCTGTAGGTGAAAAACTGGTGGACCTTCATCTTAAATCCACATTGGTCTGAAGGGTTAACAGTCTGCTGTTTGAAGCCTTGCATTTGTTCCTTTCTCCTGATCTTTTCTTTTATTGTCCGAGTAAAGGGACATTTGCTTATTGGCATATCCCAGGCTCTTGAGTTTTATTCTGCTTTTTACATAATAAGTTCTTTGTCCAGAAAGCAAAGAAATGTGATGACTATAGCTTTTGTTCCAAGATCTGGGCTGAGTTTTGGGCCATTAAGACTCTTTCCAATTGTAAGATCTCACTCCCTCAGGCTTTTTACATAATGGGTGATAAAGGAATTGGAAAGCAAATTTATTGCCTCTTTTTCTTAAAGGCTTTCCTTTTCATCCTTGACAGTGGTAACGGGACCTTTACTGCTGATGCTATTGGATTTCTCCTGAGTATCTTATTCTTCGGTGTCGTTAACAAGATAAGTTATCCTTTCCTAAATCTCCTCCTCCTGTTCACTTTCAAGGGTCATGTTTTTGCATGGCTTCGGTGTTAATGTGCAGAAAGTTCCCACCGAGCATAAGGAAACTCTACAGATCGTCTTGGATTAGGAGTGCACTTATTGGTCATGGATCTTCAGCTATCTTTTCTGTGGGTATCAGATATTACAGACAGCCAAAAACTTCCAGTGAGCCAAAAAGAACTGGAGCCGCTTTTATGTCATGTGATACTCGTCTTCTTTCTTTTTCCCAGACTTCTGTCTCTCTGTTTTCAGTTTGGAAACCCACCGTTGTGCCCGATATTCACATTCCCAGTGAGGATTATTTCTGATGACTTCACAGTTTCGTAATGACATTGAGCAACGGCTGACATCTCTCTGCACAGGCTGCAGCAATTCCTATTTCCAGACTGTCTTTATTCTGCTTAGTTAACAATGATACAGCAAATTTCTAATTCACCACCACCAATGAATGAAAAAGATCAGTCTTTTAATAAGACTGGGGAAGAAAAAAAAACAGTTTTCCACTTTCTAAGGACGTTGCTACTGAACTATGTCTACGGGGAGCATAATGACTCTTCAGGGAGGGAATGTGTTCAGGGAAATGCCAAATCTGCACCCATTTCCCTATGCATTACTCTAGCAATGAAGAGCAATCATGAAAGATGAAGAGGGAATAGCTACGCTGCAGAAGGGTTTCAACCCTTCCAAGCCTAGGATGCAAGTATAAAGTAAAGAGATCTGCCACTTCATTTGTGGAAGAATGAACTCTGCCCAGATTAAAAAAAAAATAAAGGTCAACAGCCTTCATGTCTCATGAGGACACAAGCTGAATGCAGCTGGATGCAGGTACTTTGGCCTGTGGGAGAGAGCCTGCACAACCAAGTGCGCTACGGGAAATCCTGCTTGCTCCTGAGGCACCCAGGGATGGGTATGGCTGGAGATGACGACGACTACTTTGTAAAAATCTTTTAAGTGCCAGCAGTAATTAATCCAAATGCATTCAGGGGACAGGAGTCCTCTCCTTGCTATGCACACCCAGCCCCCTTGCACACAGGCCAGGGTCTGTGGCCAGCCCCACCGTACAAATGTCCCTTCATAGGAATAAAAGCACAGGGTTGCAAAAAAGTAAATTTGTGGCGGCACATACGGCAGTGGGCAGAGCGAGACAAACCTTTTGCCTCCCCCTCTCACTGGCCATTCCCCCTCGGCGAAGTTGAACAAGGAGTAGGGCCAGATGATGGCCGCAGGTCAAAGCGGGTACGACACACCTGAGAGCCTGGCTGTTTGTTTCCATCTGCTGTCAGCAGAGTAATGAGACTGGGCTCAATCAGCGCTCGGACACTCGCACATACGTGGTATAACTAAAGAGACTACAGAAGCCCCCCAGTCAAATAAAACTCCCTTTTCCCTCAATCTCAACTCGGCCAGATGAAAATGCTTAATCTCTCAGACACAGAAGTAAGCCTTTCATGTTTCAGAATTTGCTGTCCTTACAGGATGCATGGTTCTAGTCACATCATAAAAACATTCTAAAATGACATTTTAAATTAACTACAGCAACACCAATATGTCTTCTTAGTCTCTGCATTCATGCAGAGCCCAACAAATTTAATGCGCGCACTTCTAAAATGCCACATTTCTGAAGGTACTGCATCTTACAAAACTTGTGATACATTTTTTCTTTTAATATCTCATTACTGTAATAATGGTTGCTTTGCTTTCAGAAGGACCAAAGCAGCCTAATTCAAACGGATGGAAATACACAGACTGAGACTTTCAAAGTGGCCGACGGGAGTTAAGCATTTCTCTCCCAGCGCTCTCAGCACAGTCTGGATGCTTCCCTCTCCGGCGTACTTTTGGCACTCTTGTTTTTTACTAAGAATACAGTACAGCAGAAATGTTTAAAAGGATATTCAAATCACAATGCCAGCCTGCTCTTTGGAACGCTGGGAGTGACATAAGCAATGCGAAAATCGGAAGGTATTTCATGCTTTGAGATTGTCCTAAATCAGGGTTGATGGCAATGACAAAGCAAACACTGACGCTCGGCTTTGATTTATCATTAGCATGCAAAACAGAAAAAATGAACAGATAAGCTGTCCTGTGAACAGCGATAAAAGGGGATTGCCAAATCCTTCCAAATTTTATTTAACATGTTATCATTGAAAGCACTTCTTTATGAACCTGAATATGCATTGTCTTCTCTCATTATATTTTTCCTCATTCGATTGAGCAACCTCCATCCCCAAGCTCATCCTTCTTCTGTCCCGTCCCCCGCCCCCCACTCATTCTGCTGGAGCAGAAAATCAACAGAGCGTTTGTTCACTGGTGCCAGCAGCAGCAGCAGCAATGTCAGCCCCGCAGAAGCGGCCGCCCTGCCTCCGTGGCCCCGGCCGAGGGGACACCTCAAGTTTCTAGGAATCGGGCATCCCAATGAACTGCTGTTCCTCTGAGAGAACAGCTAGGGGGTTTGTGGAAGTCTCAAGTAAGCAATGATTTAAAACAAAAAAAAAGGAAGAGACATTAAACCCCCAGTATTTTAGAACTATTGCATATTCAGAGAGATTAAAAAATTCGCTACGAGAAAAGAAAAGCATTTGAAATTAGGGCTTAAACGGCAATAGCAGGTTCTCTTAGGTAATCACTGGACAGAATAAGCTGAAGCCAGAGCATTTGCTTTCTTACAGCTCCACTCAGGGACCCCCATTCCTTTTTGTGTATATGTGGATCATATACTGGATATATGTATACAAAATAATAGTTGTCTGTACCAAGTTCTGCTTTCTATCTTTCTTCCCATCACAGAGGGAATGCAACAACTTCCAAGGGCGTAGGCTTCGGTCCTTTGCTGTGCTCCAGGCACACATGCAATAGCATGACTTTCATTAACTCAATCTTAAAAGTTCAGCTTTCCTGCCCCTGCTCTTTCCAGAGCCTCATTCTTCTGGTAGCCCGGAGCCTTCTTCATTTCCAGCTTAAAGGTACTCACAGTCTGTTTACAGTCAGATGTTGCTACCCAGTCAGCTCTGGTTTGCGGGTAGGCTAGCATCTTCCTTCATCTACATACAGAGAACTTATTCATGCTCTACCCATCTTTAGTGGGATACAGACATCAAGGTCTTCCAGTTTCTCCTTCTCAGATAGATAGGATGAAAAATGGAGAAACTAGTAACTGGGGTTTCTTTTGCCTAATCTTTTGAACAAGTTTGAATTGACCTGCCTTAAGTATGTGTGGCCAGAACTGTGCAAAGTATCTCACTTGAGGCATGTATTATCTCTACTGGGAGACAGGTCATCAGATAAATCCTCCAAGATCTCTCATCTTCTCATCTTTATGTCATCCTCACATATTTTATATTATTCTTTTTTTTCCCTAGAGAACAGGAGCCCTTTGTGGTAATACTTCAGGCAGCTTGCAGTGCCTAGGTAGGGAGACACCCATTTGTATTCGTTAGGAGACGACCCTGCTTTGGTAAACTTAGAGATTTGCAATCTGAACTCTTGAGAGTGCTAGGCAAGCTGAAAGCTATCTGCTACTGAAGCTGCTATTTCACTAACTTGTTTATTCAGAATACTTTCTCCTAGTTGCATGTTTTGATTCTTTCCATTATACCAGTTGGCTTGTTGCTTCTCTTCCATTCTTCTGCTTTATTTTTTTCTTCATTATCAACCTTCGTAGAAATGCTATCAGCAATTTCTGTAAGGTGCAGATGTTTTCAAAAAGAGTTTTAAGATCAACGGTGGCTCAGCACAAGTTTAATTTAGAACATGTGATGGGCCTGACTCACACAGTGCTATTCATACCATCCATCCCTGATTTGGAACAAGCCTGGTAGTTTAGTTATGACCTGAAAATGTCTGAAGCCAAATTATACATAGTGTTTAAAAAATACTTATAATGTTAAGAATGGTTATAAACATCTCCAAAGCCCCTCACGTGATGCACAGGTTCACAATGGATACATTTCTGTCTGAAACCTACACTGAACACCTACTTCATCACACCTGGACCGCTCGCACAATGCATTCATGCCCATGTAAAATTACTGAGCTTGACATGCTTCTCCCAGGTTTCTTCAAAGGATTGCCTTTGAAGGAATACACCAAAGAGCAGAAGTACTCTCTGATCCAAAAGAGGCTTTACTGAGATTAGATTCTCTCAGCACTCCAACATCTTTATCTCTGACCTTGCAGGTAAGAAAACATCACTGGTCAGCTACAGCAACGAGACCTCTATGGCAGGATGAACAGGCATGTGAGGAATGCAGGCAGTGTTATTCTCGTCTGTGATCCAGAAATTGGCTTTAAGACTTAGTGAGAGAATAATCACCCCGACCTTCGTTTGCAACATCTTAAAAAAAACCACCAGTGAGGACAGCAGGCATTTACTACGTGCCATCAGACACCGATATGCAGGGAGAAAAATTTCACTGCTTCTTCTACACAGCATCGTGCTGAGCAGGTATTCAAAACAAGCCACTGGAGTGAGGACGATGGGGAGCCACAGGTCACCGGCAGTGGCAGAGCACTGCGACATGCCTGCTCCTAGAGAAAAAGTATCTGAACTAGACCGAGCCGGAGCTGGCCCTGACACAGTGGGGTGTGAAAGGAGGAGTACAAATAGCTGGGCAGCACATTCCCTGGTACCGCAACTGCACGTCTGGAGGAACACAAAGAGGCGAGCACGGACCGTGTGCTACATAAAGTTTTGCAGGTTTATAAAGCTCACATTCTTCACTTGAAGCCTGGCTGCCTCATATGAGATAAATACCTGTGCATGAGCTTAACTCAGGCCTAAATTTAAAGCCCACAAACATAAAAAAGATTTTGAGTCAAGCATTTCTCTTGTTGAACTGGGCCTCTCGTTTGCAAGGGAGGAATCTGCCAGGGACGGGCGGTGGGAACCTTGCTGTCATGATTACGGTGGGCTGCTCGCCTGCAAATGGCACTGGGTCATGCTCTGGAGGTAGCCCCTGGACAGGCACAGCAAAGAAAAAGTAGAGAGAACAGAAGGGAAGCAGATATTTGAAGATTACAGACTACTCAGGAGAAAAAAAAAAAGAGGCAAATGGGTGGCAGGGTGACAAGGAAGATGCAGGGAGGAGGGTGAGGAGCTGTCCAGGGCCACAAACCACAGCAGCACACGGGAGGCCCCAACCCAGGGCTGAAACCAAAAAATCCCCAGTTTTAAATAAGTATAAAGAAAGAGCCAAAAATAGACGGTAAAAGATGAGACTGATGATGCCCAATCCTTTTGGGTTCGGCTTGGCAGGCTGCAGACGCCAGACTGTTGGTTATGGTGCTGCATCAGTGCACTGTCACACAGGTATTCAGTGGATGGGGAAAAAAGGATTGAATTGTGCGCAGCTCCCTATTTTTGTATCCTGTTTCTCTCTTTCTCAATGGGATGTTTTCTTTCTTTCACAAAGGAATCACAAAACAAAGGGATATACACAGAAGATTTGAGGTTATAGAAACTTACCTCGCCAAAACAGAAAGAAGAAAAGCGTAGAGGTATTTGATGCTAAATGTCATGAGACTATAGAGACACTTTTCTTTATGGAGAGCAAATGAGAGATGCTCATGCTTGTAGCTGCCTTTGAAACCAACTCCCAGAAGTTGCAATAATAACCTCTTGCAAAACAGCTACTAATCCTTTTTTGTAACTGAGCCAAGCTGTCTGTGCATCCCACACCCCTACGCTGTGTCAACAGCAAAGTGAAACAGTGCTTAGGGTCCCTAATGCTATAAGCATGTTAAGAGTCAAAAATAAATGAATCAAATACCCTTTGTTCTTCCAGCAGTAAACATAACCACTTCCTTGTCTGGCCAATTGCTTATTTCTTGCCATAGCACTCCATACTCAGAGTTCTCAAGAGATAAGGCAAACTCATCTAGAAATCACTGTATTCATATCTCATGGTTTCAGGTGCCACTACTGTTCTTATCTGCTCTTGGAAGAAGGTTAAGGATATAGTGAGTCATGTTTTTTCCTCCATTTATTTCTACAGTTCAGCGCAGGTTATCCTTTATCGCCAGCTGGACGAGTATTGCTTTAACATTCTACTCAGTGCTGGTCATAGAGAACCTGACTGCTTTCTCGTTAAGCTAAATTTCCACTGGCATGCCTCCTTTGTCTACTTTAGACTTCCAGCGGGACAAGGGAGGAAAAAATATCTAGTTCATTATTCAGCAAGATATCAGTGATGAAATTACGGCCCTGCAGCTACTTCGTCTGTTAGCATCTCAGCCTTTCTAATGCAATGAAAAGATTTCATGACCCGAGATAGGCATTTGCTGGACATTGGGACTTCTGGGATGTGCTGATACTTCCAAAGCCAAAGCTGTCAGGCTTTTTCCCTGCCGGCAGCTTCCCCCATGATCTAAACCTCTCTCTTTTACTACTCATTTCCCCTTTCAAATCAGTGGATGCACACAGAATACAACAGGCTCCACATCTGCAGATTACTGCAAGCACGACCAAACCCTTGGAACTCAAGTCACAAATATGCAACTTAACATGAGGTTTCCTTGACGAAGTCCCGAGGCAATGATTGTGCCTTTGCTAGCTATTTTCTCCTTAGTGATGCAACCACCCACAATGCGGTAGGAGCTTGCAGCTGACAAAAAAGGCATGCCGTGATTTGGAAAAGCTAGCCCACAACTATACAGGCCTTTTCTGGACAGCGATACAAAGCTCACCAACAGGTCAAGCCTACAATAAGAAAATGTCAAACAGGCTACCTGCTGTGATTTCTTATAAATTTATTAAAGAGAGAAACGTTGGCCTCTGCACAGTATTAGCAGAAAAAACCACACTACTTATATATTAGATCCAGGAAGGCATTGCCAAAGAAGGCTCTTCCCAAGACTGTTACAATGCTGGAGCATGTCCTAACCGGTAGACCGTTGACTGCGTCTCAGAAAGCTCATATAAGAACAAGACCGTGAATGCTGAAAGGTCGTCATGCTTTCATGCTTTGAAATAAAAAGCTCTGAAGCAAAATGACTGCCCACAAGTATATAAAGAACAGTGGTGCAGTGATCAGGAGTGCTCTCAAGGTCACATTTTGAAAAGATGAATTCCATGTACAAAATCATTGATTCAAAAATAAAGTAACATTTGCACATGCAACCACCGTAATAGTATGTAACCAGAGGCAGCTCAAACTATAAGGGCCACATTAGGTGCAATTACCTAAGTAGTCCCATGCACAGCTCTTGTCCTTATTTCCTTAACCATTTTGCCTTGTGTATAAGCCAGTAAGTAATCAAGACAGTACTTTAGCACCACTCAGTGTGTAATTCTCCCATAAAGGCAGTCTCCTGCTCACAACACACTATGTACATGTGCATGTGTATGCGTGCACCTTTTGTATTAGAGAAGTACTTGAAAATTGTATTTACCTGTGGCAAACAGAAAGCTTTTTGTGGATGACTACCTTTGGTGTCAGGGATCTGAAAAATGTTTTGTGGTTTGGACTTCCTCTCTCTTTTAAAGCAAATGCTTAAGATTGTGAAATCGTTACGCCCCAACATAAACATAGGGGAAGCTGACAGTGCTGTCATACTAAATTTGGAGCCCCACATTACCAGTTGTTTTGTACTACTGAAGTGCAGAGAAAAATGACCACAGATGTCCCCGTGGATGTACAAAACCAAGGACAACTGGGGTTATTTTGACGGACTTCAAAAAAATACGAGCCAGAGAGGGCAAAAATTAAAATTTAATGAAAAGGATGATCCAAATACTGAGATTGGAAGATTTATTCCTCATTGCCTGTGAGGCAGCCCACAGGCTGTGCAAATGGGGAAAACCAGCTGCCCTTCCAAGTACATCACTGGGTAGAGTCGGTGGCTGGTTTGAACTCATCTCCTTAGCTGACCTCTTGTGCTCAGGGGATTGCAAATAATCCTAGCGTTCAAATCACCTCCAAAATGCCACAGTGGGGGAGGAAGTGGGATGAACTGATGGAGTAAGCTACAAAAGCTAATAACAGGACGAGGGCGAAATGGACGGGTTCCCTGGTAGCAATTAGGGTGAAGAGCTGCTCTGCCGGCTCCAGCCTGGTGACAAAGCCAGGTGGATGTCTGTCTAACCAAACCGCTCCAGCACCCATGGGACAATGAAGCAAAACAAAGGATCTGCAGAACCAAACTGGAAAGACGGTAAGGGTGCAGAGCTGGGTGTGCACTTTATGGCATCGCAGGACCTGAAACATCCCCGGTGCTTGCCCAGTCTTGTCTCACGGCAGGTATGCCTTTAAGCCCTTTAAAAACTCAGCAAGTCTCCAGTTTAAAAGCAGAGTTAAGATCTCCCTTACTTCCATGCGGAGGACATCTCAACACTCCACTTCTCTCATACTGGAAAGGTCCTCGTTTTTTGATAAGTTCATATCATTTGGGTTTTTTCTCCTCAGCTCTGCCGGAGAGACCCCAGTGCTACGCTTCTAAAACGAACAAGACAGGGGTTTCACAGTCAATACATTTATTAGCTAAGTAACTCTGTTTACTCTCCCTAGCAAGTGCTCTCTGTACACTGATCCTGGAAGGCATCGTGTGAAAAACAGAAGACTATAAGACAGCTGTTTAATACTAGAAATTCTGCACCTCTGAGTTGCAGTTTTCGTGTATTTTACATTAGTATGTACAATTTAATAGGAAGAGGCCATGCTAAGAGCCCCTAACTACATGAGCCTTCTAGATTGCACTGTCTTTGAGGAGTACGTCGTTCCCAAGCTGCTTGTCTCCCTCACCAGAAGACATGGTCTTCAGGTTTGACCCACCATGTACAGCACTTTACATTGATCACAACACTCTGCTTTCGGTGACTCACTGAATTTGAGCCTACGTAAAATGCCACCACCACCTAACGCCGTCTAAAGCACAGCACTCTTCTGCCAACACATCTTAGAAGGAAGTAATGTGTGAGAGGGAACGATTCCTGCTTTTTACTTGGAAAATAATCTGAAAACCTTTTCAATCTAAATTGTGTTTAACTGCCCCAATCTCTGTTGCTGCTCCTGGCCACGTTCTCCTCCATGGCAGTGACCTAGCTAACTCTTGTTTCCTCTCCTTCATTATCACACCTCAGTTCATATAACTGCAGACAGTTATCAAATTCCCTTATTCCTCCAAGCTATAAATGCTTCATTTCTATAATCTCTCCTCTTATGTAACTGACATTTCTTTCCCCTCCCACCGAAAATGTGAAGTGTCTTCTGGGCCAGTAATGCTGCTAACTATTCGTTTCCTTCTCAAATGGGCTAAATGCTTTTGAATTGGTAAGATGCCGACAGAGGAAATGGTAACGATGGACTTGTGCAAGAGTCTGTCTGTCATCTGCAGGACGGCAGATTTGAGATCAAAGGCTGCCAAGTTCTCGGAGCACGTTGGTATGCTGTGGCAAGGAAGGTCTTTGCAATGAGAAGAGAGCCGCTGGAGGTGGATCACAGCTACCTCACCTCAGCTGGCCACGGCTGCGGGAACAGCAGCTGCCGCTCACTGATAGAGAGGCTATACCAAGAAGATACTGGTCACCGACACGCAGCAGAATGAAAGAGGGGTAACCCGGTGTGAGTAGGAAGCGAACAGGAAGAAGAGACTAATAAAATCTACGTATAAATCCTGCATTTTCAGAGAAGTAAATGTCAAATACTGTCATTAAAAAAAACAGGGCCAGACCAGTGAGTGCAGTGTGGTTGTACCCCTTATACCTCCACACGCTGACCAGCTGGCTCAGCGAAGGAAAAACGACAGTCCCAGCTGGCATGTGTCAACGCTTTCTTCAGCCAGAGCAGGGCAAAGCCGTGCAGCCACAAACATCTAAGGCCAGCACACGAAAGCTGTATGGCCTGCAACTGACTTCATTCACTGATTTAAGTACAAAACACAGGTAAGAAGCCAAGAAGACAGACCGCCTCCTTGCCAAAAGCCTTTTGAATGTATTTGTCAGCAAACGTACTAGCACGTGCTTTGGTGCAGTGAGCTTTCAGCCCCACAGAACCCTGTACCTTAGGGAATATTTACAAGGAGTCAGAGACAGGTAACTAAAAAAATTGTAAACACAAATACGCTCTCCAGCTTGTATGGATGTGAATTTTCTCTGCATC
Source organism: Gavia stellata (assembly GCF_030936135.1). NCBI lineage: Eukaryota > Metazoa > Chordata > Aves > Gaviiformes > Gaviidae > Gavia > Gavia stellata. The sequence goes on from NC_082596.1 coordinate 82,230,052, forward strand.
TCCACTGGAAAATTTTCTGGGCTCTGAAAATTGAAAAAGGTTGGAAACAACTGCCTTAGCGATCCAATAGCAATGCAAAAAAGCTATGTGAAGCAAATCACTTGAAAATCAGTTGCATTTTGCAGTTTATTCGCTTCCCACGCTAAAAGCCGAACTCTTGCTGAACCACTACGTCAGTAAAGCAAACTGGGCATGTTAGGCAACAGTGACCACCCTTTCTCCAACAGTAACACTCCTGCCACATCAGAAACAGTGAATTTTTTGCATCATCTCGGGGAAAATAAATAAATTGGCACTTGAGATTTCACGCCATTGTAGCACTTATTTTTTAACAAACTGCTTTTATCTCTCCAGTATTTTTCCTTTGTCCTTTTCTAGAATGCTCTTGAAAAAGGTATGGAAATCAGTTGTGCTTTTGCAAATAACAATGCTGTGCTTCAGCCCTCTTTGGAACCAAATGCGTGTTTACACCTGGAATTATTCTTAGTTTCATGTAGGAACTTTTATTTTGCATCAGAAAGGAACTAATCAAGAAAAACTGCATGTGCAGACAAACTCTAAATCAGGGTAGCAAAGTTCTGTGGAAAATCTGAAAGAGAAGCGATACCATAGAGGAGACAGAAGTTGGAGAACTGCAGAGGTTTGCTCTTTCAGACACTGAAGTTCATGGGCCATTTAGGTCTCTTGTTCTTATGGCGGTTCTTTTTTAATTCTTTGGCTAATGGTTATCTGAAAAGGCAGCGGTGGGGGTCTAAAACCCTAGCTACAGCAATATCATGTCAGTAGGAAATCAAGCAAGCAGAAGGAAGCATAATCTGATGATCTAATTGCATATTAACACTCCTGTTTCCCTCTCCCCAAAATCCACAGGTTTCCAAGTACAAATAGGATGAGGTACCAATAGCTAGTTAGATTAGCTTGTTAAAATCTAAGGTCATTACAAATTTTCCATAATTTTTTTTTTAAGAAACACAGGTTCTGACATGCCATTTAAACTGGAATTGAGCTCAGCAGTAATATACACGGTATTTAAAAACATCACAGATTTCTGAAAGTAGCTACAAAGCAAAATCTGTTTGGAATTGCTCAGTTTTATGCATGGAGGTTTCTGCATGAGCTGGCAGATATATTTAAATTTTCTATTTATATAGCAACTTACATCCATGTTTTACAAACATGAAGGAATAAACTTTGTAACTGCCTTGTGAAACACATCACTATTTTAGAACTGACAAAATCCACACAAAGAGAGAGATAAACGTCTTGTCTAGGATCAAGATAAGAAGTCAATTAATAGCTAGAACCTGCACTTTCAGAGCTGAAGCCTTGCGTATATGCCTTCTCTGCATATAAAAAGTCACTTATCTTCAAACAGTCATAAGATCGGTCATGTCATATAAGCCTTTGTATACAACCAAGTTCTCCATGCAGCAGCAAAATGAGCGAAGATTAAAAAGAAATCATTTCAGACCAAATCAATGCTTTGGGGGTTTCTCTCCAGGACGCAGAATACGGTGCTTCAAAGCCCTTTTCAAAATTTCAGTTTTGAACCCATGTTTTAAAATTAGGCTGGGGTATTTTCATTTCTCCTTCCTGATGGTGTCTTAGTCTACTAGATTTTCACTGGCGTAGGGAGGAGAACCCAGTTCCCCTATCTCCGAAATAAGCACCAGAGGTACTTGGCTACCACATGACCCTTTCGCAGTGACTATCCAGTGATAGTACAACTGGAGTATCTCCAGAGAGAGCCCTCCACCCTAGACACTGGGACTTGGCACTGCTCGGCTAAGTGGTAAATACACCTGGTTTCCCACCGCATCGGTTACTCTTCTGGTAGGGAGAATTGTTTCCACCCCACAGACCTAAAAGTTTTATTTTCAAACAAACAACCTACTGGACAAATATCATCTGAACTCACAGTTCTGAGATGAATTAAACTACTTCAGAAAAAAGTAAGTGGCTGCTTGGTGCTGCGCAGGGTTGCTTCTCCCTCCTTCCTTCCATCCCTTCCTGGAAATAGGCTATCTATGCAGTTACATAGCTAGCCAACTACTTCAGACATGCTTAACAGGTATCATCAAGTACAAAACCTGCCAGTTCTTCACAGTGAAGTGTAAGAAAGCCCAGAGAAGTCCTTACAGCTGTGCTGACACAGCCATGGGGGGTGGGAGGCAATGGGAGTAGGAATTGGGGAACCGGAGGAGTTTGTGGAGGAGGGAGAAGGTAGGATGAAAAAAGGGAAGGTACTGACAGTGAGGCATGGCACAGATCCTAGGTCTAGATTATATATTTTACACTATAGCAACATGAAGCACTACAGGGGAGGGACTCCTCATTTCATAGGTTCATTCTCGTAACTTCTAGTATCATCTGAAATCTCCAGTGGTGATAGCCACACAGCTCTTCATAACCTGTTAATTTTGTACCTTATGTGCTATAAAATGCAAATACATATTGGTTTAGCTGCCAGGAGTATGTGTCTTTGTTACCTGTAAGAACATTAACGCATTGCTGAGATTTGGCTTTTATCTGCAAATGTTTTATGAGACCTTTGACTTCTTCCCAGATCTCAGCGTGCATTGCTTGCTGTGAAACTCCAGCTAATGCTCTGCATGACTGGTGAATGCAATGCATGGTATCTAATGCCCACTGCAACTAACAAAGACATATAAGCCTAATTAATCACTTGTGTACTCTCAAGAATTGTCCGTACGGTCTACAGGCCACTTAGCACTGTCTTGAAAACCCCCAGTGCTTGGCAGATGACTGTTTAGGAGTTAAGGCTGCAGGGCTCAGACTGGCGTGCAAAAGGATGTAAAGCCACGTTCCTTGGAAGAAGAAAGTCTCTGTAGTCAGTACTGAGGTATAAATCCTGAAAATTCCTACTTCAGGTGTGTGTGGTTCAATTTTCAATCCTTCATATAAGGTCTCACTTGGACTTTCTCACTCCGAACAGGGAAGTTAGTTAGATGTATTTCACTGATCTTGCCTAGCTGCTTCCCTGACTATTTGGCTTGTGAATCCTGCAGGAGAAATTAATTCCTTCAAAATATTACCACTGAAACTTAAAAAAAAATTAAAATTCTGTTGCTAGCATACTCTGCAGATGTTTGCTTCTTCAACACATTTTCATCTAAATTTAATTTAAAGTGCTGTATAGTTCACATTAATTTAAAACAAATAGGGCACTTCCATCAATGTACCATACTAATAATGTGGTTGTGGTAATAACACAGAGTCATGGTCTACACTGATTATAAGACCTTGTTAGCTTTCTTGTTTATATGGTACTAAAGTCCTACAAGATTTAGATGAGTCCCTGACCTCTCACAACAGCAATAACAGGAGTACTTTGCGCTCATACAGCACCTTTCATCTCGGAGCACTTCTGACACATGAATTTTCATTACATCCCTGTGACACACAGGTAGGCATCTAGGCACACTTCAAAGGCAGGGGAACTGTGCCACGGAAAGGTTATGCAACTTGGCCCAAATCCCCGGGGGACAGCTGGGAAGGTGAACTCTCCCATTGCTTGTTCTGAATGTCCAGACAATAACAGCCCAAAAATGAGCTTCATAAAGCATTAATCAAAATGTTTAACCCCCTACTAAGTTTGTAAATGGCATGGGCAGATGATAAGCTCACTAATTCTTTTTGATACATTATTCATGACTCGTTCTCCTTTTCTGGCAACACTTTTTTTCTTAAGGAAAAAAAAGCCAAAAAACATTCAAATACGAGAAAAAAACAGTTTGTTTTTCAAGGAATTATTGCAAAATAATTTGGAATCCAAAACGTTTACGGCTCGCCTGTTTGATCCCAACCACTGCACTGCACGCGACGTATGGCAATTTCTCAGCAGGACCCGAGCACCTGAGTGACCTCAGGAGAAAGCGGCAGCAGGACTTTGCTTGCTCGATTTTAGCTTCCAAGGACCTGCAAGCTGCTGAACAACTTCTTTCTGCATACCTAACAGTTACGTTGGCAAATAAAACTGCCCAACCAACAACTAGTGACAGCAATTGAAACTAATGATTCAGGGGCTGGCTATATGACAGCTAGAAAGGAAAAAATACCCTCCTGCTGTTCCCATTGATCATTAAGGGACTACTGCAGACAGGCCCTGCACTCCAAATACTGCTCTCCCCCCGGCCTTTGCCACTCCGTGAGCAGCAGAAAGAATTACCCGCCACATCTGCAAACTGTATTTATCGCTGCCTAGGGCTGATTCTGCACTTCTGAGAAGTTAGTGAACTAATGCGCACCTCGGCTTTCCCCCTTTATAATAATGCTAATGCAAAAGTACACACACATTACAAATCAGGCCACCACAATATATGTGAGCAGCTCTGAAACTGTGTTAAAAGGAAAACTGATGCGGGTAGTGATGGATTTTTGAGCGCACGGGGCAACGGCAGCATTGTTTGCTGGCTGAGCTGTTTGAGGTTGTGTTGCGCTCCATCTCGTCGGAGCCATTTATTTATTTCCAAGCAAGTACATCCAACATTCTTCACAGGAACTGGGATTTTTAACGCAAACTCTGCTCTCCAACAGCTGAGCTCTAAATAAAACACTAATTACTGTGAATCTCGGGGTAAGATGTTGAGAGTCAAATGCTCTCACCAGCAGAATGAAAGGGAAATTTTTTCTTCTGGTGGTAAGTGTTAAGCTCTTGGGATGAAAATGCTCTGTTGAGTATATTTGTGCGTGTGTGCGTATACCCAGAGAAAAATAAATAAATCAATGCACACGTGTGCACACACACACACATATTTGTGTGGAGAAGCAACACTCAGCCAAAATATTTGGGACTATTTACCTGAAGGCCTTCCTCTAAGAAGAAAGCTATGTAGTATTTTATTTCATAAAAGCTATGTAATACTGTAAATAAATTGTAAGGGAAATGGGTTGCAGAAGGAAATCATGGAAATAGGTTAGAAATGGTTTATTTCTCTAGTCTTATGGTAACTTATCTGGTCATGCATCAGGACTACCTTTTTTAGTGAGGAATAAAAAAATCAGATATTTGTCTAAGAAGATTTTATGAGGTGACCAAATGAGGTTAGGTCACTAGATTGGAGTAACTCTGTAATATAGCCTTGCCCTAAAAGTGTTATTGGATTAGGGTCCAAGGGTCAACAGGAGGGTCTTCACTGGCTATAGCGGTTCTGGAAGTGACTGCAGGAGATGAACTTGTTAGTTCTTATGAGCATTGCTCCAGCATTTTTTACTTCCTCCAATCTGAACACACTTGTCATAGAAAACATCTCATATGGGGCAAGGGTGACAGTCATAAACTATGTTCTGCAAATATTCTCTAGCCTTACTGTAAATTTCCCTTAAAGTAGCAAGAAATCTAGAGACAGCCACATACCAAGGATCTGGCAATTTCCTAGTGATGTTTGCTATTGAATAAAGCTATCCGACGCCCAGAAATGCCGTTCAAGGTAAAAAAAAAAACAGGTGGGATTCTCTTTGTTTCTCACTTTTCAATCTCAGGTACCTAATAGTATTAGGTCTTGTTAAAAAGGCTCTGCTTTGAACACTCTGCTTCCAAATACTCTCGCCACTTGAGAGAGCAATGTATGAACATGACACATCAAAAGAGTTTATGACTTACAGAATTTCTTAAACACCTCTTCTTCCCTGGTCGGGCAAAGTCCATTCTCACCCTAATTTTTTGCAGTCATCTCTTACTTCTGACCTATAGTTTTCCTGTGTCTTTTACAAGATTGTCCAGAGCGGGTAACATCACTTCATGCAAATTTTACTTCCCTTATCATTCTTAGAAATCTTTTTTATCTGCAGCATACATTCACAGAAGGAGGTACGGCAGCCTCTTCAGAGCTATCTGTTGGCACACCCATTCTCTTACGTTCCTTCCATTCAGCCCTGTTATTAAAATTATTACAATTTTGGAGACCAGAAAGGTGACTGGCTCAGCAAGTCAATATATTTTCAGCAACACAAGTCCAACAATAATGCCCTACAAATGAAAAAAATAACTTCACGTTTTATATACAGGAAAATAAAATCCCTGTCCTTTTGTCTGTAAGAGGATCTCTTCAGGCCTGGGGTAACTTTGTCCGTGCCTTGGTTTCCTGATTTCAACGGAGGTAAGTCTCCCACTAGGCTGGTACAAAAAGCATCTTTCCAATTCCCACTCCTGAGCTGGGGTTTTCTGCAGGAGTCTCCCCGCTCGCTAGATTTCTCCCTTTTCAATTAAGCACCTCCCCAGGCTGCCACCTGACACAGAGGATAACCCCAACTCTCCTGAAGGGCTAATCCTATGACTTGGCTATCAAATAAAACACGTTTTCTGAAATATTTTGTCCCTAACGCTAAGTTGGTTAAGTAAGTGCTTACATGTATCTTCCACATGTTAACATCCCTCCTGTGTCACTGGTACCCGGCCAGACAGAAGGCCCCTCGATTATAAAATTGTAATCTCTTGCTTAGTAATTTTTGAAATCCTGGTCCAGAGCACACTGAAGTCAAGGGTATGTTTTTTATGGGCTGACATAGATTTTGAATCAAGCTGACCTTCTATACGTGCACCTGTCATACTCAGTCTGCTGACTGAACTGCTTTCAATTTGTGTTGTATGTTATTCACGTGGCACAGATAGATATTAGCATTTAAATCACCTTTTCCCTTGTCACTTCTACCTTCACTTTTCCCATTCCCCCCACCCCGAGTATGATTTACAGAAGACTGTCTTAGTAGGAAAGTATGCAGTTGTTAGACAATGACAGAATTGCATATTTTAGTATCACAGCTTATTTAAATTTAACGGACTAGGAAGCAAAATGTGATTAACACAGCCATGACAAACATATGATTAACGTTAGCTATTTTTTCCCACTGTAATATTCATCCTTTCACTTTCTTCTTTACAAACGGGTGAAAGTACCCACTGATTTTCTGGTATCTTTGCTCAAGGAGCACAGCAGCCTACTCTGCTTAGAAAACAAGAGCTTCTCAGCAAAACTGAGTGACTTAGGACAAGGGTAAAAGCTATCTGAGATGCAATACTTACTGTGGCTGCCCAGCTTAACGCTCGTGAGTAAGCATTAGTGTATACCACCATACTAAAAATGTAATGATAGGTCCTATATAGGGCAGCGTGACACAAGACCAGGGCCTTACCTGTCATAAATACCAAAACAAGAGAGCAGAGATTTCCCCACACCACAGTGCTGTGGCAAACAAGCACGCTGCGTGGAAAGCTCGGGCAAAGGAGGAGCGGGTACACCGAGCACAAAACATGTTTTTAGTGCAAACGCAGCCAAGCGGGGATTAGGAGGATGAAGCAGGAGGGCCGCATGTAAGGGAGACCGATGGCGAGCCCGGGCACAGCGGGGCATTTTAGTGCGAAGGACAGGGGACAGCCTTAGGTCACCAACACCCCTAGGGAATTCCAGCAGGGCTGAAGCGCACGGATCTGTTCCCGGCCGGACTGTGGTGGCAGCAGCTCCTCCCGCTGTGCCCCGACCTTTCCAGGCTTCTGCCCTGTGGCCGCGGCCGCGGACTCCCGGCTCACAAAACACCGGCGGAGGAAGGGGCGCAGCCAGAGGCTCACCCGCCCGGAGCCCCGCCGAGAAGCCGCCCCTTCACCGAGGGGATGCGGAGGGGCTCCCCTCCTCCCGGGATGCCGCGGCGGGGGCTACCGGCGGCGCGGCGGGGGGGGGCGCACCGCTGCGGCAGCGCCGCGGGGCGGGGACGGGGGGGCCGCGGCGCCCCTCGGCAGCGGCCGGCGGGGTCGGGCGGCGGCAGCCGGGCCTCCCTCCCCGCGCCCCGCTCCAGCACGCCGGGTCCCCGGGCTGAGCCGGCCGCCTGCGGGCTTGCTGTCTCCGCCGCCGAGCTGCGCTGCACTGCGCTAGGGGCTGCTGCACCTGAGCAGCCCTGTCAGCGGGGGGATGAACCAAAGCCAACCCCCGGCGAAGGCATGATGTAATTTCAGATTATATAATCCTGAAATGCCCGGTGAAAAAAACCAAAACAACCCAACACGCGCCGTCCTTCCCCGCGCATCTAGCGGGGTGCGGAGCAGCCCGTGCTCTCGGGCCGCCGCCGGGGCACGCACGGCGCCACCGGCCGCCCGCCGCCACCGACGGCGCAGGGGCCGCCGTCCCCGCCCGCCGCGACGCGCCGGGGGAGGACGGCGGGGCCCGGCCCGGCCCGGCCCGGCAGGACAGGGCGCGGCCCGCCTCTCCTTCCCTTCCCCGCGGAGGCGCCGAGCCCCACCGGCACGGCCCTGCGGGCGGGCGGGGGTCGCCCCCGGGGGAGGCGCTGCCTTACCTGCTCCCCGAAGTCGATGGCGATGTTGGTGATGCCGAGAGGGACCAGGAAACGGATCAGGGGCCAGTAGTTAGTGAGCGCTGGAAATTTCACCATAGTCCCAGCTGCGCGGTGACCCCCAGCGCATCTGCCGCGGCGGGCGACGGCGCGGGAGGACGGCGGGGGGGAAGGATGAAAGGGCGAAAGAGGAGGGTGCGTGCGTGTCCCTGTGCGTGTGTGCGAGCGGGGGGGGGGGGGGGGGATGAGGGCGAGGGAGAGCAGCAGCAGAGCCCCCTAAAAATAAAGCAGCCGGCGGAGAGGGCGGGGGGCCGGTCCCTCCCTGCCCGGCGCGGCTCGGCCCTGGCGGGTGCTGGCTGGGCGGCGGGGCGCGCTCTGCTGCCGCCTTAGCAGGAGACCCGAGAGATCAAGTCCATCCCCGCCGCCCTCCTCCCACACAACAATGATCCGCCGCTGCCGCCGCCGCCGCTGCCGGAAAAAAAAAGAGGAGGGACACCGCCGCCAGCCACTCGTGCGGACAGCGCTGCCATCCTCGGGGCGCGGGGGCCAGGGGAAGGGCCGGGCCGGGGCCTCCCCCCCGCCTGACGCTCGCCGGCGGCGGGGCGACGGCCGCGGCGCCGCGCAGGAAAACGCCGCCCTCCTCCCCGCCGCCGCCGCCGCCGCGGGGCCGGTGCAGGCCGCGGGGCCGCGGTGCGGGGCCGGGCGCCGCCGCCGGCGGAGGTCCCTGTGCGGGTCGGCGAGGCGCGGTGCGGGGCCGGCGGCGGTGCGAGGCCGGCGGCGGTGCGGCGGGGCCCAGCCGCTGGGCGCCGCTCCCCGGCGCGGGCTGCCGGAGCACGTGGGTTTGACACACGCTCGGCAGACGGGCCGGCTGGCGGCGGCGGCGGGGGAAAGAGCGGCACCGAGCGGCTCCTCCTGACGCCGGAGCGGCCGCACTGCGCCCCCCGCCCGCGGCGGCGGCGGCGGCGGGGCCGAGGGGCAGCGGCCGGGCCGGGCCGGGCACCTGTCCGAAACCCCCCCGCTGGGTCCCGCTGGGCGCGGCGGGGTTCCGCCCGTCCGTGCGACCCGCGCCCTCCTCACGCAGCCGGGGGCAGAGGGGGGCTCTTCCTGGCGGTGGGCTTCGGGCCTGGCGCAGGGCGCTTGTGGAGCTGCAGGGAAGGTGGGGGTCCGTGACGAGGCGCTAACCAAGGCGTCTGACCCACGGCTTTTCTTCTAGTCGAACACCCGAAATAATAAATGGTGAACGTTTGCCAGCTCAAACACTTCGGTGTTGAAAGTCTCTGCCCGGGTCCTGGAGAAGGGAATGTGTTTGTGGCCCCAAGGCAGCTTGCAGCAGGGTCCTCGCCGGCTGGGAGCACAGCGTGCTTTCTCACCCACGGCCTTGACAAACCGCGAGGCTCTGTCAGCGTGAGGGGTGGGGGAAAGAAGAGAAAGCAAACCCCTTCTGAAAGCGTTTGGAAGTTTCTCAAAATTTTCAAACTTGGGGGGGGGGGGGTCGGGGTTTTGTTGTAATTGAGTTTCTCTGGGGCATTTAGGTTTGTGGTGTCACCTTCACCTTGCCACCTTCACGGAATCACAGAATCACAGAACCTTTAAGGTTGGAAAAGACCTGTAAGACCATCAAGTCCAACCATCAGCCCAACACCACCATGCCCACTAAACCATGTCCCGAAGTGCCACGTCTACGTGTTTTTTGAACACCTCCGGGGATGGTGACTCCACCACCTCACTGGGCAGCCTGTTCCAGTGTTTCACCACTCTTGCAGTAAAGAAATTTTTCCTAATATCCACCCTAAACCTTCCCTGGCGCAACTTGAGGCCATTCCCTCGTCGGCAAGTATTTCGGGAAGGTGGAAGCCCTGTGAGGAATGAGATGTCTGTATCTGATCCTCGGAGGAGCAGTGGTCAGCAGAGGAGTGGACAGCCTTCCTCACCCAAACTCTCCTGTACTAAAATGTTCCTGTAAGTAGGAGCCATTCCACATATTTTGGAGAGTCAACAGGAGGTGAGCTCTGAAAATCCTTGACAGGCAGATGACAGGCTGTGGGATGAGGTTGGAGTGGGAGAGTTGTACTGAAGTAGAAGCTCTCATGTGGATGCAGGGGCCTTATGCCAGCTGCCTTGTTCTGCTTGTTCACTTGCACTGAGCTGGATTACCCACCAATTTAGGCATAGCCTGTGTGTATGCTTATGTGTAAATTGTAGAAGATCTGTGTAGTAGGTCTCTTTCTTTGAAGCAAGTCTCATGGCTTTTGAAGACAAGGCTGGATATATTTCAATGCGTTAATTCAATATTAAATTCTGTCTTCCTCAAACTGTATTTGGTTTTAGGTAACTGTATTGCCAGTAGCTAATTTCTTCCTGATAGGAGTAGATTTTATTGGGAGTGTGGTCATTCCTCTTTATCATGGGTCTGAGAACAACTTAAAGCTGAAATTATGGAAGAATATTGTTTACAGCTCCATATTTTTACATGTGTTCTCAGTAAAGTGTCCCTATTTTGTTCCAGTTTAGAGGGATTTTTTTTTAGGGGAAAGAAACCTTTAGTGCTCTTCTTGGGTCAGAGAAAAGTGAAAGGGAAGCCCCAAAGCCACTTGTAAATATATGATTTTAACTTGCCATTTGAAATTTTCAGGTGAGCTGATGTTTGAGGACTACCTCCTCTCATTCCTGGGAAAAACAAGCCACCACAAAATTAAAGCTTCCTGAATCAAAACATTTGGACACTGAGTGTGTGGCTCACAGTGCTAACTATAAGGCATACATAGTGATTAATTACTTCGTCACAAAATTGTGTTCAGTCCTGGAAATACTGAGACACCCAAGTAGTTTAATGGAGTATAAGAGAAGCATATCCTTTTGGGGTTTTATTATGTGCTCATAAGGTAGTTGATACTTTTTAACTCCCGTAGATAATGAATCAGGCCCCTTACATCTGCAATTAATTTCCATATGATCAGTTGTTTGAGAGCTCTGATTAACTTTGTATCTTCCTGCTGCCCAAAGCAATAGTACAGTTTTATTTTAAGAGTAGTTTACATTTTACTTCATAACATGTCCTGGAATGTCCTGGGAAAATGTTAACCTAACTGATGCTTTCTTCAGTCCCTTATATTAAAATCATTAAACTTGTATAATAAACTGTTAGGCTATGTTTTAAGTTTGTCTGCTTCCCATTCATGTCTTCTGATTATGGGATGAATGTAGTTCTTGTGTGCTTCTCTTTCAGCCCAGGTCATATTTGCTCCTCGAATTCATTACAGAAACGAAGTTGTGTTTGGAACTAAAGAACAGGGATGGTTTCTCCCATCTTGAAGTCAGTAGTTTGCTCAGCTGATGAGCTGAGGAAATAGGTCATTTTAGCTGTCTTGGGCGAAAAGCAGTGATTAGTAATCATTTCCTTTCTAGCATATTTTCTGTTACGCTACATTTCTTACTCATATACCAAACACTGTCTGTTTATTTAATGGAATAAAAAAGACACAGAGAGGACAGCAGGAGATAATTAGACGTAATCTCTCTGCTTTTGATGGAAAAATGATCTGGTCCAGGAGTATCTTGGATGGAGGCATCTCACTGGAGATGGAAGTCCATATGGATCATATACAGTGCTTTAATGTGTTCCTCTGCGGTATATTACAGTATAAATGATGAAACATATCAGAAAACTCCCCTGTGCCTGGTAGCAAAACATGTCTGTAATTGCTGCTTAAGCAACAAGGACAAAGTCTGAAGGTGTCCCCAGCAGCAGATCGTATCAGGGCAGTGCACGTTAGCTTTACTCACGTGGTCAGAAATCCAACATGCAGAATAGTACACGAGCTTTAACATGTATTAGAGTCCCAGTCGTTTCCTGAACTTAAAGCAGGCCCCTCACCACAAGTACACAATGGGAATCTTGAGGGGACCCTGCTGTGGTATTGCCTTGCTTCAGAAAGATGCCTCTATTTCCTCGTTGAGGCTACTGCTAATTACCTACTAAAGAAAATGGGTCTTGTTTTTTTTTTTTTTTAAATCACAGTGCTTGGTCTTTCCATCCCCAGTTGGCTATTTAGCTGTCACCCCTGCTTTTATGAGCTACTGGCTCTCTTCCAAACCTTATCTTCTACCTAGGATTTTTTTTTTTTCCCTGTAGTCTAGCAATTGGGAAGCACTCGTTGTATAAGGAATTCAGACTTGTGGATAATAAAATTTGTGAGCCAGTCATTCCATAAGAGGACAGGTGAACTGGGTTTCCAAGCCTACAGGATGGCCAATAATTCTGGTCTCTGAATGGCCTTGGTCTGGGAGACAGCAAACGACAACTGTCATTTCGTGCCTGTTATCTGACAAAGTGGAAGGACATCTCCACAGTCATATTCTGCTTCTATCTTGAGTTATTCCTCCCCCTGCAACAGCTGCCTCTTGCAGGCACAACTTTTAAGTTGAAACCGAGTCTGATGTGTATTTCCAGCTCTTTATACAACAATAAATAAAACAATAAGATTGTAATTTGAAAATGTCATCAAACTATGACTGAATGTTACTGCAGGAATGCTCAGAATGTGGGTCTTGTGCGCTCAGTGGAAAAATACTCATTCCTATTCAGTATTGAGGAATAAAAAGCAAAAATCATCTACCCACTAATTTTTTAGGGGACTGGCCAGACACAAAGCTCAGTTTTAAGGAATCTTCGTGACCCAGCTGAAGGTCCTCTTCTTCCTCTGGGACTCCGAATCTGCAGAAAGCCTGTTCCTAGGAAAAATGTATGCTCAGCCTCTCTTTTCCTGCAGGGCAAAGGAGAGCTGTATGCATATTTTCTCTTCCTAGGTGTAAGCTAAGCCTATGTCACTGGAATTAACTGTGAGTTGTGCAGGAAGCCTTCAACTCAAAGGGTTGGTGGAACTCTCCTTGTCTTACTCCTCATGCATCAGCCTTAGGATCCAGGGGCACTATGTTCTTGGACTGTGTGCCTGGCCATGACTTGTAGGCTATTGCAGTCCATAACTGGAAAGACTACAGAAATGCTTCAGGAAAAGTCTGTATATTTATATAACATTTTATTCTGTGAATGGGTAGAGCTGAATTGAAAGATCAGGAAACAGCCAAAGGAATCAGGATCAAGTGTCTGACTAATCCAATTCCAATTTAGCTACAGCTCTGTGTGAAGAAAAAACTGGTCTTTACAATCAACCTATGTCCCATCCCTAAGGCTGGTCTGCTCTGGCCGCAACTGGCTTGTCAAGTTAGATGATAAGGACAGTGTCCCTGCAGGAAGCCCATGTCTTTCTTTTTTGGCTGGCACAAGTGCACTGGCAGCTTCAGGCAAAACTGTTTCCCAGCTGATGAAGCAGGAGAAGCTTCCTATTAATGCCTGATAGATGAAGATATGTTGGGTTTCAGGGGCACAAGGAGACCCGGGTCAGTCAGAAGTGCCTGACGCATTTTTCAGGTGAGAATCAAAGTGCTTTCTCTGGTCGTCTGCAGCAGGGGACCGGTCCAGAACATGCCTTCTGCCACAGGGCATCCAGGAGTGTTGTTGGCTCTTTATCCCCCGCCTTTACAACGCTGTCTGCTGCACCGCTCACTCAAGCTCACGGCCTGGGGTAATCCCAGCTGTATGCGCAATTGGTGATCCTGGACTTATTAGCCTTATTTGTCTTTTGGGCTTGTGTTCTGAGTCCAAAACTGCATCTTCTTCTTCTGAGGCGACATGGGGCATGTGACTCTGCAGCGGCTCCGAAACGAGGGAGCTGGTGGGAGCAGCTGGTCTCAAGCTGCAGGCTGCCGGCGGGGGGGATGCATAGTGATGCCCAACTGCAGCTCTACTTGCTAAGGCAACGCTGTGCTGTTTCTTAGCAGATGAATCCCTCAGTGTTGGAGTTGCATAAATGTGAATAATACATTGCAGGAGGCTAACTGGACCAGGCCCTGCCCGAGTTAAAGATCTCTCTCTTTCAAGTGCTTGTAGTGTGGCACCCGCAATCCTGAGGGACGTCAGTGCTTATGAACCTTGTACGCTACAGAAGGGATTGCATTGTCCTCACATCAGGCCTGAGGCTCCAGCATTGTTTCATGATCAGAGGCAGAGAAGCTTTCTCATCATCAAAGCAAACATACACAAATGTTGTGTTTCCTCAGCATGGGAGAAATTAAGTCTTTAAACATAGGGGTTTTTTTGTGTTGTGTGTAGGGTTTTACCCCCCCTAATTTCTAAATTACAGTTTATTTAATGACTATAGCATATGCATTCAAACATCTTGAAAGAAATGCAAGTACTGATTTAAAATATTTTTCCAGAACTTATTTCTAGTTAATAAATTAAAATGTATTTATATGCTTAATAAGCTTTGATTTGCCTGGAATTCAGAATGCTTTTTTTTATGTACATTTGGCATCTTTGCTCCAAGCATTAGGACATACTAGGAGTTTCTGTAGCCTGTTTGCTTCTCACTAAAACATCTACATGTAATATCACTTACTGTGCTATATATGAAATGCAATAAGCACACAACCTTACCAATAATGTAAAGTTGCAAAGGTCAATCTTTATGGCTTTGTGTATCATTAAAACAGTAACCAATGTTAGACTTCAGCTGTCTGTGGAGGTTATTGATGTAGTTGAGCACCATTTAACCAAAACTAAACCCATTTAACTAAAAAAAGCAGGTGGTGAATTTACGTTCCAAACTCCCATATTCTATGTCCTTTTATGATGTTGAACTCAGTAATTAGGTTAATTTTTGAGAATACGTTTAAATGTTTCAGAAATATGCATTTATGAGCTTGAGATACTTCATCCTCTCCAGTTTTCTTCAGAAGGCTGTCAGTCTATCCTAAATATGTCTTGCCAAATATGGCTTCTGTGTTATTGCTGCAATTATAAAAATAGCCTCTGTACAGCACCGATAGTAATGAGTAATCTAACATATTTATGAAAAGATAGTAATATGCAAATGCATAAGCATTTATTTATTTATTTATTAGTGCTTGTATGACTGAAAATGCTATAGTATATGCATGCCTAAAGCCAGTATTCCCAGAGTACTCTAGAACTTAAAATTAGTAGTAAGTTTTATCTTTAAAATGTACAGTACTGCTCTTTGTCGTCTTAAGACACTGCTACTGTCTGGCCATCTAACTATAAAATTTGATAAAATGTGCTTATTTTAGAGAAATGAGATTTTGTTCCTAACTTCTTCTTACCCACTGGGAGCTTTTAAGAAATATTTGCTTTTTGAAATGAGCATTCCATACTTTCATCATAAGGATGTTACTCAAGAGGATACAAGGAAACGCTAAGATGCCAGGGCAGCCAATTTAGGAAACTATACAAAAACACTTTTCAACACTTTCATTGCCCTTGCTGCCTGCCAGACCCAAAGTGCTATAGAAATCTGAGTTGTCCTCGTGATATATGCTGCAATACCAGACGTACCAAGGGCGAGAAATGCCCCTATTTTACAGATGGGCAAAACAGAAGGAAATTAATGGCTTGTGTAGGTTAGGCAGGGGGACGTGTACCCCAGACCTGTAACTGACCCTTTTGCATCTTCTGATTTATTCAAGTTTTTCTGCCAAACCTAAATGAAGAAAAAAAGAAAAAGAATTGGTTCACAGACAGGAGTCTAATCTGCCTAGTTAGTTTATAAGTATTTAGAGAGCAAGCAGAACTTCAAAGCCAAGTATAGTCTGTTATTTGTGTGTGGATGATGTCCTCATCCAAGGTCTCAGACATTTATTGTTCTTTTATAGATAAAGTTGTATCTTTGTCTTCTCTTGAAAAGAACTAAAAGAAGAAAAAAAGAACGAGCTTCATCTGAAAGTTGAAAATATTTCCTCCAAGGCCTGGATATTTTGGATTCTTAAAAACAAAAAAAGCAGCCTGTGTAATTGAGAGAAGAATGTAAGCTGCTCTCACAACCTAATTAGTATCTTAGATGACTTTTCAAAATGCTTACCCCTGAAAAATGGATTTGCCCTTGATCATCTCTCTCTGTCCCTGCAAGACGTTCATCTCTTCTAACAAGGGAAGGATAGATAGTGGGTAATTGAAGGAAGTCTGTTCAATTTTCATTCCCTGGTTAGAGAGACAAAGTCAATATTGGCCTAACCAAACAAAAGCAGTTGGTGGATTGATGAAAAATAAATGGTAAAAATCTAAAAGCAATTCAACTCCAGTAATATAAAAATTCCTCTTTTTATATTATTTATAACTACCCAAAAAGGCAGGATGGTAAGGTCCTCTGAAAAAGGAAGTAGTGATGGAAAAATGAAAGAATTCAATTTGCATGACCCTTTAATATTGGAATTGCCTAGTAGCCAATAAATTTCAGCAGATCTGTCAGTGATAAATTTTGTTATTGTGATCAAACGCATTTCCACATATAAAGATGAGCTTGAGATTTTAAAAAATCTCAAGTACTTTCTTGCACTTACATTCAAATCTGGTATGAGACCACCTGTAAGCCTGTTGAAGGAGTATAGAAATCTTCTATTTTATGAAGGATGCTGAAAAACATAACTATTGGCATTTTTTCTTCTCCCAAAATTTTTAGTGTCATTTTTTTCTCTAGTTTCAAAACAGTATTATAAAGGGACAGAAGAGACTAGGCACAGTACTGGCTGTCATTTGCATGTGGACATGAAATATCTTGGGTGGGATTCTCCAAAATCCCCCTGCTTTCCCTTCTGAAGATTTCATTAACAGGATTCACATCCTTTCTAGGACATGGAAAACTAAATGTTCTAAGTTAGGTTATCAGACTTTTCAATTGCTTGCTTATTTTTTGGGTGCAATGCAAGCAGTTTGCTAATCCCCTACTTACCATCTAAACTAGGTGTATTTGTATCTGGATATAGCCAAAGAACTGTTCCTTGCACGCAGGTGGAATAAGACTCTGTTAGCTGAACCACATTGTGCTAATATAAGCCTAAAAAAAGAGCACTATGGCATAGTCTTTTCTGCCTATGGAAATTCAGATTCACATGTTATTCTCTTAAATTGCAAGAAAGATTTGTCATATCCAATGGAATAAAATGGAATTAATCTCCTCAGCTAATAATGATAAGTAAAAATTGTGTGCTGAATGGATTCCTTACTAAAACTGTCTAACAAGCATATTGCCTCAGTTGGTGGTGAACCACAAGGAATTTGGTGTAGGCAAGCTCCAGACTCACCAACATATTCAGCAGCTGATCACCGAATTTTCCTTTCCTTTCTAGAAAAAAGTCTTCCATCAATAAATAAATATTTAGAGAAAAACTGCATTGGGGCTGTCTTGAACAAAGACTGATTTGATGAATAAAATCCCGTAGCAGTACTCAATCTCTCTCACATTCAAAACACATCACAGTTGCTGTTTAAAGTACCATGATATGACATCAGCTCTGTGAATCAGAGCTCCTCCAACCAGAATTAGCAAGTTTGAGCTGCCAAGGTGTAGTCTAGAAGAGGGTGGTTCAAGTTGCCCTAGTCCCACAGGTATGAGGGAGGAAGAAAGAGGGGGACACCTGTTGTCCTGTTTGTTTTGGTCATGCACTGCTCTTTCTGACATCTCAGCACCTTTTAGCAGACAGGACAGGACTTTTACCTGTGAAAGTGAAGCACAGATTTTAGTCCATGCTCCATCCAACAGCCATGCTATGGATTGGTGGGAAAAGTGGACGAAAGGAGGTAACAGAGAAACCACATGTGTCGGGATGGGCTTGGTGTGTTTGGGAAACCCTTGTTATGGAAAGGGGCTGGGGGTGGCCCTCTCTTGCAGCTTGGCAGCTGGATCAGGCTGGCCAGATGCATCCCACCCTGCAGCACCAGAGAACTGCAGAGAGAGCAAGCACTCTGCTCTGGGTGCAGGGGAACTGGGATCTGCTGGAAGCGGTGTGGGGCAAGCAGGGAGGGAGTCAAAGCAAGCCTTGCACTTAGAGCAGGATTTGTTGGGTCAGTGGCAATGACAGCAGAGGGCTAACCTCATCTTCTGCCTGTGTGGCTGGAGCTCAGTGGTGAAAGCAGCCTGTGCTGTGCTTCCTTGCTTCTGCTTTAGGAGGTATTGGTCTAATGGGCTGTGAACTTACGGCATGACACCAGGGTAAATCTTTGATTTTCCCCAAAGGCTCTGTCCTTCACTGGATGTAATGGAGTTACCTCTCAGGGACTGGGACCTGAACCTGAGTAGGTAATGAGGCTTAAGCCATGAAACTTTGAGAGGCTGACAGGGCAGGGGAGCAGCAGCATCTCACAGGGATGTAGGGGAAGACGGTCATTTGTGGGCATCTGTCCAAGAACATGTGAAAGCATGTGCAGTGGGTCAGGCTTGCTTTGGTGGTGGGTAATGGTTTGGGACTCTGCTGTTTAAGATCAGCCCTGCTGAGAAGAATCAATGTAAATTTGCTGAAGGAAGGTGTGGTGCTTGCTGTAGTCTGCAGTTCAAAATGGTAGACTTTTGTTGGTTGTGGGAAGGTTTTTTTCCTTGATTGTTAAAAGACAGGAAAAGACTCCATGTAAAAGGTTACTTGTTTTGAAATACAGATTCTGTGAGGATATCTGCCCTCAATCTCTTGATGAAAGAGCTGTACAGCACTGCAGTGTCTGCTGTAACAAATAGCCAGCAATGAATGCAGCTAGCAAGGATGGTTGTTGATCAGTACAGGTAGCAGACATCCCAGGCACCGCCATTTAGTGCCTAAATCGTACAGAGGCCTCTCTTCCCAGATGGAGTAGACGGTGGAATCCTCAAAACCAAATATCCCTCACAGGCAACAAATTTACCTCCCCTTCACCTGAGAGCCGCTTAGTCCAGTCTCCCACAGCATGGTCCCACCAGAAGGGGAAAAACCTTTCTAGCTGCTCATTGTGGACAGAGGCAGACTAGGTCAGGACTTTTGCCAGTGTACTCTGAAGGATGTCAGTCTCACTTGCTGTTACTTTTTCAGGTTTTTCCAAGTTTGTGTTTTCCCAATAAAGTTTGGTTTTCTTGCAAACAGGAAGCTATTTGTCATTCTTGAATGCCCAGACAATAAAATTTGGTTTATCAGGTGCTCTTACAATCTCCAGATGCCTAACTGCTGATCCTTGGAGAACTGGGGAGATTTTCCGAGACTTTTTCTGCTCTGGCAAAAATTAGTTGAAGGTGGTCAGGTGGCTTAAAGAGTGTCAGGCAAGGACAGATGGATGGACCAGCAGCAGAGTGGCAGACTGCCTCATGCTTAGGAAACACTTGTTCATGGCTGTGTTCACAACTGTGCCTTGAGCCCGAAAGTTTTATTGGTCCATTCAATGGAAAAAAAAAAAAAGTGTCTATTTTTTTCATTTTTATCAGATGTTTTTTGTCTACTTATTAACTTATGCAAAAGCCATTAGAAAATTTAGGTTAGGTTTTTATAAAGGTGTAATGGATCCCTATGACCTTTTAATGCAGATAAAAGGCATATCCCTAAGACCTGTTAGTGCAGGTAAAAGGCATGTAGGAAAAAAACCCATGAACATTGTTTGGCTGACATGAATCTCTGGAATACAAAGTTAGAATCAGTGCTATTTGTCTGAAGATTAATCTCCCTCTTAAGTTTAAGCATTGTTTGATTCATTGCATGCCAACTGCCCAAACAATTTCTTTTAACTAACTCGGGGCTTTGGAAGTGGAATATGTTACAAATACTCTGAGCTAATTTGCCAACCCCAGGTTGTTGCCATGTGATCTTCCAGCTCTGGGTAGAGCTCCTGGGGCTTCACATATCTTTTGGGCAAAGTGACAAGGTTCTGTTATGTAGACTGAACTGAAACTGCGTGAATAAAGCACAGTCTTTAATGTTGTAGAGTGCTGTGCTTATATATTTTGACAAATTTAGTTGAATTTTAATTATTTATATAGCTCCAGAATGTAAAGAGATTATTTTTTGTAAAAATAATTGCTTTTGTAGTGTGAGAGCAAACACATCATTGTGCTGCTAGGAAGTGTCTGTGACAAATTCCTGTCACCAACAAGCCAGCAATGGCTGCTCGTTTCCGCTGGGGGGTATCTTAGTTTTTAAACTCACCTTGTAAGTTTTAGCATAGAAAAATCACTCTTTTTAACTGCATGCAATATTTTAATTATTCACTTAACAGTTACCATGCTATAGTGATTTCCGCTTGCGTGAATTAGCACGAGTGGAGGAAAGCAATGCAGTGCTGTGGGATTCCTCGGTCAGTGTGTGTTAGTGTCCCACTGCTGGTGGGTTCTGTGGCATCAGTGGGAGTCAGGATGGGCAGAGCGAGTGTTTCTTCTGGTGCTATTTTGCATAGATTTTCTAAGCTTTGAGCGTTTCTCCTGGGCATGAAAATAAGGACTAAACTGGGCAAAGTGGTGTCCTGCCCTCTGAAACAGCAGTTCCTTTCTATGTTTGATAACTCTAATATGACACAAAAATCCCTCTGGTAGCTTCGTACTGAGCTTTTAGGTTGATGAGAAGCAGTTATGTGCAATGTTAAATTTGGGGATGATCACTTGCTCATAGCGGTCAGATGTCTGGAATCTGCTCTTGGACTCTGGCTGATGATATGGTTCAGTGCAGACTAGTGCAGCTATTGTGAGGAAAATCCATAATTACGAAGCTTTGTTATTTGTGTGTGTATAGGTAATTTTCAGACAGACTTGCTGCTTGATTGCGGAACTTGCCTTTTGAGGACTGATCAAATATTAAACTTTTTAAAAGATTGATCCTGAACCGTTTATGTACATGTCCTGCTTTCAGCTGGGATGGAGTTAATTTTCTTCATAGTAGCTAGTATGGGGCTGTGTTTTGGATTTGTGCTGGAAACAGTGTTGATAACACAGGGATGTTTTAGTTACTGCTGAGCAGTACTTACACAGCGTCAAGGCCTTTTCTGCTTCTCACACCACCCCACCAGCGAGTAGGCTGGGGGTGCACAAGAAGTTGGGAGGGGGCACAGCCGGGACAGCTGACCCCAACTGACCAAAGGGATATTCCACACCATATGATGTCATGCTCAGCATATAAAGCTGGGGAAAGAAGAAGGAAGGGGGGGACATTTGGAGTGATGGTGTTTGTCTTCCTTGGGACGACAAACTTCCTTGGGAAGACCTGCCTGCCGATGGGAAGTAGTGAATGAATTCCTCGTTTTGCTTTGCTTGTGTGCGTGGCTTTTGCTTTACCCGTTGAACTGTTTTTATCTCCACCCATGAGTTTTCTCACTTTTTCCTTCCGATTCTCTCCCCCATCCCACCAGGGGTGAGTGAGTGCACGGCTGTGTGGTGCTTAGTTGCCGGCTGGGGTTAAACCATGACAGTACAGAACACATTACACTGACGTCATTTGAGATACTCGTGTACAAATGCTCTGAAGAGACAGACTTAAGATGTATTTTCTGAGTTTTTGTTTCTTACAGCCCCCCTTACCACTCTAACTAAATCATTCTTCAGAAAAGGATCTTTATTTTGTCATTGTATCAAGCAGTATTTTTGTAAAAATCTAACATGTATTTAAGATTTCCTTTTCAAGAGCAAATCAATTGAAGCTGATAACCAGTTCTCCATTAACTGACTCTTGGTTTTGTTTTGAGTACAGAAGTGTTTACTAACATATACCAAACCACTCCATCTGATGGGATTCCCACTTCTTCCAGATGTGGATGCAGAACTGGTTAGGTCATTCAGGAAAGAGTCTTTATTAATGCTCCATGTAAAACTTGACTAAACTTTTTTGTATATTTTTTCAATAGGTCTGACACTTCTAGTCCTATCACAATTCATTGAACAAATCTCGATACTTCTTCCTAACATTTCATTATCCCTCATGCATATCTTGACATCTCTGGAACGCAGGAGTAAACAAACAAAACCCAGAATATTTTATTTTTATTATTACATATGTATTGAATTGCATTCCTTCTGGTACTTCTAGTATTTAAGCAATAGCACAGATTAACTGTGGTTTCTGTTCAATTGTTAAATGACAAAATACAGCTGAAGATGTTTACATGTTTTCCCCTGAGGGATGCTTTTGCTTTGTTAGCATTAAGTTAAGGTTTGATTCTGCTGTGATCAGCAGTTACCTTGATTGTGTCAGTGTTTTTACAGCATAGCCAGGTACAAAATATTTTAACATGAACTTCTCTTTTCACTATTAAATTTGTCTCACGTCTAGGACAAACTTCTTTTGTTGAAGGATAAATACATTTCTAAGTTTGCTAATGGAGCATATGGGAAATTCTGTGATATCTGTTCTCCCACTTGGTAGTAATCTTCCAATTTTGGTTGCAACCCCGGCTATGACTGGAGGCTAGACCTCTTGTGGTTGTCTGGACCAAAGATGGTAATCTTT
Organism: Gavia stellata; assembly: GCF_030936135.1. Classification (NCBI taxonomy): domain Eukaryota; kingdom Metazoa; phylum Chordata; class Aves; order Gaviiformes; family Gaviidae; genus Gavia; species Gavia stellata. Next base: position 82,252,648 of record NC_082596.1, read on the forward strand.
CCAGGATATGGGTGAACACAAGAGGTGTGGTCCTTCTAGTCCATGAAATTGTTCATTCAACCAGGAAAACACCATGGGCTGTTAAAATTGCCATGAGGGCATTTGACCTGGAGTTGTCCTTCAAGTGCTGAAGCGATTCCAAATTTTTCTTCCATATAATTGTTGTTGGCAAAGTGTCAGAAAGCGCTGCATTTGTCAGCCACTTTTGCAGTAAAGCAGGCAATACTTTTTGTTTAAAGGTAGTGCAGTCCAGTGGATAGGACGCAGAGGTGCTCCCCCAAGGTGGGGTCCTCTCTCGTTTCTGAAAATGGACGTCCTTCTTTACGTCACAAAAGTAGCCCCCAAAACTGCTGAGTTAGTGGAAACTTGGTCCAAGTGAGGCCTGTAACCATTTTGTACTGTACAAAGAGGGTCCATCGGTTCAGTTACCAGCTGTTTCTCAGGGCAAACCTGTCATGCTTCCAGAGCAAACAGGTACGGGATTTGGGGAAGAATATGCAATACCCATCTCGGGTTTAATGCAGATACGTGCAATACAACCTCAGATAGACAGCCAAGGGACTGAAGCAGCTAAATTCAGGGTACGTGGCAGGTGGATGAGTACAGCCACGTACTTCATTGCCAGTTTTATTTCAGCCTGAGGCCATCCTGCACACAGGGAGCTTCAGCTAGTCAGACACACTGTTCCTCTACTGGCTGCAGTTTGTGTAGCAGCATTTTAGGTTTATTATATTTGATTTGTGAAGATATTAGGCTGCCTGCGCACTTTTTCAGAGGGGCCACCCCTGTGGGAGCGGGTGGCCGGCCAGCCCTCCCCCAGTAGCCCACCATGCACACAGGCACCCGCTTGTAGTTTGGCAGAATTCTTGTTGCAACATGGCATCTGCCAAGAGTCATTTATTTATTTCACATCTCAGAATAAGTGGAAATACTAATTTTTCTGGGTGCAGTGTGAAATGTAATGCGTTCAGTAGTGATGGACAGCCCACGGCTGCGCTGGCCCTCAGCCCAGGGAGCCAGCCCTCCAGGAGAGCACAGGACTCTCCCCTTGACATCGCTTTATCAAAGGTAAATAATCTGAGTTTTGCTAGTTACTGGACACTCTTTATGAATATCAATTAATTGAATAGAGATTTAAATGTGAGGCTCATTTTTAATCTTTTGTAGATCGCTATTAATACATCATGTTTACACTTCCACACTCTGAGCAGAATCAGTTCTTATTAATCAATACACCGATTTGCTGTTTTACCTAGGAAGGAAGCAAGGATTTGCTGCCTGTGTGCTTTGTGCATAGGGATACCACTGCTGGGAACCCATGAGCCTGCGTCAGAAGGCATCTGGGAGCTAGAGGAGCCTTGCAGTTAAGCAGATTAACAGTGATTTCTTTTCTTCAGTCTGGCAGCAGGTGTCTGTAACTGACTCTGTGCTTTGCAAGATGATAGATACATCATCGAATAAATGTGCTGACAAAGTTAATTAGTTACGTTTTATTTTGCAGTTCACCTCCATGATGACATCCTGCCAGTAGTGAGAAGAGCTCAAAAAGAAGATTGTTTGTGCTCTAGCCGGTGGATTTTATGAACACATGAGAATGAACTTTTGGGAAAGGAATATGAAGGCTTTATGTTTGATTTTGCTTTATTGCTTGGTGCTGACAATGTAATTGCTATTTAAAGCTTCTGGAGATTTTGACCAAGCTGGCAAGTTTCAGGGATCTCTCAGCAGTCTTCACTTAATAACGTCTCCCGCTCTTCTAATGAAGCCATCCACGCATGGAAACCTCTGAACTGTGATCAAACTGTGATCATCACTAGAATGACCATTGTGTCATGTATCACTTGCGATGATACAGGGGAAAACTGTTCTTCAGAACAATCAGTGAAGTATGCCAGAGTGTTTATCTCTTATTCTGTGAAATTGTATAAAAAATTTGGGCTGAAGCAATGTCAATGAATGAAGTTAAGGTGCTCATCCATCTGCCAGATACCATTTCTAACAAAAACAACACACTGACCATTTATTTTATAACTGCCAAACTGCTTGGCAAGGGGTTCAAGACAAACACCTGCATATTCACAATGCTTTGGGCCATCTTTCTAGAGATGGGGACCCCATCAGCTCAGGAATAAGATAGATAGATAATGTCTGTAGGAAAATTCTCACCAATGAAGCAAGGTGATTTTTCACTTTCTGCCCCAGATACTGACTAAAGACAGCATTTATTGAAATACGCAACAACAGTGCAAGAGATGGCAAATACATGGCAGTAATTATAAAAACAATTGTAGCATTATAAGGATTACACTGTATGTTGCTTATCTCTCAGCAAAATAAAAAACCCCATGTAGAAATGCCTTCTTTTTAGATGGAGGATGTAGTACAAATCTACTGGGACAGGATAACTGGTTAATTTTCTTTAGAATTCTGAAAAGTAGCTTATACTAATAATCATCATCAGCTGAATTGTTGAAGAATTGTGTTGTGCTTTTATCTGGAGCTAAAATCAGATGTGCTGATTTACAGTTGTGAAATCTGGATTTTATGGATGCTGCCAACAAAGGCTCTTTGATACTGCAAGCCCGAGAGGTTATTCCTTGACAAAATAGCATCATGTTGATGGAGGTAATGTCAAAGGATAATAGATTTTAGGGTGTCTTGTATGTTTTAGCTTCTTTCCCTTTATTCCAGTGGCAGGAAACACCTAGGCGAATAAATGCCTTGCTAACAGAATAAGAGGATTCATTGAAAGTTGGGTCCTTTGCTCTCTCAGGATCCTTCGAATATTCTGGTCAGAAAACTTCAGCATTATCGAGGTGTTTTTTTGAAACAGCACTGTTCCAGGAGGCTTCTGTGCCAAAATAGCTCATGTATCAGTGGCACTCACATTTAAAAGCAATTGGGGAGAGAATCTAGCCAGGGCCTGGCGCTGGTGTCAACATGGTAGATCAGCTTCCATCCTCCTAACTGAGAGGCCTGTCTTCAGATGAAAATTGTTCTATGGTTCTCCTCAGATAGTGGAAGGAGATAGACAGTTCCAAGATGTGGCTGAGAAGGGCTGAATCACCTTTTTGAGGTTCATGCTTCACCCTGATGATTATCTAGAGATAAGGGAGTCTAGCCATGTTAATCATCAAGGATGCAGTCACACCTTTCTGTTTGTAGTAGGGCATTACACCTACATTCAAAATCTAGATTTTCTTTTTATTTCTGTTCTTAATCAGCAAGTTCTTACTCTGCCATGGGAGGAAAATTGGTTGGGGAAGGCACTGCATACCTGCCAATTCCATGGGGGAAGAAAACTGGGCTCTATGGTGATTCTCAGCAGCTTGTCACTGCTTCTGGGAAGCATCCTCAGTCAAGTGGACAGTTTCCCACTGCTTTGTTTTTTAATGGGGTGGCCACATCCTCCCCATTTACCCCCTACCGCCTTCGTCCCTTGCAAAACTACTGTGACAGTGTAACCCACAATTACCAGAAGCAAAGACCCATCATTACATTTCCATCAGACTGTGCAAAACCTAATTTTAAAACACAGGAAGTCCTTGCGTTATTGCCTAACTACACTCTTTAGGAAGGAAACAGACAGGCAGGGGTTAAAATCTAGGTGACTGATGCTACCGTCTTGACAAGCTTGGTTTCTGTACCAGTAAATTTCAAAATGCAATACAACTGTGTTCTCCTGCCTCTCCCAAGACAGTGAGGTAATTGTTATGAAGGTCAACATTCAGTAAGAAATAATGGGGCTTTTCCAAAACAAGCTGCAAATTTTGTTTTGTGGCTTCTGTATTAAAAAAAATGCATTTATAGACCCCTTCTTTGGTTATGATTGCTATCTACACATGACATTAATGTTCAGCACTGAAATACTGAGTCAGCAGCTTGCAGTTAAAGTGAATGCTTTCTCAGTGGAGTGTTTACTTCTCCACTAATTTTATTTTTTTTTACAAAAATCTTCCTTTACAGATCTGTCACTCGTCAACATATGGCTATATATAGCTGTTTATTTAGTCAACCAAGCTTCAGGAAGCTTCAACCTTGTAACTGGGGACAGAATCTGGATTGATACATGGCTATTACAAGATGAATATAATTGTAGAAATCTTATGGCAGATTAAACATGCAAGCATGCTTCACTTTCTGTCCCACAGTGGCTAGAAACAGCAATTTTCAAAGACACTAACCTTCAAGTATTGGAGTATTTAAGCTGAAAAAGCAAAGCATGTATTTTAAATTATTTTCTAACAGAGGAAGTGATTTTTTTCTTGTTGGTATATTCAATAGTTGTTTTTTTTTAAAATTAAAAATAGTTATGAATGCTATCCATCCTATCAAGTCTGTGAGATACTTAGCTACTTAGTGCCTATGGATGCATGCTCCATACCTAAGAGCTCCATAACTTGCAATAGTAATGAAAGGATAATGGTATAAGGTGACTAAGCAGGGGACCCGGTGGACAGAGTAGTCTTTCCTGAGCTTGGCATCTGAGAGGGTTTTTTTTTCCTTTTTAATTATAATCACGGGTCTAAACTTACTATTGGCCTAAGCATATATGTTCTCTGAAAGTCAGTGAAAGAGACTTTTTTTGTGTTTTTTCAGTGATGAATTTTCTCCAAGACTAAAAGCCAGCAAGGAAAGCAATCTAGACCAGAACAATAGAGTGGCTGGAGCAGCTGGTAGAGCTCTGTGATCGGTACGCAGAATATTATTTTCCTTTGGGCTGTAGGCATGGAAGAAGGGTAAACTACTTTGGTTTTCTGTTGTGATAAATTTTCGGTAAGACCCAGGGTCCTGGAACTTCTTTTTACACAGTCACTTTTTGGGATTCATGGTAAATTTAGCAATCAGGAAGTGGAGTCATCCTTCCTGACTTATGATGAAGTGCAAATACCAGCTTTTTATTCTCCTGAAGGTCATATGACTTGAGAATTGCTATGAATGTTGGCTTCTCACAGCAAGAAGAATAAAACAAGTGTTTTCAACTGAAAGGCCACTAGGTTCACAAAACGCTTAAGTTCAATACAGTGTAAAAACTGTTGCAATTGTGTCTCTTTGCACAACTGTATGCCTCATATGGTCTCAATACTTTGAACACAAATAGATTTAATCAGCTGTGAGTAGCATGAAGATATTTTTCTCTTATTAGTATAGACATTATAATGATTTAGTGCTTTTAGTTATGTTCTGGTTGATTTTTTAGGTTCAAAGTTGCAAACTTGAAGAAAATTGAGGAAGCCTGATAGGAAGATTTGTTATCTGTGTAGGATGCGAGAGAGTCATAGTCAACATCGGTATACCAGTATGAAATGGCCATTAAGAAGTCTTCATATGTGACAGTACTTCAGTAGTTCCCAATGTTTGGAATAAGGAATAAGGGCAGTATATCTGATAAGATCTGCTAGATAAATGTTGAGTTCTTAATGGTTACTAGCGTACAATCTACTTAAACTCAAAACCTGTGACCTCTTTGACAACCAAATCTCTTCTAGGAGGATCAAATATACAGCTCTCTTTAGTAGAGGCAGCAAAGTTCAGTGGTAACTTGATCACTGTGTAAATGTCTGGCGCTTCCTTCTGTTCAAGGAAAATTGTATGGTACACATTTACTCTCAAGACAATCCATCAAAAGGCCTGCATAAGCCAAGGAGTGTATATTCATGTCAAATGTTTCACCCATAATTCTTATTTTTTCATCCTGAAGTTTGCTTAAGAGTAGCACAAAGTGGATATGTGTGGGTGTGTAGGAGAGGGGAAGGCTTTCCTAGCTGAGACCCACACGTCTGGAAACCTCTCTCCATAGTCATCAACTGGCCGAGTAAATATCCTGTGTGGGATCCTTCAAAGAAAAACTCAAGATCTCTTCCTTTTCTCTTTATCATGGTTTCCCTATAATTGTTGGTTTGTGTGATTTTGACGTAAGGGAAAAAGAGGACAGTGTTTTGTGTTCAGAGTGTTTTTCAGGTGCCACTCCAAGGTCCTCTAATGTAATTATTTTTATGTTATGCAGTTTGATTAGTTGTTGATGAGATTCTAGCCAGTAGTTACTGAGGAAAGAGGAGTTTTCCAAGAAAGATTGCTGTCAACTAGTCAAAGGAAACTATAACAGTCTGAACTTTCACTAAGTTTTGAACAGCCATCTCAGCTCTCTCTCTCTTGCATTCTGGTCCCCTGAGGACATCTGGAGAGTGTCAGTCGGCCACATGATATCGTCCACTTCTGCTGACGTAAACCTGGAGTACAGTCGCTGAAGTCAGTGCATGTTTGTGCAGCTTGTGCCCTTTAGGTTCTACTTCTAAACCCTGTCTTCTGTATGTATTTGCTTTGAAGAGGAATACGAGGTGAAAACCTTATTCTTTCAAAGTTTTCCAGTCTGTTGTGCAAATAATATTAAGACTTGGGGTTCAACTACTGACCTGGGGTTGGCTAGGTTGTTTTTCCTCTTGTCATTAAGTGGGAAGATGAGTTCGTATTGCCAGAAGCATAGCTGCAGCACAGGGAATGGACTGAGACAGACTAAGAGTTTTGTTTTGCAGACAGGCCAGACTTATTTTTGGTGGCTTTGGCTTGGTCATGTTTCAGAAACCTCATTCCGTAAGGGTTTTTCCTGCTTTCAAAACCTCAGTTGTTTTAACAATAACAATAACAAATTATAAATGTCTCCATCTGTAAGAGAACCAGCGATCAAACTGAAAGGCTTGTGTTACCCAAGACGTAGGGAACGGTGTGCTTGAGTGCTCTGCAAACATTCTCCAGAAACACTGCTTTTAGGCCCTGTGAAGATTTCTGGACAGCAGAGTACCTGTGCGTACAGAATTTCACAAAATAGCTGTCTTTATGAGTAATTTAGAAGTAGGATTGATTGTAGGCTGGTTTCTAGGTTGATGTTCTTGGTTTCCTTGCAGATGGATAGGTAGCTTAAGTGTAAACCCAACATTTCACCTGGCATGGCAGAAAGGCTGAAGAGTAGACTATTTATAGTTTACTTCCAAAACTGGTTCACAATTAATTCTGTAGTTCTATAGTTTCTTTCTTGTGCATTGTTATCTATCTGGTTAGTCCCTATCAAAACTGAGTTATATGGTGCAAGGTGGCTTAAGCCCTCAACAGCTTGTTTTCTCTTCTTCACATTAGCCTGCAGTGAAACAGTATTTGCTCATAGGACAAGAAGAGATGTTACAGATCCCCCACTGCTGACTTCAGGCACATGACTAATATACCTTAATGAACAGAACCCTTCCAGTGGCTTAAAAACAAAGGCCTTCAGGCTTAAAACCTGTCAGTCTGATATTCCTTTATAATGAAAAAAAATGAGATTCTTTGATTTTGCTTATGTTAATTGTAGAAATGACAACTACAACAAAGCAGTTGTTAGGGAAGGAAGGGAGACAAGGTATATTTCATACTGGAATAATAACTTTAAAAATACAGCAAAAGCTACTTAATTCTGGAGCTTTTTTTTCATTGTGTTTTACTGTCTAATGAATCAGAAAGAAAATGTGTAATTTTATTGACAATGTAAAGTAAATCCAGATGTTTATATACAGTAATGTCACTAGAGTCTACAGGGAGCATGTTATCCTGTTAGATTTATTCCTCTGAATACAACTGAACAGCTCATGCTGAGTAAGACTGGGGCTTCCGTTCAAACAGCAGTGGTAAGACTGTGGGACTGGAATCTCCTGTATGAAGGGAAAATTTAAGACTGATACACATAAAGTCTGTGGAAACATAATACACTGGGCTCTTTGTGCTTTAGAAATATGCAATGATTTATTATTTTTTTTACTTTGAGAATTTTGTTGTGTTGCATTTGCAACTGTACTAAAGAATTTATATTAACTCTGTCTAAAAGTGCACCAAAACATTGGCTAGGGAAAGTTGTTCACTGTCTGAGAAAAGCTTTTTCTTGTGATTCCACCTGGATGGGGTGTGTGTTTGGCTTTTAACCAAGTGATCAGGTTGTGTCAGCAACCTGAGAGTCCTCAAAACTGGACACAATTGTCAGAAGAAAACTGATTCCTTACATGAAGGGGAGACTGAGATGACTGAATCTGGAGCTTCACTGCATGAAGTCCCTTCCGTTATCTTTTCTGAGCCAGACTTTCATCCCTTGGGAAGATACTCACCCAGAGCATGTTTGCAGTGACTGAGCTCTTCCTGTGATGTGCCCTGGCCATAGATCTGATACTGAGGAGTGTCTCTCTGGTTAGCCTTATGGCATGCCAGTTCTGAAAAGGAGATGTGACAAGGTGCTGCTCCTTCAAGGTCCTGCTCCTTCAAGGGTCCCCATCTGGGCCAAGCAGTGACAGGGAAAATTAAGGCACCCTAGCATGATTTTAAAACTGTCTGAAAATGCAGTGTTTTATAATTAATCAAATTGAGACACACAGATTAAAGGAGGAGTTTATCAGTAAGAGAATCCTCATAGTCTTGAGGCTATGTGATGACAAAGTGAAAACATCCAGCATAATCTATTATTCATAACTTTTGGTTCCTCTGGCCCTCTTTTTTTTTTTTTTGTGAAAGTATCACAATTAAACCGTTTGAAACATTACAGTAAGTGAAGTCATTGGGGTAGGAATAGAGGTGTGGGGACTGTTCAGTCTTTTTCCATTCCTGTCTACAGTTCTAGTTTGGTTCCTTGATTGTGTTCATCAATGAAGTCTTTAATTAGATCACCACATTCTATTTTTCATTCTGAGGTGAGATTGAGGATCAGCCCTCCCAAGACTGCTATGATCCCCAGGTGGATAAATACTGTTGTGTTTGAAGCAATAATGAAAAATGCATGTATTTATCCTGTATTATTGACTGAATTGCATATTTTGTTCATATACATTGATACATAATGTCCACAGTAAAACACTTTTCAGACAGAAAAATGCCAGTGAGTCACCAAAAAAACCCAAATCCCTCACTGAGGCAAGGAGTTCTTCAATAGCCAGACAAATTATGGAACATGGCCTTGTAAGGTATCTGAGTGTATAGACAGACTTTGCAATCTCCTCTCCTCACACTCCCATGAGGCCTGAGTGAGGAGATGGAATGGTGGGGTGAGGGGAGACAGCTATGTCTCCCAGTGGCCATTAGCAGATAGGAGGGTCTTGGGCATACAGCGAGATGTTGAGGTGCATCTGGGCAATTCAGGGCTCATGGGAAGCTGTCGCACAGCCGCCTGAGGTTCTCTTATTCCCATTGCCTTCATAATGCTAGACCGCATTTACAGCATACTGTGCAATGTCTGCTGGCAGGATCTTTGTGAACATTTCTGTTGTGTACTTTGAACAGTGTCTGTTCCACAAACATTAATTCTCATAGATACTTGCATGACCTGTGCAAAGGGCATTGCCCTAACTTTAAAGGTGATAATCAAAACACAGAAAAATTGAAGTCAAAGCTCTTTGATAACTTGGAGTACCTGGTCTGAGATGCCTAAAACCTGAATGTTAAAGAGCCCGTATATACTATATGAAAAGTTCAAAGCATGGCTCCCCCTCTACAACTTCATTTGTAGCTCTGTATGCTGAGCATTTTTAAGCCAGACAAAACGATCTCCTGTGAGTGCCTGGAATTAACACTTTTGAAATTTCTATCTTGGATGAATATTCCGCATCCCATGGGGGCTGTGTCAGAGAATGGGCACATAATTTCCTTTTCCAGCACCAGTATTCAGTTGCCTGAAGCAAGAACACTCAAACTCAGCATGATTTTCCCTGCAACTGCATCTTCTGACTGCTCATCATTCTCATTTCCAGGGAAAAAGTAGAATCACTAGATATGCCTGTGAAAGGTTCATTGTACATAGTAGAGATAAAATCTTTGGGGAGATAAGAGTTTTACAGTTAGGCAGTCTGCTCTGAATGCATAGATTATTACTAGTACAAAGGCTTGTATTTTGTCTGGATTTCACAGTGATTGTAAAAGGGCATTCCTTTTACCCCTTTGACTGTAGTCCCTTCCCAGCAGACCTCAAATCTTGCTGGAAAGCACTGAGTATGATTTTCAAAAAGGAATAGTTTTCTTTTTCTTGTTAAATCAGAAAGAAAGACTCCTCCTGCTGCTTAGAAATGATAGAATTGATTCTGATTCAATCATCTAAACTGCAAAAATATGCAGGTTGAGGAAGAACCCAATATGGAAGATGTAGCTTAAGTCTTTTGGCAACTGAGGAAAGCGTGTTAAAAGGGAGAGATGTTGGCTAACTTACTAACTACATAGCATGGCTATTTGCCTTACAGTACCAGACAAAACTTGTCTCTGTTTAGAATCTAGGAAATCATGGAGTCAAGCCAAGAACATCAAAGGATACTCCAGCAGCAGGATGAAAAAACAGAATTAAGTGATAGGAGAACAGGAGGAGGCAGAAAACTTACAGGGTTCAAAACAGAGTTTGAACAAGGACTCCAGGTTTATAGTAGGGATAAGTTGGATTGAGAAGTGTGGCCTAAAGATGGTCTTCTTGCAGTTTAATTACTTTAAGTTCCTTTGGCAGTATGATGAACAAAACATCAGTGTTTTGATGTTTAGAGACATATGGTCCTTCGTTTTCAGATATTTTTGCGCAAGTCTCATTCTAAGTTTACTCTACGTCTAAAAGGTGATTTGACACGGATCAGTAGTGGTATTTTTTCTTCTACTGCTGGTTCCTGCCCAAATCAAACATTTCTTACTTGACAGATTACACAAGAAACAGAAAATTGCTCTCTCCTTCATCGGTAAACAGCAGCCTTGTTTCTTTCACTCAACATGCTCTTCACTACCCCTGTTTTTCTTGCAGTGTTTAAGTAATTGGTAATTATGTTGCCCCTGTCCCCCTTATGTCCCAAGATTCTTTCTGCTGTGGTCAGGTCTTTCCTGCCTCCTTTTGGAAAACAGGACTGTGACTTCATCATATTGTGTAATGAAGTTTAAATTAGTGCAGGAAAAGATTGTACAAAATAACATTTTTTATTTCTGTAATAAGCTTCATAACCTGAGGGTAGAAAGAAATAGAGGTCATTGATCTAAAAAGCAATATATTTGCAAAACAATCTACATAACTGCTTTAAAAGAATTAAGTATCTTTACCTTAAAATTGATAGTTTGGTATGTAGAATGGCTGCATATAGCATTTTTTGGGCAAATTAATGTTCATTATCTTGCAGTGTAGTTCAAAGTATGTTGTGAACAGATCTATGTTTGCATACTTCATCTGGGTAGAAGTTTTTGTTTGCTTTTTTTCTTTTTCCCTAAAAAGGAAGGCCTTTGTTTTAAAGTTGTAGCAAACAATAAATTGCATTTGTCCAACTCTCATGCAAGGATTGGAAAGCACTTTCTTAAGTTGTCTAACAAGGCCCACTACAAACTCTCTCAACAGGCAGGCATTACAATCTGCTCTTAGGAAATGGTAAACCAATTCAAAAAGTTCGAATTGCTTTCATGTGATTGCACTGCAAGTTAGACCACTTCTTGAATGCAACCTGAAATGTACTTCCGAAAATGATAATTGTTTTCTTTTTCAGGACTCCATTATAGTTTTAAATTTACAAATAAATTTTCCTTACTTTACAGTTAAACTAGTTTTCAGATTTATGTCCCTTACATAAAACTCCCATATTGACATTTTGTACAAGTCAAGGTCTTTTGACAGTTGTGCTAGTAAGACAGTGACTGATGATCTGATGTATTATGAAAATCTAATTTCTGGTTATAACAAATGATCCCTGAAGTGGTGTAGAAGTAACTCCTCCTTCAGTGTTTTGGAAGAAATTGTTCACTAATTCTCTTTTAGAGTAAGAAAACTATTATTTGCATATGAGTTCTATTTATTTCCATTCTCATGATGCTATCCTCTTCACTCATGAGGGAGACGTCTCTCCCTAATTTTTTGTGCGCTTTTACAACAACAGAAGTGAAAACCAACTACTACTCTAGCTTCATCTAAAAACAGCTGCATACCTATTACATTTCTTCAGCTTATCATCCAAATTAAGTTAAATTCTGGGTAATTCTCATCTGTTGACTTTCTTTTCCAGTAGAGTGGTTAGTAAAATAATTTGGTTTAATCCTTGTGCAGGGCAGAAAGATCTAAGCCCAGCACTGGGTCAGACAATGATGTGCTAGGCAATCTATAGCACTGTAGGACCTACACTTACAGTGTATAGCACCTTTATTGCACCATAGGAAATGGTCTTTGACTAAACCAGGGTTTGAGCATTGAGCTCAAGATGAACAAATGTGACTTTCAGTGTCATGAGCTTCTACAGTTCATTTTACTTAGTATTTCAGATGGTTGCTGTCTTCAAAAAATTAAGCCAAACATGTGTAATATGCACGAAAATTAGGCATGTGATGAATCAGGGGAACATTGAACTTGACAATGTTATTTCTAGGCATGGGGAAAAAACAGAAGAAACAATGGAAATGGGCAGGCAAAGGCCTCTCAGCCCCTGTTTTCTTCTCTCCCAAAAGAGAGTATTCTGGCAGGAAATAATCTTTTGATTGCCTTTCTAAAAGTAGGCTTTGCATCTACTGATTATCCTATGATGTTGTGCACACAGGCTGTATCAAGATCAGGGCTGCTCCCTAAGGAATGGGGAGCTGGAACTAGCAGGACAGGGGCCTCACTGGCCAGGACCCATCCTCCAGTTCCCACATCAGCCAAGCAGGACAGATCTGGAGATGGTGAACAGGGCCTACCAATAGTTTTGATCATGAGACAATATCATGACCATGAGGCAGATTGAAGATCAAGTCAGGAAGTCAATCCATTGGTCAGGGTTAGGATTAGCTCCAGTGATCACCCAGCAGGTCCATAGCAATAAGGCTAGGCTGAGGTCAAGCCAGTCTGTGGGTCAGGACCTAGATTAAGGGGCTTCCATGGCCATATCTGGCCACGGAGACCAGCACTCCTCTACCATAGCCCAGGCAAAGAGTGAAGGCCCAGGGCTGAGCTTGACTAGAGCTCCTGAGCCCAAGGATGTGGGAGCAGCCTCAGGTGAGGCTGGTCGCAGCTATTTAAGGTGTATTAGTGCATTCAGGGCCCTGACAGACTGGGGCTATTCTGTAATGTGCTCCAGAATATTTAAAGGAAATTGCTTCACATTATTCCTTTGTTATCCTGGGTGCCCCTTCCTCCATAATGGAGCCACCAGTATATGAAAATAGCACAGATAAGACATTCTTCTTCTTTTAATATACTGAATTCTTAATAAAGCCCCTCCTCCCCAAAGCCAAGTAACTGCTTCATTTTAGAGATCTTTGTGGTGCATTTTCATTAGTCTCCTTTTGCCATGCTGCTAACATATTACTTAAATATCACAGGTAGAAAAACTAGATATAGATAAGGTGTTTCATTATGAGTTGAAGACAACTTATGAAAGCCAAATTCTACAGTCTGCAGAGCATCAGCAGAGCAAAGACTAAACTTTTTATTTGGTTTTGGTGCTTCTTGTTTCTTAAGAACCTCTTAAAATTCATGAAGGAGGTGTGTGTGCAGAGGAAAAATTAGAATTGCTGTCATCTTCCAGTGGGCTGGTGGGAGGAAGGAGAGCAAGAGTCTTGACTCCTATATCTGAAGATAATCCTGGGAAGACTGAAGGGGAGAGTGTTTTATTCTATAAAGCTAAGACATTAACTGTGACCCTGAGCTGCTGATGAAATGTGTCACAAAGGGAATGGGAGAAACTCCTGTTTCTCTTGATAAGAAGCTTCAAGTTGAGTTGTGAGCAGCTGAAGTGGAAAAGCCTGGGCTTATTGGTGGATAAATGCTCTCCATGAGTCAGGTCAAAGCCTTCTGTAAACAGGTTCACATTTCTGTAGATGTGAGCCAAGCAGTTTTATGGATTTTTTGTACTTGAAATTGAAGCTTTATATGAAACCCCATGTGACATTTTCTTATCTTTTGCTGGCTGGCCTGCTTATCCTTGTGTGGTAATAGCCATAAAATAACGTTGGTGTTTGACTGATACACAGATACTTCAATTTACACCCTACCTTCAGGATGGTGTGCAGTCATGAACCTGATTGAAACCTGTGAGTAAGCACTTGGTGGAGAACTACTATAAAAAAGCAGTGTGGAGTTGGAAAAAGAGGTTGCAAGAGGCACTGAGCAGCTCCTGAGGAGAGAAACAAATCTTGACAACTTGTCAGGGGTTAGGTTTCTGATTCAATTAGGTACTTCTGTGCATATCTTGTATGATAGCTTACGTCCTTGAGGTTAGTGGAGAACCTACGCAAATGTCTGAATTCTTTAACCAAATAAAACTCAAAATGATCTCTATTCCATACTGCTAAGTGTTAAAATACAATGACTCATTTTTTTATCTGTGAGGTTTTGCTGGTTTATTACTTTTAGCGAGTTGACACTACAGTTGGATGAGTACCTGACTTAGCAATGAGTTGCAAAGCATATTGTGTTCATTTTTTTCCAACTTCTCCGTTTTTTCTCCCTTATATTGTGAAATTCTCAAAAGCATAATTGTCAAAAACAGGGATTCATGCTCGGAACATGGATTGACAATCATTAAACTCTCTTTAAAATGTTATAAGATTGTAATTTATCCTCTGAACAGAAATTTACTCTGTTCCTTTCTTAACTGAGGTTTCCAAGGCCCCTGTGATATTTGTTGTGCTTGTAGGGACAGCACATAACAGCTATCTTCTCTCACCCTGGGTACCTTAAAAATGATGCCAGCTGTCTCATTACAGTGTTCTACAAGAAGCTGGAAAGTTGCTGTCCAGAAATAGTGCTGTAATTAGCCTGTTACCCTGCACTATCACCAGTGACTAACTGTCTGAAACTCCTTCCCTGGAAAATACTCTTCTGTTTATATTAAAAGACACGTGCTACTCATGGTGATTTCCATCCTCCTGACTTGACTCTAGTAGTTTCCAGAACTCCCTCAACTTAATGGAAAAGTAATGGAAAAAACCTGCGGTGTAAAACACTTCATGTGCAGGGCAACCTCTCTGATCCTGTGAATCCCATGCAATGTGATGAAGTGTGCAGTGGCATTCACAGTGCATAGTTTAGCGGTAGCTTGTGTCTTAATGTTTTACTGGCTTTTATCTTGGGATGATCTGACTGGGTGCTTCTTCCCCAGAAGCAAGCCCTGCTCCTGGTGATGTCCTGTTTCTCATGCTATCCTCTTTCTCTGTTTTGTGTTTTAATCTGTGCCACCTTCCTTTGTTCCTGTCAGCTCTGGGCATCTGGCCCTGCATGGCAGATGGACTTAGCAGAGAGATAAAGTAACTTCTTGTATGTTGTTGGGAGCAAACAGTTTAGGAGAGTGAGGTTTCAGTTTGGTGAATAGTTTCTGTAAAGGAATGAAGTCAAGTACTTAATGTTCTCGGATCTCTTCTGCTGAAAAGCGATGATAGTTTTTGTTTGAAGTGTCATAAAACTCTTGAAACTAGAGAAATTATTTCATTCTGAAAAACAAATACATAGGATGAGAAGTCAAAAAATTGGTAATCTTTACATTGGCCTACTTTTAATCTCTATTTCTTGTTTTAACAATGCTGCCTAAAATAATTCTGATTGGGTTTCTGAAAGCATAGTCACATTTTCTAGATCTCCCATCTTATTATGTACCACAGAGTTTTCCACTTCATTGCAAACAGCTTAATTGTAGTAGGAAATGGCAGAGGTTCTTACTTCAAATGGCCTTTGGTTTTCTTCCTGATGCTATTTTTTAAGCTTCTTGAACAGCTCTACATGTTTAAAACATTATTTGTAGGTAAATGCTGTTTTCTGCTCAATAAACTCTTTCTCCCCTCCTCCTAACTATTGTTTTAATTTTAATTTAAAATAAGTAAAGCTGTCTGTGTTTCAGTCACACTGCTGGACTGTGAAGTGGGTACATGTAGAAGTGTTCTAGCCAGAAGCCACAGAACGCACAAATATGTTTTGGTTTACATATGTTCAATGCATGTGTTTGTGTTTGAATGAAGGACTAGAACTTTACAAATGTCTTAGTTAAAGCCTTCATTCTGAGTCCATATTGATAGTTTGGAAATACTGGGCAACAGCTGCTTACTATTGCAGAGTTAAATAACTCACTTCGGAATTTTCTGTTTGCAAAAACTCTTTCCGTGTTAGCAAGCAATCCATTTTGTAGCTTTCTAGCTGTCTCATCATAGTGTTTTACCATGTAACTGCAACCTTTTAAACTGTCATTTGCCAAAGTTGAATGGGAGTAATGAAATATAGTAAATTCCAGATGTACACATTGCTGACTGCTTTGTGTTGAAGCATTGCCCTCCAGATTTGAACTAGCAGTTTTACATGTAAGAATGAAACCCTGTCCCTGAGGTATGTGATCGATAGGCATGATAGAGTTAGATAGTGCTTAACCCCTATGCATATGCCAACGCATGGTCTTACACGAGCTTGTCAGGAAGCAAAGAATTTCAGTTTTGTATTTTTTTTTTACTGTGGCATTAAGAGAATAATTGATGTTTGGAATCAACAACACTGTTTTCTGTTGTGTGGCTTCTTTTTAAATATATATAACAACATCTTTAAGAAGATATGTCTCTGCGTTATGAAAGGAGGTAACCTGTAAATTATGTAGTTTTTAAAGAATTTCTTTTCCTTGAAAAACTAAAGGATGACTTACTTCTTGGTGTGGCATTTATTCTAGGTGAAGAAGTGATGATCCCTTCAATTGCTGTCACTGTGAAGAAATTGGAATCTGCAGAAACAGTACTTTATCAACAGTACAGCCTAAAGAAAAGCCAATTTAATTGCAGTGGATGTCTACTTCAGAATGATGAACTGCTGAAGTTTGGCTCAAAATGATAGATAGCTTCTTGCAGAATAAACCTCTCTCTGATTCATTTTAGATATTTCATGTTTTTATCTTTGGGCATAGAGAAACAGGTTTTTGCTGTGCCAAACTTTATCACACTGAACAAGACATGGGTTTCTATGGTAGCTGACTCACAGATGATGATGTATTGGACTGGGATTTCAAGGGTGGTAACCTGATTTTTTTCTTCACTGGGTACTTGAATCCAGCTGATCGTCCCTTAAATGAGAGTACAGAATTATCCACTTAATACTATATGCTTGATAGTGTCTATGGTTTATTTTGCCTTCTTATCAACCTCTTTACACTAAAAAAGATAACTTCAGTTTTGAGGTTGCTTTAACCACATAGGCTGATAATACTGCTTTAAGCTGAAAACTAGTAGCAGCCATTTTGAAAAGAAAACCAAACCTTTGATAAATTGATTTCAATAGCAGAGTAGGAATCGTGAAGCTGTGTTCTGCAGTCTCAGCACAGGGTGAGGAACACTTAATTGCTGGAATAGCTGCTTTGTAATCTGCAGCTGTTCAAATCTGTGTAAACTTTATCTATCTGAGCCATCCATCAATGCCTCTCCTACATACCTGCGCTCCGCATACTGCTTGCAAGTACTTAACTGTGTGTCTGCTCAGCACAAGCACAGGTGACTAGTGCAGGAACCTGTCATTCAGTTCTGATTTGAGATTTCTCTAATTGAGCATCCATGGGGCAAACTGATACGACTCAAATCCCCCTCCATCTGTTAACTTGGTGCCTCTGTCCTGACAGAGTTGATTGATTGCAGGATTGTGCTCTGGTTAGGTGAGTGGCAACAGAGCTGACAAAGCAGTGGTTTACCCCCACTGATAGGGAGGCTTGTTACTCAAAATCATAATGAGCTCCACCGAAGTAAGAGGATAGCAGTAAATCACAATTTCTTGTGTTGTACTTTTCTATCTGGAAGTCATCTGAATACTCAGCCCACGTGTAAAAGAAAATAGGTTCTTTGTCTGAAAGTCACATTTCAGGTTACCTTTACTGTTAGGGTGCTTTTCAACATCACTAGAGGGATAACGTTGTTGATCACCTTTGCCTTTTTTCCAGAGGATTGCAAACTACTTGCATAAAAACATTCCTGGTTTTGTGGAAGTAGTATATGCCAGAGCCACATTTTTTTAATGTGGTGGCCCTATTTTTTGTTTATGATAGTGATGTGTATTCTGTCAGTTTGGAGTCATGTTGGGAGGCTGGTGGAGCAATTAACACTTGAAAGACAAAAAAGAGAAATACCAGTATTTGTGACTAAAACCAGAAGGCTCTGAGTTTACCTACTTTAGCATGCATACCACTTCTCTATACTTATTTCCAGCCTAAAAATGAATGGCAGGGATTAATGAAATCCCTGCAAGTAGGCTTTAGTAAGATCTGAACCTCTACAGACCCTCCATTTGCCTAGGAAGACCAGCCAAGGCTGTAGCTGTGACTTTAAGGGCATTTAGACATGCAAAACATGAGTTTTGCAGTGCAAGTGTTCTTCTTTCCCTGCCATGCTAGCTGCAACAGCTGAGTTGAGGAGAATCCTTAGGCAAGCTAAGTGTTGGATGTTTTCAAGGAGCTCCTTCTATGCAAAAGAAAATTGGAAAGGATCAAAGTTTTCAAAACAAAAGGCTGAACCTGCATGTTTTTCAGAGCTTTTTTGGTAGCTGGAATGAAATAGTAATATTCAGTATGATTTGCTAAGGGTGGATTCCAATTTGGGAGATGGTAGGAAAAAAAAGGAGTCAAATACAAATCTGATTACTGTTCCTGAAGTTAAGTACACAGGAGATTAGTTTCCTTTCAGACAGGTAGGAACCGACCCACTCTCACCAAGATTTCTAATTACAGCAGCCATTTATGGAATCAGTGCTGGTTCTTCACTAAGACCCTCAAACTGTGCTGTTGGTCAAGGCAGCAGAGTAACTTTGTCAGCTCACAGTGTGGGCAGGTGCCATTCAGAGAGGATTTTCTCACCTGCCTAGCAGATTTGGGGATGTATGCTGAGAAATGAGGTTGCTGGTGTTTTAAGCTTAGTGACTTACAAGATGGTGAGGAGTTGTACTTAGAAATATGACGCAGCATCTCCTTGCTTTTCACTTCTTTGAGAGCCAGTCATGAATCTAATATTCCTTGGACTAAGGGGGAGAAAAAACACCTTGAAAAACCCAATAAAAATAGCTCTGTGAACGCCATTTCTGAAGAGAGGAGAGAAAACAGACGTATGCACTTTGTTGACCCTTCATTCTCTTCCCCCACGCTCTCCTCCCACAACAGCTTAGATCATTAAGCTCCTGTATAATTAAAACTTGGTCCAAGTTACACTAATTCTGTTTACAGGCCACAGTGAAGGATATAAATACCTAATCACTTCCTTACACAGAGGCTGCTTCCTGCTGGTGGTTTGCAGTTGCGAAGGACTCGGTCCCTCAGTGAGCTCCCTGTACAGCGGCTCACCCTGTGTGAAGGAGCCTTACTCCAAAGTGGTCCCCTGCCATGGCGCACTTATTTCCACAGATTCTTCCTCCTGTTTTTTCAAAGGGAATGATCTCACTTTCTATAAACAAACGGCATAGAAAGGCTATTGTCAATGCACATAATAACTGGAATTAAATTTACAGAATGAAATTAAAGGGGAAGAAGAGACTGTCTTTTAAGGCTTTCCCAAGGGACTGCTGTTCTAATGGGCAGCTGAAGCCACAACACTGAAAGGCCTCACAGACAAATAGGTCCTGAGCATAAAACCACTGAAGTCATAGAAATGTTTAATTGATGACAACGTAATTAATACAAAGTGTTCTCTCCTCAGCAATGAATGCCAAATGTTCATTGGTAATCTCTGGAGCATGCAGAAGGTAAACAAAATGTTGCCTGCAGTAAAATTTCATGGGCATGCTAGCTCCGTCCAACACTCTTCTCCCTCTGTAGGAAGGAATAACTGGGAGAGGGAAAGCGGAGAAGAGGAAGCACATTCCTAATTCACATTATCATGGTCTTGTGAAGTTGTCATAAGTAGCAGGCTTGAAATAAGCAGCTACTCTTGAGGTCTGGTGGGATTGACATGGCTCTGACTCTTTGGGGAGGGGGAAATGTACTAGCAGTTGTACAACATGCTTCGAGACTGCCTGTGGAGGAAGTCTCAAAATTAAATGAATGGTTTCCTTGGGACACTGAGCACCCAGAGATGTTATTCTTGCCTGCCTTGGGCTCAGCAACTCCAGGAAGTTAGTCCATGAGCTCCTGCTTCCTCTATGCAAGAAGAAAGGGCAGAATCGCAAACCAAGTGAAACTAAATAAATGCACTGCAGTCACAGCCCTTCACCTTCACTGTCAGTTTCAGGAATACCCACTGTTTTACTGAGTGTTTAGAGTAAATTTTTTCTGTCTTTTCTCTCTCCTTATTGATGAAACCTGAGTGCTGCTATAATCAAATAAGGTTGGACTGTACTTTGCTGATGTTTTACCTATGCAACTGGGTAAAGTACCTGGGGGTGAAAGATACTAGTTACATGAACAAGACGTTTAATGCTCTTTATTAAAAATCACCAAGTGGTAGTGACTAATCTAGTGTCTAAGCTGTACTCAAAGAGTGACACAAAATACATCAGTCCTGTCAAGATGTACAGAGGTTTGCTGTGCTTTGGTGTTTGAAGTGAGTCTGCCTTCATTAGCAGTGTTTTTAATACTTCTCTAAGCTATGTGGGAATGAAGGCTAATAGTTGTACACTTAGTCTGTGGCATTTGATACGTACTGATGATCCAATTGAATATTTTGTAGAAGCCTTGGCTTTTTCTAGTTTTAGTTATATGTGATATTAATGACAAAAGTAAGTTTAAAGTAGTAGCCATATTAATAATACCTTGAAATTTATAAAAAAACTCTCTGGGATACAAGCTAGAGACAAGCCTATTTGAACCAAACCTGTGTGAAGTAGAAGCAATTTAACAGATGTGAATTTAAAACACATGTCTGTTTTGGCTTTACCCATTCTTTGCAACAGATTGATACTCACCTAAAAGTCCCTCTGCATTTCATTTCTGGCTAATGTTGCTTTGTTGTAGAATTAATGATTGAAATAGTTTTATTTTAATCTGGACCACTTAGTGAGCATTAGAATTGATTTGTTTTGTTCTCCTGTATTCTGTGACATTGCATGTCTCCCTACATTTCTGCAGTCTGTTCATCACCTTCTACAAGGCCACCTAACATGTCATGTTTTTTCCTCCCACCTTGTGGAGGCAGAAATGCAGTGGATTGCCCTGTGAGTGGTTTTTTCACTTATTTTTAATTATTACATGCAGTTTTCTAGAAGAGACAAAGCAAAGAAGTGGGGATGAGGTTTGTGTCGGGTATTTACTTAACGGACTGAATGTGAGACTTTTTGTCTCCTACACAGCCAGCACTTCTTCCTCCCTGGCCCCCTCCTTCCTCTCCCCAGGAGACACCCACGAAGTCAGAAAGGAAGAGTGACCTACTCCAGCTGTCAGCCAGAAGCTGCAGATGGTCTTTTAAAATAAGGCTGCTGAGCTGTAGTGTAACTACTATTTTACCTACCTCAGCTTTGGTTTCAACCAGCCTTCCCTCATCTTGTAATTGGTCTTCTCCAAATACTGAATCATTGGGTGTAGTAGTAATGCTCTTTCAACAAAATGCTGTGCGTCATCTGCGTCTTGCTAGTAAGTATGTGTTATCTGGCCAATTTATCTAGAGTGTTTAGCATTGGAAAATGCATGTTTGCAGGGTGCAGTGGATCTAAGGCAGAGATACAGTTCATCATCATAAGAAAGAGTTTAAGCCCTTCTAGTACATTACCATAGGACCCTGTTGCCTGTCTGATGGGAAAACAACTTCTGATTCATAGAGTAAGATGATGCAGAGTGGACCCGAAGACAGAAAAATGTGCTTTGTTCTCTGTCCACCAAGGAGAGAAGTTACCACTAAAAAAAAACTCTGAGAAAGATAGTGAGACTTCCACACAGATTCCATTTTATGTTTCCAATGTAAGCACGGCTTGCTTGTATATTAAATAAAGAATAAAATTTCTGAAGAATTTATGCAAAAAACTCACACTTTTGAAGCCAAATACTTGATTCAGCCTTAGGCATGGTGCCACAACTGTTATCTCCATAATTAACCATTGCACAACAACTGCCTGTGTAATGAGAGTGATTAGCCTTCTCCATGCTTTTTCCTCTCATTTCAGAACTTTCAGGTTCTACATTTAGTTGTCTTAATGTGTTATTTAGTGGAAATAGGAGACAAAACGGTTCTGTATGAATAACAAAATTTTTCAAGCTGCAAAGAATGGGAAAGGAAGAGTGAGAAGTTATTTTCTGATAATTTTGTAAAAATTTGTGCTTTCATTATATTGAAGACATCATGCACAACCTCTAAAAGGAGGGACAAATGCTGTTTCTGAGTCCTTGACACCTTAACAGGTTCAGTATAATATTCAGAGACTCAAAGAGAGAGATTTCCAGAGATGATGTGGAGTTTTGTGGGCTTAAAATGGACCTAAAATCCCTCTTCCTCCTTTTCTTTAGCTTCTGTGGTAATTTAGAGTACCCTGCATATGTAATACTAGTTGGAAATGGGGACGTCCTTGTAGAGCTAGTTTTAAAAAAGCTGATTTTGTTTTAATTGTATTTCTTAGCAAAATAAGAAATTTCTTCTGAAGATGAAAGAGTGAACTCAAGCCACATGTGTTGCCTGGAGTCTTAGCATAGGGAGCTAACTGGAACATTTATTTGGGTGTTCTACTTGTTGCTTGTGTGGTTATCTGGGATTTATATGCTGCAATGGATATACAGAGGTCACTGTAAGTTATGAATCTGCGAACTGCACAGGTACTTCGGCTGTGCTACTTATCCAGTTGTTTTGAGTGCTGCTATTCACATGGATCAGGCTAGCATGATTATGATATAATAGAAAGCCCATGACAGTCATTGCAGTATTCTTTACTCCATCCTCCTTGCCAAGTCTGGATGATTTACTTTGCAGGTCAACCTATAGCTCTTGGCTAACTTCCAAACTCAGTATTATCTAATCTACAAATCACTGCTGTTCCAACAGTTCAAGTCAAACAAAAAAAAAAAGAACTTAAATGCACAAGGGAAAAATTTTTCCCAGTTGAATGAATAATTGAAGATGGAGTTTGGTCCAGAGAGAGAGGTATTTGAATCTGGGGAATAAAGAGCAGAAGAAGAAATGGCAGCTGCATAAATAATTGATAAAGTCTCAGCAGCAGTCCTTTTGTTGTTGAGACTGAGGGAAATAAGGAAGCAGTGTTTTTCCCCTCATTCCTCGTATGGACTGCAGTGATTTATCCTCTAGGCAACTGCCTGCATAACTGTGACATGAGAGGAGGAATCTCTGAAGGTGACTGCGATGGAAAAGGCAGTGCTTGGCTTATCTGTCTTTTGATTTGGAGGACAAGTGATGTGCACTAGTTCTGTTGCAGAAAGGAGAGTGCATATTTTCACCACATTTCTTTAGACAAGTTGATCTCTGACCTGCATATTAGAAGTAATGTGTACTGTGGAATCAAATTCTAAGTGTTGTCTCCACCACTCTCACTTGGGAAGACAGAGATGATTCGTCTTGTGAGGTCAGCAGTCACCACTATACAGCAGTTACTATTGTCAGTATTTCTATTGCAGGATCTTCCCTAGGTTGGCCAAAATAATGATGCTGAGAAATTGCTTCAGGTCAATGTATCTGAGACTGACAGTGCAGCTAGGATCTAGGAAACAGGGGTTTCCATGCTGCCTCTTAAATCATGCAGTTATGTGGTCAAAAGCTATTGCCTTCAATTTTGATTGTGGTTTATTCCCTTACATCTGACAAAGGGAGTAACTTTGACTGCCTTATGTCTGACCTTTTAAAGAAGAGGTGTGAAGAAGAGTTAAATTTTTGCCCACACTCCTTGGTGTTTGCTAATGGTGTCCACATGCATCAAGACAGTGTTTTGTTTTGTTTCCTTAGACTGGAAAATTTGCTGTTTGAACCCCCCAGGACTCAATGTTAATTTATTTAACAGCTGTTTGTATAGCCATCTCTAGCGTGTGCCACATGGCAATAAAGTCACCTAAGTCACCTATGGCTACAGTTGTCTTGATTCAGGTAGGTAGCACCGTTTTCTCCCATTTCCTGCATACAGGGAACAGTTTTATTTATTCAGCAAGATCTCCTGCATGAAACTCTGCTGGACCCTTGTTTTTGCAACGGTGCAGAGAAATAAGATCAAACCTAACAGCAAACTGGAAGAAACAGGGGAGTAAAACCTGCAGCATACTGGCTAATAAGTGATACAATGGCAATGTGATTGTTGAGTTTCCCAACTGATTATACCCCATTTCTACAAACACCTTTTAATACGGACCATGCAAGAGCATTAATATTGTGTTCAACTTTAATTGCACTTTTGCTAGAGTCAAAAGTAGGGTCAGATTATGCATGAAGATGCCTTTGATACTATATGATACTGTGCTTTTCAGAAAATACATGGGAAGACAGTATCATTGTTCTAACATTTGTTGTTATTTAACTGCAACAGATTAGGTAGAGGAGAGGTCATTCCCTCTGGTGAACATCTGGAGATGTTAATATACATCCGTCTTACACCTGAAGAAGTTATCATGAGACTATTGCCATCAAGTTGCTTAAGAAAACTTTTTCAAAGCAATCATTGTGTGAAAATTAAAACTTTTGTCATTGGGGTAGCACTATCTAGTGGTGAAAAAACTGCCTGCAGATGTAAGGCTTACTACATATTATGTACAGTCAAGACTAACCATGTTGGACTGAGATACAAGAACTGAATGTTTCCTGTGTGAGGATTAGATAGTTTAAATCAGTTCATTAACTCACAGTGAACATCTACCATATGTAATTTCTCCCTGTGATGGAAAAACAAAATTCTTGAGTTTTCACAGCATGTGTTTCAAGTACTTTCCAGGGCTGGTTCTGTCCCAGCAGGACTCCACTGTGTAGGATGTTAGCTCTGCATTTGCAGGGGGCATATACATCCATTAGGATCTTAAACTAATAATCTTCTTTTACTACTGGTTGAAAATACATATTTAAAAATCCAGTTTTCTTGGCTTTCTAAGGCAGACAGGACCAGGACTTACCAACTGTGCAGTGATCTGATAACCATAAACCAGCAAGCTTACAAACTCAACTTGGAGAAGTTAATGTATTAACAATCACTGTTTGTATGGCTCTATTCATACCTCTGTGATATATACAAGAGGGGTTGGTTTGATGGGGAAAAAAATGAGTCAGCATCTAAAGCGCTGCCTACTTTTTTACTGAAAGGGGAATGAAACCCTTGAGTCAAAGCCTTTTTGTTGCTGTATTTATGTAGGAACACTCAGCTTCCAGCATGAACAGAAATGGGTACAGAATTTCTTATCCTTCGATCTACTTAAAAACTTAGAAGTGGCCAGGAGACCAGAACTGTTTAATTATGCTTCTTGCATATGTCTAGGGTTGAGCATACTTGACAGTAAGTAGTTTGACACCCAGACTATTGACCAGTACCAGTATGACAGAAAAGCTACCCTTTTAATTGTTTTGCTGCTGATACCGTGGTGTTCAGGGTGTAATAACCAAAGAAGGCTGTAAAGAGTTGCAGAAGAACCTCATGGTACTGAACAGCTGTTGAAATTCCATGTAGATAGGTATGAAGTGATGCTCAAGGAGCAGGTGGAAGGAACAACTCCCATCTTGCACACACAGCACTGTTTGTCTTCCCATATTTCTGAGGGACAGCATATAGACGTTGTTATGGTCACCTGTATTACTGTTAGCTCAATGCACAGTAATGGCCAGAGTCCAGAACAGACAGCACTGGACCACTGCATAAATCCATAGTACGCCTATATCTGACACATTGTGTACTGTTACGGTATTGCTTCTCCCCATGTGCTCCTGTTTTCCATTTAATCCTCCTCCAAGACTACCTCCAAAAGAGATAGTAAAGCTGAAGGGAAAAAAGTCAGCGGTATGTAATGACTCTGTATGAGAAATCATCTAATAGACTTCAACTCTTCAGGCTGGAAGGGAGATGGCTCATGAGAAGTAGGCCTCACATGTAATATTTCAAGTGTCACAGACAATGTGAGTGAGGTTTGATTGCTTAGTGACCCTTCTGATGCAGAAATAGGGGACATTGGATGAAACTGGCAGCACTCAGGTTCAAAACTGTTTGTTAAGCAGTAGAAATCCCTGCCACAGGATGTTATTGATCCTAGGTGTTTTACATAGGTTCAAGGGGAGACTGGACAAATTTGTGGAAGAGAATTCTATCCTCTGTTAATAAATATTAGTTATCTGTTGCTCAGGAAGTGTGTCTGAGCTGACAGTCATTGGAGACTGCATGCGTGTTACAGGTAAGGATCGCTCCCCACTCACTCTGGTTGTATACTTTTCCCTAGGTGTGTGCCTGTTGACCACTGTCAGTGGCAAGCACTGGGACAGGTCCAGGTTTAGCCAGTGTGACTGTCCCTGTCTTCTGAGAGGACTCTGCACCTCAACCTTGTGTTGTCAGGTGGTCTTTCCTAAAGCAGGTGACAGGTATTAGAGACCCCAAGTAAGAACAATCACCAGTAAACCTAACCTATGATTTGGCACATCTGCTATTGAGTTAGCTGATGTACAAGGTATTTTGAGTTGCCTTCCTGCTGGAGAAGTAACAAGTGGTATAATCCACTGTTCTCTGTCCCTGCCAGTTCTCTTTTTATTTACAATGCAGCCTTCAAAGCAAATCATTACAGCAGATGTACAGATCATTATTTTGTTCTTTCAGTAATCTAAGCAATACTCATTGCTTTGCAGTAGGCAAGGCATGCAAGTGTGCCCCTAGGATTACCTTCAATTAGGCAGCCTGTTTCTGCTATTTCTGTGCACCCCCTTCTGTGTATGAGTGAGTGTATATTTATACATATATACATACACAACTTCTTTACCAGAACCCCATAGAACCACAGTCACAGACTGTCAAATAAGAAGTCCTTCCAAAACTTCACATTTTCTTATGTGCCAAGAAAATACCTTCAAATATTGGAATGCAGCCTGTTTGTCTTGCAGGCAAAGCCAGGCTCTCTAAGAAATAAAAGCTTTTGGTGAGGTTCTAAGTTAAATTGATGCAACCTGCTGTACAGGGGCATCCATATGTGAAGACTGGTCCTCTACTCAGCAGCTTAGCTATGTTCAGTAGTAGCGGTGATTTTGAATGTCATACTATCTGTTGCCTGAATAGTGGGTATTTAGCTTCAAAGCTCTGCACACTGCTGTAAGCACTCTTCCTCAGAGACTGCAGCAGTAGATGTAGTCTACAGCCCACTGGCTCAACAACACAGGGACAAACTAATCTTTTTAGCTTGGCATTAAGATAAAACCAATGTACATAAAATGTGCATCAGTATTCATCAGATGGTCAAGGAATTTGTCAGATTATTTTTGTTTCCAGAGAAACCTCTTATATCTGTAAAGAAGATATTTCACAAATGCATTCTGTGAAGATTTTCACATCCTCAGTAGGGAATAAGATATTAGACACTCCAGTCCTGTCACAGAGGGGAGACAGGGTACTTATGTAGCATGTGGGATGTGTGAGTTCAAATTAAATAGATTAAATTGCTGTTGAAATTAATCTGGGTCTCACAGCTAAGTACCATAAATATATAGCTTGCATTTTATTCTTTTTCCCTTTAAAAAATGCTTAACTCATTTTTCATTGCAATTTTGAGCAAGCAGAAAAACTCTGTGTCGTAAAAACAAATGTTATTTTTTATGAGTTCTGAGTATGAAAAAGGTTTTATAATTAACAAAACCAAATTTTGCATTATTATGCAAAACTACCTAAATTCCAGCACAGGTAAAACAAAGTCATGAGCCACTTTAAGTTTAGATTGCATGTTGGATTGTAATTTTCAAACCAGTGAGTAACGTTGTTGTGCCCTCACGTGATCACATGAATGAAATAATCAGTGTAGAGGTTGCATTTTTGTGTTAATGAGCTGTCACAAACAGCGTTGAAGCTTTGAAGGGCAGGTTTTTCATTGGTCTCGGTAAAAGGTACCATAAAACAAAGAGAAGGTTAAAGAATCATCTACCTAATTCCGCTAGGGTGGTGGCACCATTCTTCAAGGAGAGAGGTATATGGTGGGAATTGCTTTCTAGTCAAGCTGCCAGAGGTTTCTCTTCCCTCCTCTCTTCCCTACTTTTTAGGCACTTTAAGTGCACACTGATTGCTACCTTTTTTCTACTTTTATTTCCTTCATTTTCCCACTCCACGTAGAGCATTGGAACCACCATAACCCACCAAACCCCTCATTTTTAATAAGATAGTTGGTTTCAAGTTCTCTCACAGTTCTCTCTCTCTCCATACCTTTGTTTTCTGCATAACAAAGTAACACAGTGGTCTTTTATAACCCAGAGGAGACTTCTTTACTGCCCTTCCCATCCTCCCTAGCAGTCAGGAAAGGAAAAATTAAGCTTTTAAATATTTTTCCTTTACCCTTCTACCATGTGCCTGCAGCTTTTTCTAGCCCCAGCCATCATGTCACCCAGGCCTTTTAGTGCACTGTCTTTAGACTGGGTCAGTGCTCTTTAACCCTTTCTTACTGAAAATCGGCCCCACCACTTTCTATTTGAAATGCCAGACTCCGTAAAAGTACTGTCCAGTTTCTGGTGTAGTATAAACCCAGAGTCCTTTGAAGTTTAGGGAAAACAGTATCTTTCTGCAGAACTTCACAGCTAACTTTCTGGTTGCTCCTAAGTCTCCGTGTTACAGGGTTTCTCACTGGGAAGAGAAAGAAAATGCTTTCCTAGGGATCCTTTTTTGCAGCTGGTTTTTGAGGCTGGTAGAGCCAAGCATCTGCAGTCCTGAAATAGCCATGTGGTAGCAAGAGCTGTGGCTGCTGCCTTTCCAGCTCGTCCGTACAAAATAGCCTTAATGATTCTCATTTCCTTACGGCTAATGTGGCGTAAGACTTAGAAGCTATGATTTCTGTCTTCCTCTGGCATATCCTAAACGTCCAGATTTTGAGCTGCCTGAAGGAGGTTTTTCTTTGGAAAGATAAGTATAGGATAGTCAACTTCTTACAGCTGAAAAAAACTACTGCTAAATATATATTTGATAGACAAAAAGGAGAACCGGTAATTTGGCTTAGTATCTTGATGAAAGGGAAATACTAAGTATGCTTAGACTGCTGAAATTGGGGTGAGGCTTCTGTAACCTCCCTGGTAATGCCCCAAAACTCGGCATAAAGGTGTTAATTCTCAGGAACACACAGGTTGATAATAAGCACTGCAAGCAGAGTAGATGCCTGTCTGCTTTTTATGCCATCCAGTGAAAACCAAGGTGTTTGAAATGTATCCAGCCAGGGTCATATTTAATTGCAAATGTATCTTTCTCCTACAGAAATTTCCACAGAAGTTTAATGTTATCTGCTTGGCCTTTTCCTTGAACTAAAAGAACACATGAAGATGGAGAATAAAAGGCTCTTACTAACTTTTTCCCAGAAGTTCAAAAGGAGCTTTGAAAATGGCATTTACGTCAGGTGCCTTTAACCACTGAAAGAGGCCCCAGGCTGCAGGATTATGGTTCCCTTATTCATAAGACTTGTTTTGCCTCATACAAGCAGTTTTTACTGGGGCCCTGAGGGCACTAATAGGCCCTAATGGCCTTGAGCAGCCTCACCTGGGGCCACCCTCTGCCCACGGCCCAGGAGCTCCATTCTAGTTCAGCCCTGTGCCCTCAGTCCTGCCTGAGCTGCCCTACAGGGGCCTGTTACACTCCTGCCTGGCTGTGGATGCTGTTGTTCCTGGCCTGTGGACTGGTGTCCCAGCCTAGCCTCGGCCCTTCCCCAGGGAGCTGCCTGAGGCCTAGAGCTAGGGCTGCCCCCCAGCCTGCCCTGCTCCCTGGCTGGGGCTGTGGGACGGCCCTGGGGAGCCCATGGTGACCCGGTCCCGAGGCAGCAGCCAGTCCTTGATGTGCTCCAAAATCCTGCTTTGTGGGTAAGCAACAAAAATGTTTGTTTGAGCCTATTAGCACCCTGATAGCAGGGATGTTTGTTGGTAGCAAACCACAACCCACTTCCTTTTGTGCAGGTGAAGTTATTGCTTCATTTGTATTGACGTGTGCATGGTGAATAATGAGTAATAAAATAAATTTTAAAAAAGCTGTGCAGAATGCAAGTTAATTACACAGTTCAGATTCACTGTGTTTGCTTACGTGTGTGCGTATGAAGATAGAGAATCTTGAGAGAAGGTTATCAAGCTCCAACAGGTGATCATAGCTATTTGGGGCTCAGGCTTCTTTAGATTGCTGGTTTGATAGTTGGCCTGTAAAGATCACAGAATATCCAGGATGCAGGTGGCAGGAAACGCTGAACTAAGGGTTATGCCTGCCTGTCCCGGGAGTTTCAGCATGGGAGGTCTGTCTGGGGGTTAAAGCACCTGTACCCCCACATGTTCTGGAGCCTAGGGCCTTCTTTAGAAGACAGGTCCTGGAAGTTAGGGATTTGCGAAGTTTGATTTTTTTTTTTTTGGGGGGGGGGTTTTTTTGTTTTTTTCCTCATATTCCTGAAATAGTCCCTGCAGACCAGAATCTAGCGTTGTGTTGCCATTGCTTGCTAAGGCATGCCAGTGCATGGGATCCTCCATTTTGAAGGAGACCCTACTCTTGCACTGCAGTCCTAGTGTCCATTTAGAAGGCAGTCGTCAAGTTTACAGTCTCTGCTCCCAAGACTGTATCATAAACTGAATAGTAATAATAATCTGAAAGAGCACATGTCACTTTATGGCTGAAGGTAGAGTTTGAGGCTGGCCATTAGCAGGATCACTTCAAGATATGAGCTGGTACCCTGGGGCAGCAGCTCTGTATTCGTAAACCCACCTATGGTGCAAATCTCTGTGCGTGTGTAAATCTATAGCTTTTGCACTGAGAACTGTTCTATTACAGTGGCAGAGATTAACATCCATGCTGGCTTGCAAGCTAGCTTACACTTGCTTGGTCTTTTTGATTGACTTTTCTTTTAGTAGCATTTTGCCTTGGTATGAGTCTGCTGTAGGTAAAGTTAGGGTTAATCAATTACTGAATACTTTAAATATGTCAGCTTTCTTGTCCAGCTGAAGTGGCCTAGCACATCCTTCCCAAATAAAAATTAAACAAAACCCTTCAGTGCTCCTGAGTTTCCTGTAAGGCGACAGTTGGGGTCTGTCTGCTTGCTGGAGGTGCTTGTGGCATGTGGTAGGTGTCCTATGTAAGTGTCTTAATGCTCAAGATTATCCAAGGTAGTGGGAAGAAAAGAGTTACTCTTTGTAGTGATCCCTGTTTAGGGAAAAAAAGCTTAAATTCTCGTTATCTTGCATTTGTGATTTTTTTAAATTATTTTTTTTCTAATATTGAACTAATCCTCCTGTGAAAATTAACTGTTTTATTTCTAGTCCCAGCCTTTTTCTTCACTTCTTTTAATCCTCTGCATTTGGGCCCCAGCTCTTGGCCACTTTGTTGAAAACCACTTCTTTCAATTTGATGTTACTTCAGCAATTGTTATATTATTCTGTATACCTGACGCTGGTATTTCTGTCAGGTGATATCTCTGGCAGTCACTGGAGTAGCTTAAACCTAAAATGTCTGATAGTCTGGTATGGTAGTTAATATTATCATAATTTTAGTCTAAGGTAGCTTTCCTCCTCGTTCAGTCTTGCTATATATATTGGAAGATAATCGAGAGAAGCTTGTTCTATTGTTTTTTAATTTTTTTATCATTTATCACTGATAAGACTTAGAAAACAACACACTCATCTCTACTTGTTTCCAGCATTACTGACATGGCCTAAAATAAGCAGTAGAAGTAAAACATCATCATTAAATGGGCTGCTTCCCTGGATTTGTTTTCTTCTTCTTAAATACTGTTTTCCAATTATTTTTTTCTTCTCTGAGTAATTGACTTCCAGGAAAAAAAGGTTGACTTTTATTTTCTCTTCCTGTTGCCATCTTTCTTCGCTTTTTTTTTTAAAATGAACTTACATAAAGCAATAATTGAGTAAAAAACATTTTGGTTCACAAACAGCCAGAGCTACCAATGCTACTCATTTCTTGTTTTTTTCCAGAATTTTATTTGGCAAGCAGGATGGGTGTCTGTGGGAGGAAAGAAACTGAATTAAATTTGGGGAAATACAGGATGGAGCTTGAAAGGGTGTGTCCTCAAAGATGTGTGCACATGTGTCACACTTGCAAATTGGGTAATTGCATATTTAGTTTCCTGTCTGTATACGTGTGTGGGAGCAAATGTACGGTTTGTCTGCCATAACGGAGATACATGCACCAAAGGCATCATCATTTTCAGACTGTTCTGAACCTAGTGCACTGGAAGAACTTACACTATGGCGTGAGCCACTATGGTGACTCAGATATTCAGTCCCAGTTTTACATCTGTCTAGCAAATCCTGGTAATAATTGTGATGCTAAATATGTTTGTGAGTATACTAGCATCCATTAAGTAAGAATACCCTGGTGTCTCTTGAAGGCCTGTTGTCCTCAGGCCCCAGGAGAGCTTGGCTAACAGCAGCCTTACTCCACTGTGAGTTATAACTACCAGTACATCTTTGGCACTGCCTGTGTCCTTCTTGTGGAAAAATACCCCTACTGCTGTATTTTTCTTGTTGATACTGTCACTTGGATAGCTTGATATAAAGCTGGAAGCGTAGGAGATGAATAAAGGAAGAAAGAGAGGGCACATACGGGTCAACATTCAGTGACAGTGAGGAAAGACATAGAAAAATGATGAGGTTTTCTTGTAAACAGTTTGTATGGGTAGTTAACGAAAAGAATAAATTTAATGCTGGTTTTCACATTTCTATTCTGTATCCCCAGCCTCCCACCTGGTGATGCTCATCTTCCATTTGGAGTCCTTCTGGTCATAACTATGAAAAATAAGCTATTTCTGATATGCCAATAAATATGCTTGCTTGCTAGGCCTAAAAACCAACTCCCTGCAATTATGATGTGGTGACTGCACATAATGAATGACAGAGTTAGTGGTGAAAACTTTTGCTGTCATAACTAACCTTTTAAAATGTAAAATTTCAAAATAAGCACCACACTTTGTTTGCAGTTTGCATTTCAGATACTTCAAAAAACTTAATACAAGTTAAAACTTATTTCTGTCATGAAATGGATGATATGGCTATTCAGTGGAATAACATTGAGGTTTTTTTGTTTGCTGTGTGTATTTGTTGTGCTTGGAAGGCATGGAGGACTGAAGTTAGCAAGTTATTTCTCTGTGTCTGCCAGGCTTTGAAATTAACTTAGGAGTCAGTATCTTTGAGCCCTAATGAAGGGTTATTATTGTCAGAAATGCAGATACATCTAAATGTGTGTTAACCTTCTCTTGCTTTTTATTGCAGAGTTGAATTAGGATGTGCTACCCACAGAACTTACTTGGCCACCTAGGCATGCATTGTCTCTTCTTTCCTATCCAAAATGAAAGTTTAGGAATGAGCGTTTTTATTCTAAGATACAAGCATCCTTCCCTGTTAGTTATGGAATCAACTTAATTAAACTCTAAGCTAACACCCTGATATTTCTCTGAGGGCCGTGAAATCTTTGAAAAACTAGAGAACATACAAAACTGCAGCTGTGAAATGACTGACTTCCTGGAGGGGTTTCCAAGATTCTGGAGAGGTTTTGGCAAGCCAATAGTCTGACTCTAATACATTTAAATTTTATTATTATTTTTAATAGAAACTCCTTAAGGATTGGTGTGGGGTGCTAGAATGGTGTATAAATAATGTAATTGTCACTAGTGCAGGTATGTCTGTTGTCGCCTGCTACATGCTTGCTAGGTTTGCTCTGGGCCCTAGAAGGTTTTTGCTTTGGGCTGGGTCTCTGTTCAGGCTCAGCATACCTGTCTAGGACTCTGCAACTCAAGGGCTTAGGCCCTGCTCCTCAAGATTTAAACAAACACTGGGAAAGCTCCAGTCTTACAAACAGATGTTTTATTTCCCATAGGAAGTGATAGGCTGCAAGAGGGGGATTGGGTTTTTTGTGGTTTGGTTTTTTTTTTTTTTCTAAACAACTTTAGTTTAAGCTGTTCAAGAAAGGGATAAGAAGTTACTGTGCCCAGGGCCTGCCTCAGTTTTTCCACTGTTATTCTAGGGCACGTTCAATTCAGAGCTGTGCCTCTTCAGTCAACCAGAACAAGGCTTCTTCTCCAGAAAAGCATGAGTAGTCTGTGCTTCCTGGTAAGGCGCCCCGTAGCTCCTAGATCCTGCCAAAACAGAAAGAAGGTGACTGCAAGAAGTGTCTGTTAGTCCTTCCTGGTTCCTTTTCACTAGTACCTTGCACTTTTCTTCCACTTCTGTGAAAATGTCGCTACTTTGGTAGCAGCCTGGTGGCTAAATTCAACTAGTCTGTTTCCTTTAAGCCTCAAAGTCATCCTGTCAGCATGAACTGATCTCCCTTTTAACCAAAAGCTGCCTGTGTTATTGTCCCTGGTCTTGCTGAGGCACAATGATACCCCTGTGATGGATCATGAAGTGAGTGGGGGGAAAAAGTTACCTAAAATAATCAGCCTACCTCAACTGTATGCTGTGCTCAAATTATCCCTGTTCAGGTGTGAGTGTGTTGTTCCACGGTGATGCACTGTTTGAATTTCTGGGTGGGTTCAGAGGAAATGGATCTTTCTGGGCTCAAAAAATGATCTTCTGGCTAGGTAATTATGCTTTTCAGCTGAGGAAGAGAAAGGAAGTAAGAAGATAAAGGAGGCAGGCCTCTGCACTAAAGCAGTCATTCTGGGAATGAAACTCAAGGGACAGATCTCGGGCAATGCAGCCAGTCCTAGGCACACCGGGAGTTGAACTACTTGCTACAACAACTTAAACTCCTTTAGGATTTGCCGATTTCAAATGTGGGAGATCTAAACCTCATGTAGTCAGGTCCTGTGGATTTTGAGACAGATAGATCCTGTGACTTCTGGAAAATGCAGCTGTTCAGTCATGTGCAGCGCTTCTTGCAATGTATGATGGTGTATCTTTTCCTGGCTTTTTCCCGGGAGCTGAAACCTGCTCTTCCAGTGGCTCAAAACTTTTTAATGTAGCCAGTGCTCTAGGCTGGGTGTTAGTGGTCTCTATTGCAAGTCTTCAGGCTTAAATTAAGCACTTACGAGGCAATCTCCATTTTAAGGTGAGGCCACTTCTTTGTCTGCCTTCGCGTTAAATTCACTATAACATGATGGTAACAAAACAGTAACTGTGAGTGAGTCGGCTTGTAGTTCTAGTCTCATATATATATATAGGACTTGAATATATGCGTGTATATATAAGTGTTTTGAAGGGTAGGTATGTAACTTTTCTTGTGTATTGAAGGCGTGAGTTCTGCATCAAATTTAGCCCCTTACTACTGTCCTAATAGTTTTTATTCTGGATAGTACCAGTGGTGTGAGACAGCAAAGTGAGGAGAGGAGCCTGTCACTTGTCTATGTGAGCTTAGCTCTGAGAAGCTTGAATCAGAGCTGAGACATAATATTTCACCAGCTAAGTGAGGGTTTTCCTCTTGTCCTCCCCATTCCTCCCTCCCCCTTGGCTGTGTTGGCCTGAGATGCAGCAACTTCTCTGCTGATCAGTGCCTTCCATGGTGCAATGGTCTTCTGCTTTTTCTTTTTTTCCTCCAAGCCAAAACACAGTCTTGCCTTGGCATATGACTCTTACTCAGACCGGTCTGTACTAAGGCTTTAGTCTTTTAAATTTCTTACTTGAAGGAATCCACTTCTTTTTAAGCAACCTGTTTTGCGCTCCAGCTGGATGCTTCCCACAGGTTTAGATTGTGGGTTTCAAATTTGTCATCCCATATTGCTCCCGGGAAGAAATGCTTAGACCTGCAACTGCTTTCTCTCTCTCCTGGGAAGAGCAGGGCTGGCTCTGAATGCCCCATAGCTTAATTTTCCCAGATTGAATCCATATGGGCTTTCAATCTATGTTTGTTTGGGGATCTGGTAACTGGAAAATGGAGATGCAAAGGAACACAATAAAACTCTAATATTTAACATGTAAAATACACAGACCAAGACCAGCCATTTGGCACTGTTTTCCTGCAGCTCTGGAGAATCAGTTGGGCTGGGGCAGTCTCACAGTATCCTTTTCTTTTTTGTTTCCTTTTTTGAGTCTTAGAGCTGTATCTAGGAGATCTAGCTCTAGCTAACGTTGGCGGTGCCTGTAGTGGAACCAAATCTCTTCGCTACAAAAACAATATGCCACTTTCTCTTCTGTTTAAAGGTGGGTTTTGTTTTTTCTTTTGTCCCCCCCCCCCCCCCCCCCCCCCGCCGTGACAGACTTTTCCATTCTGTTGCTCCTCTTCAAGACTTTCAATAGTTACGGAAAGTTTACCCTGGTTTCTGTTTCTTGAGCCTGATGAATGATAGGAGGAAAGTGGATGAAAGAACCAGGAGAATAAATATTTCTTACCAGAGAAGGCAGCTGGTGAGGTTTAATAACTGGCTACTGTCTGTAGTTTGTAAGGGCAGAGTTTGTCTTGGGCAGTGAGGGAGACTCTGTTCAGGCCAAAAGGTTTCTTGAAAGAGAAACCATTAAATGCAAATGGCTGACTGGTATGCATTAGGTGGCAATACTGCACACATTCTCACTATATGGCCCTGAGTGGAAAAATAAAAAACGGCAAACAAATATCTTGTTTTTGCTGTCGGATTTCTGAGAAGCAAGGAAGTATTTTAATTTGTCAGGACCTTGATATGAGTACAGTAGTACTTGTAAAACATTTCCAAGTATGACTTGGAAAACGCTATACCAGCTGCATCACTTGGAGGGGAGGTGACAATAGCAAAGGATGAGCAGAGCTGCCACTGTTTAGTTTCTTCCACATTACAGGAAGGAAGAAAACTGTGTTTGAGGTTCCTTAATAATTCCTTGCTGATGAATTTTGGTACTTGCCATGATCACTATGTGCTACCTAGGAAGTAAAAAGTTATCATCAGGGAATATTTTCTTCCCTCTCTTTAATATTAAAATGCTTCTCGGTCAGAATTCACCTCTGTCCTTAGGATAGCTGGTGTGTTGTTTTGTACTACTGTGATTATTGGTAAGGAACTGAGGAGTTGTTTAAGTTTCTTGGCATGCAGGTTGGAAATTCTTTTTCTGCTCTGATGTAGTGTGTGAAAGCTTGTCTGAAAATTTAATGACAGTTTGTTCTGCTTTTGGTCAAACAGTTTGGAGGGCTGTCCTCCCTTTCTCAGCAAGGGCGCAGGAAGAAATGTGGTCCTGTACAGAATCTTAACCCCTCGTGGGAAGCCCAGGCACAGTGCTCCTGTGAGTAGCAGAAACTGCCGTTGGTTAAGCAAGCAGTAATTGGTCACTTGGCTGAGAGTAAAGCCAATGTTTTCAGTCAGCCTTGTTGATAAGGCTGACGGTGGCCATGCAGGTTGGTTAGGCTCTCTGGGAAGTGTGTGTGTTTCTCTAATAACTTACCTTAGCTGATTGGTTTGCCTGAGATAGAGTTAATCAAAATCAAAACTTTTTCAGATATAGTATTGTTTCTGCTTCTTCCTCTCCTATGCAACAAAGTGCAGGGCTGTATTTATTTTCAATGTTTTGTGGTTGAGACCAAAACCTTTGAAGTAAGATATATGGTTAGTTGCTAATTTGAGGTGTGTCACTTCAAAAGTTTCAGATATCAATGGATTTTTTTTAACAGATAACAGTAACTTATATTGTAGTTGTCGTCTTCCAGCAAGGCTAATGGGACACATGAGCTACAGTGGGTGTTGGTACAGAGAAGGTCTAGTCCAGCATAGCCATTGAAGAGGCTAGGATTTATCTAATGGTGAGTGACTTCAGGAATAGAAGCACTTCTTGGATGTGATGTCATGGCTAGTTATTTTTACAGAGTGAATGGTTATAAGAACATCTAGAATATATAGAGAATCTAGATATATTCTGTATGTCGGGGGGGCGGGTGGGGGGTGGGTCCAGTAGCCCAACAAAGGGGAGGCTGCCGCAGCTCCATACCCCTGGTTCCAACCAGTGGTGGAGCTGAGTATGTATTCCCAGTAGGCACGTGTGCATGCACACGCGCAGCCTGCATGCACCACCCTGCATGTATACAACACACACATACCTGGCTGACCATGCAGATCAACACAGGCAAGCACACAAATGGCACCAATGGCCTCATCCTGTTCTCCTCTCTGGCTGAACAAGATGAAAGTCTCTTAGTGTGAAACATTAATACATAATTATATGTGTCTGTCTCTCTCTTGAGATATATATACACACACGCCCCATTAATTATGTATTATCAATATATTAATTATATATCATTAATATAGTTTATATATATTACTAGTAATTATAGACTCACTGCCAATAATTACCATTTATTATTACTAATTATAATTGCATATATAATTATGTATGCACACGCATAGGTACAATGTGGATGTCTCCAGCAGCTGACTGGCATGCAGACTACCAGGTATCTGCCCCCGGACCCCAGCCTCCCCAGCTTCTGGCACCTGGACATATGAGCCCACAGGGCCCACAGTCCCCATCTGGCTGCTGCTCCAGACCTCTGCACACACACAGCTTGCCAGGACCCCCTGGGTCCTTCTGATAGCCAAGCCCCCATGATCTTGCCATCAGAGAGACACAAGCACACGAGGGGGGTCTCTGATCGACCCCTATGGCCTCGCAAGCAGCTGGGTAGGACCCCACTGATCCTTCCATAGCCAGCTCCTCCAGTGGTCTCGCTCTCGGAGATAGACAGCCCATTGGCTCCCAGGGTGCTCCACCAACTCAGCAGCAAGCCCTGCTTGATATTTACTAGTGATCGCATGCTTACTTGCAGACCTGCACTCACGCCTGTTGCTGGTGG
Source organism: Gavia stellata (assembly GCF_030936135.1). Classification (NCBI taxonomy): domain Eukaryota; kingdom Metazoa; phylum Chordata; class Aves; order Gaviiformes; family Gaviidae; genus Gavia; species Gavia stellata. The sequence goes on from NC_082596.1 coordinate 82,291,355, forward strand.
CTGCAGCCCCGAACACACATGCACCCCCCGCCCCCAGAATAGAGGCCTGCCTCAGGAAAACAGAGTTTAATGAGAAGACAGGACAGGCTGTGCTGGTCAGGTGCAAGACAGTGCTAGACAAGCATCCTGACAAGCCACCTGCTGACATGTGATCAGCCCTTTAGATTCCCTTATCCCTCCATTTTTCCATGCTTGTTCCCCTTCTCCCTCCCCAAAACACATAGTTAGTCCTTTGCAATCCCAAAATGCTCTTCCCTTGCATCCCGTAATGTGCCCAGTACCACTAGGCAGAGTTCAAAAGATGTTCAGGAGAGGTGCTCCTATTCCTTCTTGATGGGTCAAGCCTGGGCAATGGGGCTGAGGCTCTCCTGGGACTTGTAGAGATGGGCCTTTGATGTGCTGATGGCTCCTGGGATGAGCCAGGGAGTAGCTGGGACAGGGGATTATTTGGGGTCCCCCATTGCTGTTGTCTCTCTGTGCTCCCCCGTGTGTATGAGCTTTATCACAAAACCTAAGGCCGGGTGTAGAACATGCAGAACTCCTGGTCTGCTGGGTCAGGACAACAACAGCTTTGCATGAGAAGCTATGTTCTCTTTGCTTCTGTCATGAGGCTTCTAGTGCAGTCATGTTAATTAAGAATAACTTTTTCATTCAAGATCCACAAGGGTGAGAGGGCTTAGAGAAGCTGGAGGAAGAAAATGAAATTACAAAATACCCCTTTCAGGCCTCTGTCCCAAGCCTGAGAGGAGGAAAGGGGAAAAAAGGAAGAAAAAAGGGGTTGGAGTTGGGGTGAGGGTGGTAGGTGGTGTGTGTGGGAGGATGGACATGTGACTACCCTAATTATATTCCCTTTTTTGTAAATACTACCATAGCCTGTACACAACAGATATAACATAAAGCACCACAACCTGGGCTGATCTGCAACGTCAGAAGACCTATGCAAGGACCAAGCCTGTCTACCTCCCAGAGCTCTTATGCTAGCTAGCTGCTCCTACACACTGCTGGCAGTCCGAGTCTCTCTCTCTCTCTCTCTCTGCTCTTTGTGTAGGGACTGAGTCCCAGCAAAAATAAGACTGTCATTGCTATTGCATAAGCATGTCACACCAAAATACAGAAATTTAGCTTCTCTTCTAAGTGTTTTTCTGGGCTAGTATCAAGCCTGGCTATGTCATAGAGCACACTTTGTGTTAAAATTATTAAGATCCTCATCAACGCTTCATCCATTCCTATAATGTTTAGTAGCAAATACGTATTACAGAAATATTCCATTAAAAACCCTTAATGAATTTGTAAGGCAAAATAATAGGAGATTTGAGACAAACCAAATTTAAAATTTTGCTTGTCATGTGCAATCTTTGCTGATAAGATCACAGCATGGTTCCCCACCCTCCTTGAGATGCTTGCCTCCATCCCTTCAGTGATTGGGAAATGTTCATTAAATGAACAGCCACTAATATTTTGTATTTTATTGAAATGACCCATCTTCACAGCAGAGACTAGACCAAGTTAATTTTTCCATGGCTTTTTAGAAGGTTAGCAGATTGTTGCTTGTTTCTTAAATAGCTTCTTTTTGTAGTACTTCTGAGTTAGATAAGGTAGGTGGAAAATGGAAGTGGGAAATGAGGCCAAGAAGATAGGCAAAACAGGTGCTCACAATTTAATTTTTTCTGGTAGGGAAAAAACAGGTAGAACCTGTTTGAGGTTGGTTGTTGGCTTTTTTTGGTGGTGTGTGTTTTGGGATTTTTTTTTTTGTTAGATTTTTGGGGGGTGAGGGGCTAGGGGTTTTTCTTGTTTGGTGGTTGTTTTTTGGGGTTTTTTTGAAGAGCACATGAACTGCTATAAATATCCATGCTTAAAGAGGATCTGTCATCTATCATCACAATCGTAGGCAATCAGCTTTTTAATGACTCCAATCCCAGTAACACCAGGCACTTGAGAAAATCTGTTGTGTTCAATTAGCAATTGCCTTTGAAAAGCTTGACTTGTTACTCAGCCGCATTTAACTAGAAACTCAAGTATCAGAAACAGAGGGTTTGGGTTTTGTCTCACATGACTGAACTGCTTTGACCAGCAGACTGCCTTTTCATCACCTTCCTCATCTTACTTCACCAGAAAAGGAAGAGGACATGTAGAAAACAGCTGCCTTCAGTTCATAGCTCTGATTCATCTCAAGGGCTAGTCTCCCTGTGATATGACTAAGACAGAAGTATTCCGGTTTAGAAGGGGGAAGATACAAAAAGGATGATATAGGGTAATTAAAGATGATGGTTTTCCTTCCCCTCTTCTCTTTGCTTATTGCATTTTCTGCCTTATGAAAACAGGTCTTTGAAATCTGTCTTTTGAAATTATTTTTGTAGAATTTATGGACAAGTTTTCTGAAGTCTTAAAGGAAAAGTAAATGTTGCCATATAGTGGTGCTCTGATATCTGCATGGGGCCACTTCCTAAATTGTAGTATCTACTGAAAAAATGACTACTGCTTTAATTAATGAAGTGATTGACATGGTAACAGAGGTCTTCTGTGATCGGGGCAGGACATGATGGGTCACTTTATCAGCACATGTCTGGTGGCAAGATGCAGGCATGTTGACTTTCCATTGTAAGGTGTTAGAAGGGACTCTTAAGACTCAGTAAGAAGAGTATTGGTCCAGTTTGATACAAGCAGCTGTGTCTTGTTTTAAAGTTGGTAGTAGCTGCTGCAGCTTTCTTTTCTGAAAGTCATTTTACCTGTTCTTTTCTCAGGGAGTAGAGACTCCACTTCTCCTCAGGTGCAAAGCCTTCCACTTTGAGCCTGTGCTCACTCCTTTGTACTTTAAAATCTGGCATTTGTTTCAAGGGGACTGTTTGTACTAAACATGGGCTTAGTTCATTCTACTTCAAACCTTCTTCCTTCATCTATAACTGTAGTTCTTAGACCAGGCAGATCTTAAATGGTGCTACCACACTTACCTATGATTATGAACCCTGAAAGGTCCTTTTAAAATTCTTTCTGCCCCATCTGGGGACTGTTAAGTTTCTTAAGAACTGGGAGAACCTGTTAATCTTAAACTATCGAACACCCAAGGAATGGTCTTCCCAGGAGAATATGATTTATCCTGTTCAACTGGTATGAAAATTTTCAAGAGGCAAAACTGTTCCCCTTAATAAACTGGGACAAATTTAGCAAACAGTAGAAGGAAAGGCTTGCATGCAACCTGTTTGTCTAATTTATTTTTCTTCTTTATCTAATTTTATATGTAAATTGATAGGTGAGTGACATGCTCAAGTGCTCTCTCTTTTTTTCACCCTTACTGGAAAACAGTGTCTTCACATATAAGCAGAAGACTATTACATTTGTTCTGTGTAGGATTATTAGTGGGAAGGAGTGAAAATGGTTCATGGGAAGAACATATCAGGGCTCAAGGTGGATTTGTCTATCAAAAATCGTAAATCTGTAAGATTATTCACTGGTGTTAGCAGAATCCTCCAAGGAAATTGGCCCAACTCCTCTTTTAACAATGGAGGGAGGGGGGGAAATATTAGAATGCACCTCACCAAGACTTAATCCTCTCTTCCATTAAAACAATTATTTCCAGTTATGGGTAGGTACTTCACTATGGCAAAGGCAATAAACAAGTACACCACATGGAAAAGATTAAATTTATGTCACTGAAAGATGTAGATGACCCTTTTTAATGGGAAGGAGGAATGGTGGTGGAGGAAGCGTTAATGGGAAGGAAAGCAACTGGAATTCGATGGTCGTACGCATCGTCATGTAGCCTGGTTTACATGGTACGATATGCGTTTCCTTCGCACAAGATTTGAACTAGAGCTTGCAATCAAGGAAGGATAATATTGCTGGCAAAAGTAAGAAGGGACCAAGTGCCAAACACATCTTAGGGCTCCCCTGAGCTCATTAAAGGGCATCTGTTGCCCTCTAGTGTTTCACCCTGCACAGCTACTTCCACCCGCCAGTGCGGCCTGAGTGCCTCCTAAGTACAGCGGGGAATGTATCCTGATGTGGTCGTAGCTGAGTGTTCAGCAGCATCAGGTGTACAAGGGACCGAGATAGTAACTCGTTTGCATTACTCTTCTTCATACGTTATCGTGGATGTGATTGTGTAAACAGAAACTGAGCATAAAGACAAATACAAGATATGCCATGCTAGCTGTAAGAAATTGCCCAAATGCTGTAATGGGCTTACGTAAATTTGTAGCAGCCAAGTGAGTGTAAGCTCTTAAATATAATCCTTCTTACAGCAACAGCTGAGTATGTACTGAAACGCATAGCAAAACTATGTGGGAAAGTTTCCTAAATATAGGCCTGATTTAATTTGGCTTCTAGCTGACATCAAAAGCCAAGGTAAACCAGACAGCTGTTTTGACTTCACTGAAACTTTTACTGTGACTGGAAAGTGGGGGGTGTTACAAAGCCTTTCATTCTGCAGGACAGGTTCAGTTCAAGATGCTTGAATCAAATTTTTTCAGTATGCAGCTGAGTGATTTCTTCTGCATTTTCCTTGGCTTCTGTGTTCTTCCTCCCTTCAAAGGGAGGACACAGTGTGCAAACAGATTTACAAAAACTTCTTACAGGGTTGAAATACCGATACGTGAACTCTAAAATGTCCTCTATGTGCAGAAATCAGAAGAGATCAGAGTTCCTGAAGTGGATGATGAGGCTAGGCCCAGGTCACAACTGAGACCTGAAAATGTCTTAAGTTTTTTAGGGCACTAGCAGAAATCCCAGTGTGGTGTATATCATGTGCTTTTCTTCCACTCACAGTCAGGTATTCCTTTAAGAAATCTTGCTCATTCATAATCTTGAAAAAATCCATACGTGTGTGCATGTATGTAATAGGGTTTTTTTGCGAACTGCTGCTTAAGATGCTGTGCTGCACTCACGGGATGTCTTGTTCAGGCAAGAAGCTATATGTCCTATTTCTTTGGCTCTGGTGAGGCCGCACCTCGAATACTGTGTTCAGTTTTGGGCCCCTCACAACAAGAAGGACATTGAGGTGCTGGAGCGTGTCCAGAGAAGGGCGACGAAGCTGGTGAGGGGTCTGGAGCACAAGTCTTATGAGGAGTGGCTGAGGGAACTGGGTTTGTTCAGTCTGGAGAAGAGGAGGCTGAGGGGAGACCTCATCGCTCTCTACAACTACCTGAAGGGGGGTTGCAGAGAGGTGGGTGTTGGTCTCTTCTCCCAAGTGACTAGTGACAGGACTAGAGGAGATGGCCTCAAGTTGTGCCAGGGGAAGTTTAGGCTGGATATTAGGAAAAATGTCTTTCCTGAGAGAGTGGTGAAGCACTGGAAGAGGCTGCCCAGGGAGGTGGTGGAGTCACCATCACTGGAGATGTTCAAGGAACATGTGGACGAGGCATTGTGGGACATGGTTTAATGGGCATGGTGGCGTTGGGTTGATGGTTGGACTTGATGATCTTACAGGTCTTTTCCAACCTTAGTGATTCTGTGATTCTCTACCCTATTCATGCAATGGTAGCCAGGATAGTTACAAGGGGACCTGGGGTGTGCACTGCTGGCCAAGCTGTATTTATTTGCTGATATATGTTTCGAGTCCAAACACTCTGTTACATGGATGCAGATCAAATTTTGTGTGTTATGTGATCAGAAAAAGACTTCTTTTTTGTCTTGTGGTTGAGGGCAGTGGGTGGGGATCATTAAGATATGTTCAAAGTGACAGTTTAACACAAGCTAGAGCTTTAAAAAGCTGGCAAGTGCATCAAATGCAGATTCTTACTGGGTTATGATCAAACTTCACTTAGAAAAAGAAAACAAAATTTGTCCCTTGCATGTCACTTCTCTCATGTGCTTTTAAATTATGATATTGATATATACTGTCCTCCTGGGCTATTCTTTCTGTTGAAGAGGAGAGTTAAAAAAAAAAAATCTTAAACTGTAGTGCCAAGTCCTACCTGTGGGCTAGAGTTACTATTCATAGTGTTTAAAATAAGTCTTTTGATTTCCCTAAGTGGATGTTAAACTGGTTTCAAAGACTGTAAGATGACAAAGATTCTTGTGCCTTAGAGAAAATGTGTTCATCAAAGAGATGTGATAGGAATCTGTGACAATCAGTCTAGACAGTCCCTGAGCTATTGCTGTTTCAGTGACTGTGCTGATGAGGAAGCAGCAGCACTCATAGCAATGGTATTCATCAGTGACCTCAAGGACACTTAGCAGTAGCTCCTGAGGGGAGCGTAGGTCTTGGGCAGCTGGGCAGACTTTTACTAAGTGTGCAGTGACCTTTTTGAAATAGTGGAGAGAATGATAAATGTGAGGAAGGGCTGCCTTTCCTGACCGTGAAGGATATTCTGTGTCTGAGAGACTGCTCAGCAGAGCTTTACCAGTACTGCTATAGCTGTTAAGTTTGTTGTTATTGAATATATTACAGATCCAAACTGGTGCAGGGGTCTGATGTGCTACTAGGTCTGGAGTTCAGGATGTAAGGTAGGTTTATAATTTTAGGGCCATATGCACATAACCCTTTTGGTAAACGGGAAACTAGAGATTAGGTAAACTGGGAGACTTGCAGATCCCAATGTGAGCAGAACATAACACTCAGAAGCTGAAATGGGTCTTCTCTTCAAACATAATGGCTATTCCTTCCTGAACACTTCATGCTGTGTTGGAAGACCTTTACTTTTTAGCTCTTTCAACAATTTATCTTCATGGATCAGATGAGTGAACCTGGACTGCATCCAGTGCTATGTGTAGAATAAGGCCGTCAGATTAATTTGCTTCTGTAGTGGACAATCAATCTGCTAATACACAGAAGTTTGGATGAAAGGCTGGGGAAGATATTAGTGGCAGAAACATGCAATTATTCTTTATTTTTAGTGTATTTTTGTGAGAAAAACCCTTGAAAGAAGTGAATTTGTGTCCGAGAAGCAGTCTTCTGTCACCCCTTGAGAGAGGTGTAGACACTGCATGCTTAACTCTAACTCTAAAATAGTCCTGAAATTACTTCTGTTATTCATTGACTACAGGAGATTAATGATCAGAGTGTGTGCAAAATAGGCACCTAGTAAAATAATAAAATATCAAGAACTAAGTCCTCAAATTCTGATGATTCATTTTTCTTGGGGTTGGGGCCTTTTTTTTAATGAGCACAAGATAAATATGGTACTTGTAGATCAAGGAAAACTGTGTGTTGTGTGTCTGTGAGCATTTCTTTTCTTAAATTTCAGTCCCTGGAGAATGAATCCCAGAACTGAACCCATAAAGACCTGGGAAATACCTACTTTCACTGATGCGGTACAATATACTGTATAGTTGCTGCCATAGCAGATTCTATAGGGGAACCGATACAAACCTTTATGGTTTTGTCAGTGTTACCTGTTTATGACCAGTTGTAGCAATGAAAGGAACACAATAAAGCTTGTGGCTTCATGTAGGACTCTTAAAAGGTGCTGGAATTTATCTTCTCTGTATTAATCCATTTATACTGGTTTGCGATACTGGAGAAGGTATTGTTTTTTGGTTTTTTTTTTAAATTTTCCTAAGATCAACAGAGTTTTGTCAGCATTGAATTCTGGTTTTTGTAGTTTGCTAATACAGGCAGCAATGGCACCGATGCCTGCTTTATTGCAGGCAGCAGAAGCTTGAAGGTGTGCATGAGTTCCCAACTTGTAGTGAACTCAGTGCTGCATATTTGTGGCCATATTGCCTGTATCGACTGTACCTTGAACGTGCAATATGATCCCATGGCAGTTTGGTGTTGCAGAAATAATCATGGTGCCATTTGACAGTGAGAGGGCTTTACTTTGGCCCAATACAAGTGTCTCAAACTATCCCATGATTTTAGTGTGAACAGGGAACCTGTATGTGCTCTGTGTTGCAGTACATGACCATAAGAAGTGCATACTTGAAAAATAAGGCTTCATAGCACTGGCTTTGCATAGTTAGTGATAGCTGTAGTTTTCTAGATTTGAGAAGAAACCTTTTTCTTGTGACAGTTTCACGATTAACATGAAAGAGTACATACGAATCGCATAAATTTTTTTTTGCTTCAGAATGGCCCTTTTTTTAAACACAATCACATGAAAGATGAAGAGAACCATTCTACTTCACATTAAGGTTTGCATTGTTTACAATGCCTACTTGCAATTTTATAGTGATTCTATATTTAATTTACAGAAATTACGGATACTGACGGAATCATGAATAAATACTGAGCACTTGCTTTGGTACCTGAATGTGTTGTATGACTAAAAGCACAGAAATATGAGAGGCCCTTGTGGCTTTATTGTCTCTTAGAGTGGCAAAGTAAAAAGTTCCCCTCCCCTAAGGAAGCTTCAGATTTAGAAAAAATAGTTATCCCATAGAATAATGTATTGGTAAGCAATTATGCTTACTCTTCCATCACAATGTTTAGGGAAGCTAAAGTATTCTGGAGTTGTTGGCTTAACAGTTCGTAAGGGTAATGAAATCTGACTGTTAATGGAGATGACCTTGGCAACAGTCTGAATACCCCTTTTTGTTTTTTAGTATCTGATGAGGAAAGTGTCTTTTCTTTGACCAAGCAAGTATTATAGCTAGTATTTTGGTGAGAATAATTTAAAAAGACAAAAGGAAACCCAAAGAGTAGGATCAAAAGACTCCAAGAGGCAAAGGAATGTTTACACAGTGCAACATTGCCAAAATACTCATTTTGAAAGACAATTGCTAGCTGCCTACCTATCTGGACACTGATGAAACTCTCAACTGATCCTCTTACAACAGTGAAAGAAAAAGGGTAGGATGAATGTATGTGATAAACATGCAGGGAATGGAGGCAATGGCAGATCCTGCCTCCAGGTATTCCTTAGGTAGCAATCTGCAAAAGGATAATAACTCCAAGATGAGAGATTCTGTCACATTGACTTCAATGCTCTTTTTAAGTTCAAATTATTCTTATTAAAACTTTTCTGCTAAGGGTTTATCTTATCTTCAAAAATCTCATTGTTATAGAATTGTAGATAAGTTTTTGTCACAGGTGGTCTCTCTTTCTGCATAAACAATGGATAAGTACTTCATACCTGATTCTTTAGAAATGTCTGTTCATACCTAATCTAGTATTGTAGCAGTATTTTTTTATGCAATTATGTTAAATGAAATGTTACATTTGACTTGAAGCTCAAGTTTCAAGTCAGACTAGCTTTTCTCTGTTTTAGAATGACAGTATGTTTTAATAAATCTTTAATGTGTTATCCCAAGATTACTTAGGGCACCAACTAATACATGAAAGAAAGAAAAAAAGGTATAAATTCTACTTGGACTCTACCAGGATGGAATTTTCTTCTAGGTGAAAAACCGTAGAAGTTAACTTTAACTTAGGCTTTTTCCAAGGCCTGAATTTCTTGAGGTGTTGGGGTTTTTTTGGTTGTGTATTTGTTTTTTGGTTTTTTTTCCTGTCCTGCCCTGCCATCTATAGAACATCAAGTACAAGAGAAGACTTCTGGCTGGGAAAATGTAAGTATGTTCTTGATTAACAAATAGAGATACCAAATACTTGGTCCATGCAACATGTATTTGCAGTAACTGGTTCATCACAGTTCAGTAGGGCTGCTCTCATTGATCAAGGTTATTCATAAGCAAACACTGAGAGACTACTTATGCTTTTATTTGTCCAAGTATGACATGTAGTTCAGTTCTAATCCCAGCATTTCTGAAATCCTCTTCCAAACATAAAAGGTAGCTCATTCCATTGCAAGAGTAAGGATTGCAAACTGCATGTGTGGACACTGGCATATTTTTCATGTTAATGAAAAATGTCTGACAACTGCCTCTTAGACAAAGATGCCTTTTTTATTTTTTTTGGAGGAAGGGATATTTTTCAAGGCAGTTCATCTTCTCAAGAGGAACATTGTGATACAAGGGTCTGCTGACTGCATACTACCCTTCCCCTTTTAGGTGGCATTTTATTCTTGGCCCAGACATGGTGACTGAGCAAAATATTGCACAGAGGGGAAATTAACCATGTAGTAATGATTACAAAACATGTGTATTTGCGGTGCTTCTCTACCTTGCATGCTGCTCGCATTTGGCAGTGTGGAGACTTACATAGCTATGAACTCCTGCATGGACTGCATTTGAATTATTGTTCCTTTTTTCAAAGGCACTATGTTTTCTAACAGAGGCTTGCAAAGTTATTTTAGACTTTTTGGAGACATCCTGGCTGCTTGCCAGTTCCAGAGGAGCTATAGCTGTCCGTTCAGTCTGTTGTTTCCTAAGTGCACATAAAACAAGCTTTGCTTGGGTGGGAAGACAGTGCTGATAACAATAACAGTTTATATTCAGCCAGTTTATATGTTTAAAATCCAAGAGTTATTTTTAGACTATATCTTACAGAAAAAGGCTGTCTAGATAAAAAAGCTTAGTTTGTAGAGTTTATTTTATTGACAGTTTTGTTGTTGGAGATTTTTCTTTCAGAAATGGTTGACCTAGAGAGTCCTGGGAGAATGATGTGAGTAGATGTGTAGAATTTCTAAAAAAAATAATTGGTTTGTGTGTTTTTTTAAATAGAGGCTTAGCCACCTGAATCTTCTGTGGTTGCATTTCCTTCTACAGTGGTGTAATGTCTCCTGATGTACCAAAAAGGTTGTTGGTTTAAACATAAAAATTACAAGATCGTTGTGCCAGCTGACATATTGATTGACCTTATTCTGTAATTTTGCCTTTAGTTGCATTGGAGCCACTTGTAAAATCTATGGAATTTATTTAGTGACAGAGTATTGGTAATTGCAGTGCTACTTAATATAGTGATGTAGTTGCTCAGTAATGCATTGTAATAAGGCTTTTATTTTAGATTATAATACCTTTATGCCAGGCGCAGTATAATGTGAACTGAAAACTTAGGGTTATGTGAATAAATCATAGATGATGCCAAATAAATACAACTGAAGCAAATTCTTTGTTCTAATCTCATTATTTCAGTTTTTGCTTTGAAATGCATGGATATAATTGCTTTAGATGAGGGCATTTTTGTTAAAACATGAATTGATAGCTTTGTTTTGGGCACTTTAACAAGTGTAAAGCAAATAAAAGCGGTGTGTGGTTTTAAGAGGCAATAATGAGTTCTTCAAGACAGTAGAGCTATAGCATCCCTTTTTAGAGAAAAAAGTCTGAAATGCACTTCAGTAGGTACATTCAGAGTACTGAGCTATCACAAGCATAAGCAATGTTTATAGAAATGTGTAAGTTTTCTCAAGACAGCTGTGCAAGTAGACAGAAGCTGTGTGAAAGGACTTAAGAGGGGGAGTAGGAACAAAGCACTGGACGGGGAGTTATAGGTAGGAGGTAAAGCCAGTGTTTCCATGTAAACAAGGCACAATGCCTGGCTTTTGTCAAGGTTCATCTTGTGGCTCACACAATTAAGAGCTATTATCCATGTGAATAAGCTAAAATGCTCGATTTCTTTCCTAGTCTTTAACAACAGCCCAATGGAAGGTTTCAGTGGAATAATTTTACAGTTTCTCTGGAACACATTATAGTGTGGATATAAATTCAGTACTGGACGAGTTACCTTATAGGGGAAAATGGTGTCTAGTAGAATAGGTTTGGAATTGATGAATGACATCACTCTGAGCAATTAGACTAGCTGTACAGCTGTGCTGATGTCATGTAGCTGACTGCATTTAAATTTATGGCTGTGCTATTAAAGTGAGTGTAATAATAGCAACAGAGACCATAGGAGGTAGCTAAAGGTTTTTCAGATAAAATGATGAGAGAAGACATAGATGTTTATTGCAGTGCTAGTGCCTTGTGCTTTCCAAGGAACACAACAATAATTTCCTTCCCTTCCATCTGATGTTGTTTCCAGTGGTATGTTAAGTAGCACAACTGACTTGTCACTATTTTGATAGTAAGAATTATGAACCTATGCTCTATTTCACCATTTTAAAAACACTGAAGTACCTAAGGTCTAGTTCCTGGCAACTGGCTGAGTTGCTTTGTTATGCAGAGGTTGACGCAGGGCAAGTAATGTAATGAAAGGGTTTAGCTGGAGTGCTTGCTCTATTGCCTGATTTATGAAATTGGGCATCTTACATTAGGGAGAATGAGAGAGCAAAAAGGCTGGACTGTCATGCACACAGCTGTGGGCTGGAGCAGTTGCTGAGCTGAGGCTGAAGTGACATGAGTGAGTGAGACTCACAAGGACTGTGGTTCACACAAACACGTACTTAACCAGAGTAAGTCCTGTTTTCAACAGGTTACGAATTCAGGAAGAGCCATGCTGTCGGTTATTACTTGGAATATAATCTATTGCAGAAATGGGTGGGGGTGGTGGTGTGTGTTCATGTACTAGGTGTCACCTGAATGTTAATAAAACTGCTGTCTGCATTCCTTAAATTCGGTGTTTCCTGTGGCAGCTTTGCCCAGGCAGCTGAATTCTGCCTCTTGGCTCTTCAGTGAAGGTGCTGATGTAGGAACCCCATGAGAGCAAGGGAGAACTTATTTGTTCAGTTTTAAAGAGAGAATGATGTGTCCAGTGGGTCACTCTGCAGCTGGTCTTTTTAATGGAAGAATTTATTTTTCTTTTTTCCTTTTAAGGGCTAATTAGTCAACTTTTGGACTGGTGCTTTTGCACAGTGCTGCATCTTTTCTAGAGACAGATCTAGAGAAATGACTGAACCCAGAAATATCAATGTTGTTGGTAACTTTCTGCCCAAACTGAGTCTTCTTGACATGCTAAACAAGCTCCTTATCCTCTCCAAAAGAAATAAGAGTCTGTCAGTAACTTTAACCATGCCTGAAACGTGTTTTGAGAGGGCAGAGAAAACCTGTCTCTTTGCTACGAGAGAGAGAACGTGGCTTGTGCCCAGCATGGAGTGGGACTGTCCTTGTGAGTTGTGTAGGTTTCATGAATAATGATTACCCATGTTGTCTCAAGTATAGAAATTGCAGAAGGAGCTCTGGGAAAGCCAATTGCCTACAGTCCTGCTTACAGGGGAAATGCTGTCAATTTTGGCAGGAGGGAGGACGAAACTGATTTCCATGGGAAAACCTAAAGAAACAAACAAGGCTCTAACTTTTTCCCCCCATGTATCTTATCAGCCCCAGTACAATGTAGGTTCCCTTAAGAAGTTAAAGCTGTCATGAGCCCAATGCTATTATGGGACTGTGTGCAACATCTTGATTTACCTTGCAATTGTTTCAAGACTTTCAGGACTGTGGTCTAGTGACCATGCTTGTTGGTAGAGGTTTTTGGATTGACGTGGTGTTCATGTCTACCTTCAGTGAGCTGCTGAGGATTGGAAGCCCTGAGGGTGGGTGCTGTCCTCAGATGGCTAGAGCAGCTCCAGAGGACTCCTGCTGAACAAAGCTGACCCATGCAGAGGAGGAAGCCTTCCCCTCAGCACCTGAAAGGAAGGGGGAGCTGACTTTTGGGAGGCATTTTCTTTGATTTGCTTGAGAATCATTTAAGCTGTGGCAAATTACAGTGATGTTTGTAAGGGGAGGTGCAGGCTGCCACTTCTCATCATGGCTAATATAAGGTAATGCTGCACCTGGAGGGATGGGGGGTGGAGGAAATCCTGGACAGAACTGAATGGCCAGCCAGGCTATCTTTTCTGTGCTGGTGGGTGTTTTAGAATCTCATGTGCCCCCAATGCCATTTTAAAGAGCTTAGATGCTGCAAGATGCTGTTGTCCAGCAAGGGAGCAGCTGACTGACAGACCTGTGGGCTCATCCTGGCTAGCAGGAGAAGCTACGACAAAGTAGAAACATTATAAATGCAAGTTTGGGAACACATGGCAGTGGTGCTGGAAAACCTGTCTGGTTTGAGAGAGAAGCTTGCTGCTGATGTGGACTCCTGTATGGATTTCATAATCCCGCTTCACGCATCAGTTCACAGTTAAGATACTGAGGTAGGCAGGAAAGAGGCTGAGGCAAGGTATAAATTGCTATCTTTAAATGTGATTGTAGTGGCAGGGTTTAGCCCACTTGCAGTGGTAGTAGTCGCCTTGCAGAGACGGATGCTGTGAACAATTACTTGGCAGCAGTGAAGCATCTTCCGTGATGCTGAACAATGTCTGACTTGGCCCTTGGCGTTCCAGAGCTGAAGTCAGACCATTGCTTCTTGTGATGAACATGGCAACAGATGGCTAGGCAAAAAAACCCAACAGAAATGAAACTTGCAGTCACTGTTTATGAGAAGCATGTACCCAGTGTGATGGCAACTTATGGATCCCAAACTTTTCCTCCCTGGAGAAACCCTATGGATTGGAACCTCCTAAGAACAACCTTTCTGTCTCCAGGGAGGGAGCAACTGCTTGTGAGGAATTGTAGGTTGTCTCTAGTCTCTGTGTAAATCATGTATAAACTTCTACCAGCCTATGGACAACTTCTGTGCTTGGTCTTGTGGTGTATTTTTGGTTGGCTGTCATTTCAGACTGTTTTTACTGAATTTGTCAGGGTACTCAAACAGTATTTTTTGTCTCAAATCTGACCTGAGATTAGAAATAAGTGTCTACCCATATATTCAGCACAAACTGTGTAATGATAGTTCTGGCTTTGAAAGGAAGATACTTCAAACCTTTGGTAGCCAGTAAAATCTGACTTTAGTCATGAGGTGGCAGCACAGAATTCAAAAGCTTTTTTTTGTCTTTCCATTCTGTAGTGCAGTTGAATTTGTCAGCCTAGGAAATTTTGCAATACTTTGGATGAGCCACGTAAGTGGCAGTTCTTGCTGCATTATGTATATTTCTGCCTCATGAAACGACACAGGGTTTGACTTCAGTGTGCAACTAGAAGACTGATGGCAAGATTTTTGCATCTGAATGCATAGTTCAAAGGAAAAAGAGCATTAATGCAATATTGACATTGTGATACCAGTTGCAGAAAGCATCAGTGGCTTTCCTTCATGCTAATAGGAATTCCTTACATTCACTCATAAGAGGTGATTGGGACTTACCTTGTTACCTGAAGTCTAGGCAAGTCCCAGGAATTTATTTTCTGTGGGAACCTTCAATTGTTTCTATCGCATAGCTAGGTTGTCAAGTATTTTTATCCCCTTGGCTATTCACCGTGGTTGCATATGGCGAATCATCAGTTTTCTGTGCTTAGAACACTTTCTTCTGCTATGGTTACTGGTCTGCTCTTCTAGCTTTGCTTATATAATGTTTAGAAAATACTTGAAGCACAATCTGCTATTTTTTTATATTACGGCACAGCCCTAGCAGAGGCATTAATCACTTTATACATTGTTTCTTGAAGTTACCCAAAGTTTAACAAAAAAAATGCTTGCTGAATATTGTTCTCTAGACCATTTGTCGTGGCCTTGATTGACTTTCTCCTGTACTTTTTAACCAGGGAAGGAAAAGGAGTTCAGTGGTATGTCGAGCAAAGCAGTAGAAGTCATCCTTTTCTTTTTCTTTGGTTTATAACCCATAGAAGAGTTTAGAGAGCAGAATTCTGACCCTGTCTCCAATCCTCTTGTTATCTTATAACTTTTTACTGGTCACTTGGCTTTTCTTCCTCAATTTCCCTTTAGTGTTTGTCATAATTCCCCCTCTCCCTTTCCATTGTGATTTGCAAGAGTACAGAAAGGAGCTTTGACTCCTTTCTGACTAATACTATTTGTCATAAATTATAATATTTGACAAATATTATAAATATCTAACTCCTTATTGACAAATAATTACTTTCTAAACAGGCAAGATTGCATTTTTATTTTTTCACTTTCTGAATACAAACCCTGTATACTTCTAGAGGAGGAGAGAGAAAATATTTACCCAGCTGTGTCTTTATAAGAAGTGAAACATATTTTCAATGCATAAGGTACAAGGAAATATGAAGGTCTGAATTCTTTTTTGCAGGAATGCTTGTTTTGGACTTTGTGTTTTCCACAGATCCTACTATTAAATTCTAGATACATCAGTTTGTTCTGGGGCCTCACCTGGGTTTTCTGAGAATGAACTTTACAGTGTTCCTAGTCTGCCTTGGACAAAACAGGTTTTGCCCTTCATCTCATAAACTGTGGGGGAACCATATGACTAAGTCTATGATTGACTTTCAGACTTTAACATTGCTGCTCCTAATGAAAGTTGCAAAAGGAATGGGTGTGTCCTTGGTACAACCTTTTATATTTACAAACTCCAAGACAGGATGAGTTGAATATTCCTGCTATTTTGGTACGGTGTTGAGGTGGTAAAGGATTATTTTCAAAGAAGGCAAAAGAGATCATAAGGGAAACCCTTCTAGGGATAAAGCCCAACTTTTGCAAACCTCCCGAACATTGCAGGTGGTACTAAAACAAAACCTATGGAAACTTGTAGTGTTAGATGAACTGCTGACAATAAAATTCTGGTGTCAGGCTAAGCAGCAGTAAGGATATGACAAGTGATGGAAGTGATTAGGTAGTCAACGGTATTGTTTGCTGGGATTATTGACATGCATGTTGTCTATTAAAACTGGCAACAATAAGGTTATGAAGTATATTGCTTAGGAATATCTCTTGGCTAAGGTTTGCCAGAATGGGGCAAGTAGAATCATACAATAATCTATTTCTACAAAATTAAGGACAAAAGTTCATGATCTTGGCCTACATGGTGACTCCATGTCTGAAACTTTCTGTATGTGTAGATATTTCATCTGCCAGGTACAAAGTACATATTTGGAAAAGAGAAGTTCACAAGTAGTTCCTATGTATGATTAGTTGTTTAAGTTGATTTGGGCTAGCTGACTATTTGAATGGCTAATCTTAGGGAGGTAGAGTTATAAAGCTAATTGCAGCTGAATTGATGTCCTTCTGGTTTATATGCTAAACTGACAATTTTTGGACACGAGTCCAATTCCCTGGACGTTTAAGAATTTAAAGATGTAATGAAAATTTATTCCATATATTCATAAATAGGTATGTTTGCAATACTGAAAGAGATTTTTGCCTGGAAACTTCTGTGTCTGAAGAGGATAAAGTTATCTTCAGGATATCTTGGAATGAGAGAAGCCTCTGGCATTAAGACACATGTAAATATAAAACTTTTGAGAAAGACTGCTTATACTGTAGGCAGTATTGTGCAAAACAGGAGATACAGGCTTGAATTCCAGTTTTAGCTGTCAGCAGTTTAATGAAAAGAATGATTCCTGGAGGAGGCTTGTACTTGCATTCTTACTATACTTACAGCCTTATTTTGTCTGCCTAGGCAGTGTGAAAATATTTTAAAAACAAAGCTACTGTAAGTTAATTACTAGCTTTTAGACATTAATGTCGCCCATAACTTCACAGAATCAAGGAATGGTTGAGGTTGGAAGGCACATCTGGAGATCATCTAGTCCAACCCCCCTGCTCAAAGCAGGTCAATAAGATCAGGTTGCTCAGGACATTGTCCAATGGGGTTTTAAATATTATGAAGAATGGAGGCCTGGCAACCTACTCCAGTGCTTGACCACTACCACTGTAAAGAAGTTTTTGTTTTATGTTTAAGCGGATTTGCTGGTATGTCATCTTGTGCCCATTGAGTCTTCTCCACTCACTGCACACCACTGAGAAAAGTCCAGCTTCATCTTCTTTTCCTTCCCCTTCAGGTATTTATACACATTGATAAGATGCCTGTGAGCCTCCTATTCTCCAGGCTAAACAATCCCATCTCTCCCATCTTTTTGTATGTCAGATGCTCCAATTCCTTGATCAACTTGGTGGCCTTTCAATGCACGTGTTCCAATATATCTATGCCTGTTGCACTGGGGAGCCCAGACCTGGATCCAGCACTCCAGATCCAGCCTTAAACCAGTGCTGAACAGAGAGCAAGGACCTCCCTCCTCAACCTACTGGCAACAGTTTTCCTAAAGCAGTCCAAGATGCTGTTAGTCGTCTTTGTCATGAGTGTGCATTGCTGGCTCATGGTCAACTTGGTGTCCACCAGGACCCCCAGGGCCTTTTCTACAAAGCTGTTTTCCAGCTGGTTGACACCCAACCTGTAGTGGTACATGGAGTTATTTCCTAGCCAGGTGCAGAACTTTGCACTTCCCCTTGTTGAATTCCATGAGGTTCCTGTCAGCCCATTTCACCACCTTATCCTTCATATGTTTGGACATGATTTCCAGGCTTATTTGCTCCATGACCTTCCCAGGGACTGATGTGTTGTCTCTTTAGTATATATCGGGGTGCTTAAAGCCCCCAGGAGGACCAGTGTCTGCAAATGTGAGGTTCTTCCACGTCTCCAAAGGAGACCTCATTTGTTTCTTCTTCCTGATCAGATTATCTGTAGCAGACATGCACAACAATGTCACCCATGTTGTTCTGCTCTCTAACCTTAACCCTTAAACTCTGCTGGGTCATCATCTGTCCAAAGGTAGAGCTTCCTGCTTTCTAGCTGCTCTTTCACGTAAAGGGTAACTCCCTCCTTTCTGCCTTCCTCCTAAAGAGCCTGTAGCTATACATAGCTCACATGACTGGACTGCTGCAGTCTCATATGTCTTTGCAACCCCAGTGGGATCACAACTGCAACTGTACACAGACCTCTAATTCCTCTTGTTTATTTCCTGTGCCGCATACGTTAGTGCCTTTGAGAGGCACCCGGCTGCGCTGGCATCCCAGAAAAGGAGCGAGAGCTTTGCACATAATTCTGTCTGATGGGCACTTGTTTGTGTGGATATGCTTGAGGTGGGGCCCCTTCAACGTTGTTTTATTGTTTACAAGGTCCCTACTGCTTACATCACTCCACAAACTTTGTCAACGTGATTGTTAAATTCCTCACCTGATTATTGATCCTCATGTTCCTCCCCACCTCAGTCATTCCTAATTTAAAGCTCTTCTCACCAAGTAGGCCAACCCATGGTAAAGATGCTTTTGCCCCACTTAGATGGATCCAATCTCTTCCTAAAAATCCTTAAAAAAAAGGGTCCTATGGTCATAAAACTAAAACCCTGTTACCAACTCCACTGTGAAAGCAACTGTGGACTTATAAGGTCTGTCTGCTACTCCTCATGCCCTTTTCCCTCACTGGCAGGGTCAAGAACAACATCACCTGGACTCTGCGGGCACTTAACCATCACTGCCAGGGCTGTGTAGTCAGGCTTGAAACTCCCCTGGCATTATCCTTGGTGCCTACATGTAACGGCAGCAGAGGGTAAAAGCCTGAAGGCCTGACAAGCCTTGGCAGTCTTTCTGCAACATCCTGGATCAGCGTAAACCTTCCTAGACGGTGGGTGAGGTTGGCAGATGGGGGCCTCTCTCTCCCATAGCAGGGAGTCTCCCATTACTATCACTTGCTGCTTTCTTCTGGTGCTCCTACATGGCCCTGGTTTACCTGGCTTGGGTGCTTTCTTGAACAGAGCTCCCAGACCATTGTTGGCTATGAGGGCACTGAATCTGTTCTGCAGATCCTGATGTGGAGCAGGAACCTTCCTCCTGATGCAAGAAGTCACAAGCTTCCAGCTTTCACCATCCTGGGAGTCTCTACTTCCCACCCTGACAGGCACTGACTGCTTGACACTTTTTCAGGAAAGTTGATGATTTGGGTATTTGAAGCTGAAGTGTAGGAAAAGATCTGGTCAATCTCTTGGTAGCTTTCCAATGGTGGTATTAAGAAAAAGAAACTTCCTTCCCTGACTCAGAAGACACTGGATCATAATGATGGATCATGCTGGACATAACAATTCATTCAAAAATCTGGAAAACAAAAATCTAGGCAATACAGTAAGTGTATGTTTGCTTTCTATGTATGGTTATGGATAGTCAGAAAACTAAGGTTATCCAGCAGAAACCTGCTTCAGAGCTCAGCTACTTCAGTTTGAATTTGGAGATATTTGTATAAATGTACACACCAGCTCAGAGGTAGATCACTCTAGAGATGACAACTCTGTATGTGCTGAATGCATGAATAAAATTCTGTTCTGTTTTAATGTGCTCCATAACCACTTAACTACTGGACCCCATACCACTTGTGCGCTAATACATTGTCTTTAGCCAGTGATTTTGGCTTTATAGCTACTGGATATTAAGGGCAATGGTTTGTTAATTTGCTGGCAATATATTAGTATTGAACAGTTTTGCCACTTGCCAAGCTACCTGCATAAAGAGAGCCCAAATGACAGTTGGTGTTCAGTCTGTCGGGTAGTTCAAGGTTGTAAGCCCTGTCTGATGGGGAAGGTAAATCTCAGCAGAAAAGCATGGGATATTAGTATATTACATCACAGATTTTCTGATTTTTTTTTTATTTTTATTTTCAAAATTTTTTTTTTAGACACTTTGTGTCTTTACCTCTGCAATCTGTGGAACATAGCATGGTAAGGAACTCCATCAATCTTTGCAGCTGTCTGGTATTGTGGAATATGTACTGAATGTTGTTCAGACCACAGAAGTTTAAAACTGCTTCTATGTCTAAACAGGAAACTACTTTTTTTTATCAGTATTGGGGCTGGAAGGAACATGTGCTCATCACTGTTAGCTTAGTGCAACTGCTACGGAGTCTTTGAGCGGAATCGAAGCACAATGTCCTAGACCTGAGAGGTAGTTGCAGTATTCCTTTATTAGGATAATACTCCTGTGTTAAGATACTTGTAATATATTCCTGTATTAGGATAATTAAATGTGTAAAGGATATTAGGAGCTCATCTACTCTAACCTTCTGCTCTATGAAGAATGAAGCAGGAAATCAAAGCTGCAAATAGAGTGGTATGGGAGTTCAAAAGTAATTACAAGAAATTTGGACAAAATGCAGGAGTATTCAGAGAAAACTTTCATTCCTTGCTTAAACATGAACTGTGTTTACTTGCTCTGTACATGTGCCATATACACTTGCCTTATATGTGAAAGCAAGTGTTTTATCTGTGTACTATCCAACACAGCTTGATTACAGGGGAGGTTACAGTGATGGGGATGGAAAAAGAGCTTTCTAACTCCATGGAAGCTTCCATGAGAACTCAGAACTTAAGCCAGAGGTTGGTTTCTCTCCTTTGTTATTGGCAGCTGGAGTGTCTATTTTTTAACTGGAAAACAGTCTGTGTTTCAGTTGCTGAAAACAACTTGTTCTACTTTTTTCCACAAAAATATTTTGAATAAGGGAAGACTTAAAGAACTCAGAAATGGTTTTTTTAGGCAAATTCATTTGCTAAAAAAAATAATCTGACTAAGTCTTATTTCCTGACCTACCTTAAGTAGTTATATACAAAGAAGGTAACTCCAACAAATCATTTTTATTAGTACATGCTGCTACCTGACACTTGCAACTTCTCTGTTGTGTTAGATTTCCTCGTTAATCATAGCTTCTTTAGTTTCTTGAACATCCTGTTTCTGGTTATGACTTTTTAAGCTATGATGACCTATATATAAGCCATCTAGACAAAAATCTGCACCCTGAATGCAGTTGCTGTGGGGAGCTGTGCATTCTATTGTGGTACTTGTGGCAAAGTGACAGAATGTGCAACCAGACCAATAGGTGAAACCAAACCATGCCAAATATTTCCTTTAGGAAAGTTTATTTTAAAGCTCTTTTAACATGTAATTAGGCCATCTCAGCAAGCCATGCACTTTCCTAATGCAGTTATGAGAAAGCTGTTTAGTTAAATTGCTAGTGGTTGTCTAGACATCCTACTGGAATCTCCTGAGTTGGAATTTAAATAAACGGGGGGGATTTCTATGGTTCTAGACAGAAGCATTTGACTTGAGATTCTTCTTGTTGAAGATGTGGTTTGGAGAAGAACTTACAGTTCCTATGGGGATAAGAGAAGATATTCAGACAAACTGGAGTTATAAAGAGTACAACTTTTGTTACCACTTCCAGGGATGATCATGTTCCTGAAAAGAAGCTAGGGCTGTAGCAATATGGCTTGGCAATAAGTGAGAACTTCAGATAAATATTTACAATTCCCAGTTGCTGTCCACAATTACCCTGTTGCTTTTGCCTCAGCAGCATCCACAGTTGTTTAATTGTTAACCCTTCAATTTCTTTAGGGCATAAACCATAATGTTTGATAGAAACAACCTTTTGAAATATTATAGTGCAGTTCAGAGTCAATTATCCCCTGTAAGTTATTATTCTCCATCTGCTTACATCTCTGGGACCTCTTAGCAATTAAGTTAGTATTCACATCATCTGCTTTGTTTATTTCCCCACTATTGGCTTGGCATGCTGATTTAAAAGTTAGGTCCTTGGAAGCAGGAATACTGCATGAGTCCTTACTCTGCTGGTGCAGTATCGAGCACAAAGGATCCTGATTCCATTTGGACACTCAAAATTCTACCTATCAAGAGTAATTACTGAAATTATTTTTTTAAGGGGGGGTTCCCTTGACTGTATGGGAACTCAACAATGTTGAATATTTTCTTGATTTGTGTCTTAAACATGGAAATTTTGGCTGCTGCTTTTTTTGAGACTGGAAGTGAAATTAAATACTAAGTTAAGTATTAGCAGATGCTACAGGGGTGGACAAAATAGTGAAGGAACCTCTTCTGCGGGCACATGGTGGGATTTAAAACTCTAAATAAAGCTTTGTGTATAGACCATCCTCTTGGCAAAATGGCTGGTTTTGCTGATGAAGTTCTTAATGTCTTTCTGGAACACTGTAAAGCAGAAACAGACTGCCTTATAGGAAGAAAAAAAATTCCTGATGTCTATCATCCTTTTGAGAAAAAGGATGAAAACAACTCTGGATATATGAATGACATCTTCATATTTGGTTTTTGTTTGCAGTATGAAGAAGTAGAATCAAAGAATCATTCAGGTTGGAAAAGATAGCAAGGGTTTGGGTTTTTTCGTTAAACAACTACATATATGTGTTATTGAAGGATGCAAACTTCCTTTTATGTCCATGGGATTTCTTTTGTTAGTATGATACTGAGTAAGGACTACAGCTTTTGACGTTGGCCAAGTAGTTTAGTGACTGAAGTCAGATTGGTCTTAATCCAGTAGCTGTTCTGCAAATTGTCTAATCTTTGTAAGAGTTACATCTCTCAGGTCAGTGACCCGTCTTTTGGAGGAAAAAGATATATCCAGTTACCAGAACAGACTAAATCACAAAGCTGACTTCACTTCCAAAGTGTTAATGATTTTTTAATGACCTTAAAATGCTTCTGACACCAATTGCAGGCTTTGAAACATAAAATGGGATCAGGTCTAGGGCTACGATCAGCATATGGAGTTTGAACATCCAGTTTTAGGTTTCAGTACAGTATAGATGAGTTCATAAAATCCAACTTTTGTTGTTATGTTTTCTATGGTCTCTGTATTAATTTTTTTGTCTTGCTCACAAGACAGATTCCTCCTGTGATGCTAAGAAAAATCATAATCTGAGACTCTGTGTGTGTATATATATATATAAATAAATATATAATGAAACTTTTATCTTTGTAGTTGTAGAGAAGGATTCATTGATGCAGTGGTGATGTGGTGAAGGTATGTGGACACATATACTGTGATGCTACTGGCAAAGGTAGCAACTCCAGAGGGTATAAAATTGCTTTCTTGTGCACTCCAAGAATCCCACTGAGATATATGGCATCTCTTCCTAGTGAGTATATTAGGAAGGAACAAGTATCTGTAGCCTCCTGCAGGCTTCTGCCTACATCTCTTTTGTGGGAGATGTGCTGTGTTTGAGGTGTTGAGTTGCTAGCTGACAGAGCTGAGGGAGGAGATGAGCAGGCCACACACCATCGGGGAGGACAAACAGGAGACTTGACAGGGTCTTCACAGAGTGTTTGCAGAGGTGAGAGCCCAAGCCACACAATACAAGGAAGGCGGCACAGATAGACACTGTACTTGGAGTGGTGGGTAGAGACTCCCAAGAAGGGTGAGGCTGGGAGCTTCTGGTTTTAGCAGCAGGAAAAAGGTTGGTTCCTCTCTTTGATCTGAATATACAAAATGGGTACTGTGCTCTAATAGCCAACACAGGAGAACAAACTCCATTAAGGGAGATGTCAGAGCCAGCTGGGCCTGAACAGAGCATTGGTACCAAGAGGAAGCGATGGCCATTAGTGGTTGGAGATTCATTTTTACATGAGATAAAAACACCCAACTGCCAGTCAGGCATGCCCTCATAGGAGGTTTGTAGCTTGCTGAGGCCCAGATCCAGTGTGTTTTAGAGGACTGCTAAGATTCCAGATTGTTTCCCTTCATTGATTGCCTTCAGGGCACCAAAGACACCACCAAGTGAGACCTAGAACAAATAAGAGGGACTATGGAGCTCTGGAGGTGAAGGATGTGAGAGCTCAGGTTGTATTGTCCTCAGTCCCCCTGGTGAAGGGGAAAGACTCGGGTAGGAATGGATGCCTCTTGCAAATTAACAAGTGGCTGTATGGCTGGTGTTGCAGAAGGTGCTTTGGCTTTTGTAACTATATGTCCCTTTCCAAGGAACGACAGATGGGATCCATCTGACAAAGTGGGATAAAACTGCCTTTGTCTACAGACTTGACAACCTCATGAAAAGGGCTTTAAACTAGATATGGCGTGATAACAGCTTGCACTTAAGAGAAGGAACAGAGGTTGGGATGGCAGGTACGTGGAGCAAGGTGATGGGAGAGAGCCCTCAGGAAAAGCAAAAATGGTCACAAGGGACCAACCCCACATGCATGCATGAGTGCAAGCAAACTGGGAAACCAACAGGAGGTACAGGAGCTCTGTATGTGGATGCAGGACTGGGACATCACTGGTATAACTGAGACACTGGAATAGATAGTATGACTGTGTACAGGCTATTTGGTAAGGATGGTTGGGAAGAGAAGGAGTGGCAGTTGCTTTAAACGAAGGAGTGCTCCAAAAAACATAGATGAGATCCTGATATGAAAGGTGTGGGAGTTTGGGACATAGACTTTTATCTAACTGATGTTGGGTACTGGCCCTTCAGAATGAAAACCAGACAGATTTTTGTCCTTTGCTAATAATCAGATGTTTTAACTGCCAAATGTAGTAAGACTCTTAGACCATAGCAATAACATAGTTGCTTATGAAAACACAGAACCTGATGTGCCTCAGGTGCCACATTCAGGTTCTTAACTGTGTTGTACTTTGTATCTACATCTTGCTCACCTCGCTCTTTAGAGCTGGCTGCCTGCAATGCCGTGATGAGAATCTAGCTGTAGGGTTGGGAGCGAAGTGCCATTAACAGCAACACCTTGTGTGTTATCTAAAATAGAGACATTCTGATTTCACACCTTCTTGGTTATGTCTCTTTGTGAAGCAGAAAGGCGTTAGCCCAGCAGAGTCCTCTTGCCAAGGCAATGTAGGAGTTGAAATGGGATCAGAAGTCTCTTGATTACTTCCCTCTTTTCATTCTTCCAGAGTTAGTGTAGGTGAATCTGCTTTGTGAGTTGGTGCTGGTAAAGTACAGCTGGCTCTTAATGAATAGAGGTCATAGTGCCAAAAAGCCATCCTGCTTCCCATTAGGTTTTTTCCCCCCACTCTTTCTGGAAAAAGGAGGAAATTTCCAAGCAAAGGGGATATTTGCAGAATGTTTTGTAGTTCATGCTATACCTTCCTTTCTGGAATATTATAACAAATGTGTCTAGCAGGTGCAGACATTAAATCAAAAGGTAAAAATGTAAAGAAAAGCTCTAGTAACTAGTAAATATATATTTCAGTTTACTTAACACTTGCTCAAATCTCTGACAGCTGAAATGAGAATGCCTTATTAGGACAAGATGTAATTTTCATGTCTGTCTCAGAGCTGAGGTTTGTTGCAGAAATGGGACCTACCATTCAGTCTTACTTCAATCTCACTTGCTTTTAAAGGACTGCAGCTTACTACTATAGGTAGGAAAATCAAAGTGCTAGAATATATCCTTCTGGGAAAAACTAGTAATAAAGGATTCTGATACAGGATGCTGAAGACTTTTCCAAGGAATTTTTTAAAAAACCCAATTTGTTAGTCCTACCACCAAAGTTGAGGTGGAAAGATCTCTGAATAAGTTCATTTATTTGCATGATCAGCTAGACTGGAAAATTATTAAGTTTTATAAACAGTAAAAACATGAGAAAAACATCAACTTTTACTGTGCTATTTAGCTGCAAGCTTTCCTGCTTTTATAGATTGCTTTGGATGTTGGTCTTGCTTTTGGAGTACTTGGTGTTCAAAGAAAATGAATCTTCATTAAAAAAAGCTTTTGTATTATATGACGTAAATTGGCTTCTACAGCTACTGTGGCTAAGAGTTTTGAGATCCCTTTGCTTCCTGACTTGCTAATGTACACTTCAACCTGTTTATGCTTATTTAACTGTGGAATGGCACTCAAATTTCATATCCTGTTAACAAAATATGTTGTAAAAACAAAAGATCCTGAATCACTTTCTAAATGAAAGGAGATAGCAAGAATTTTACTAGTGAATGAGGGCTTGGGTGTCTAGTTCATTAGTAAGAACTTACCCTGCTAATTAAGTCTGTCTTTTTTTTTTTTTTAAAGTATCCAAACCAGTAATTTTTCTTCTGTGTCTCTAATATTGCTTCTTAAGGAGTAAGAACTGCAGTGTCCTGAAACCTGAGAGGTGGAAGGATGGGTTTCTTTGCAAATTTGCACTGGTATCAAAACTGTTATCTTAATACTTCTGTTACTATGTTGAAAAAGCCTTCAGTGCAGGGATGACTTTCTTCCACAAAGCAAATGATCAAGGATATTTAGGCAAGATTTACATCTGATTTTGGAAAACAAACGAACTACTTTTTCTATTTTTTTTAATTCATGACATTAATAGAAATAGTTTTTAACAGTGGAAGACTTGCAAGATAACTTTTAAAATAGCTTTCTCTTTTCTGAAATATTTCAGTATGAAAGCAAAACCAAGAAGCTTAGTGTCTCTATAAGTGACAGACTTCATAAGTCTTTTTCTTAAAAGAGGCACAAATATGATTTCAAGTATATCCTAAGAAAGTTCTCCCACAAAACATGTGAGAAAAGACTGCTAACAAATAATGCAGAAATTTTAATAGTCTAACAGTGAAGAGGTAAAAGCATTGTAAAAATGAAGACTGTTTCCTTACAGTAATGATAATTGTTCCAATTTTTAAATCACTTTGTTGCTATATGACTGCCATCTATAATTTGTCTTAAACAGAAATTTAGCAAGCTGTAAACAAGTCTTCACCATTGATTGTACACATACTTGGCAACTCTGTAATTTACATTATATATTATATATTTATACAACTTCCATTATAACCACAACTGGAGTTTACCTTTTATTTTAGAGGGCATGAATATTGGTGGTAAATATGTATAATTGATTTTATATGTATAATTGTAAGCATATGTATTGCTATACGTGACTGTATTTGATAATCCAGACCACTCAGTAATGTGTTCTACCGTTCAGTCTGGTTTCACGAATGCTTGTTTAGAGGTGGACTTCTAGGAAACCTGCTTACCCAGACACTGAGGGGCTTAGGAATCCAAGTATCCACCGTTTAATTTTGTCTCTTTGTAATTATGACAATTTGGTAAGACCAACAGATTCTTCCTGGGCGTGGTGAAAAGTCAAGGCAGGGAAGCTGCTTTATTTTTGACCTGTGGATTGTAGGCAATTAAGGTGGATAACAGCAACGATTAAGGTGGAGTCAGGTTTAATGGCCTTCCTGGTCTTCTATCTGGGGTGACGAGAGAGAGAGAGAGAGAAACCTCATGAATGCAGAATAAAGATGCCTTTCAAGCGTCTTCTACTGCGTTCAATAAAACTGAAATTTCTGATAGCCAGGAATACCTAAGGTATAGCTACTGAAGTCTGCCTCAGTTTCTCCCTGAAATAAAATTGCTGTCCAAACTCCTTCTGGGTTTGGTTTGGGGTTTTTTGTTGTGGGTTTGGGTTTTTTTTTTTCCCTCACTGAAATGCTACTTTTTGAAATTTAAGTGGTGGAAAGCTGCCGAATTTTGTATTGCCTACAGACTACCACAAGATGGCAATATTATTTCTGTGCTTAGTGAGAGAGGAGTTGATTTTTAGCAACTATCAGCCTTGTATTAAAGGGAAAGGCTAATGGAGATGGCTTCCCTCTTGGTAAAGGCTGGTATGTGTTAGGCTCACATATCTTATTAGATCAATTAAATTTTAAATAACCTCGAAATTAGGTTTTAACTTATTTGCAATCAAGTACATGGTGTCAGGTGATACCATGCTGAGTTTGGCTTCATGTGGTATCCTTTTCTGTAGAAATAACATTGTATCTTTATAATAACATAATCTGAGGCATGTGCCCAATAAATGAAAAACCAAACTACTCTGTTTGCCCAGTTCAGTCCGTATTTCACAAATGTGACTTGACTTCAGTTTTGAATTAAATATTCCTTTTTTCTGTCCTGTAAGTGTTTATATGGTTATCTGGCTTGGCACTCGGTGCTGGGGTGTGACTTCTAAGAATTTCAATGACTGAATGGCACAAGAGTCGTAACCTGTGAACTGTTCATAATTTTTTAATAGTGCAGTTTTTGACTGCATGTTGCAGAATTAACTGTGATGTCACCTTGCCAAAGTCTAATGCAGAAGTTCCAAGAGCGAATAAAGGAAATAAAATATTACTGGCTATGCAGTTATCTTTGGACAGTCTCCAGGCTGAAGACATTTTTTCATTGTAAACTACTAGAGGTCTCACTGTGAGACCATTTCTTTGGACCCACCACAGGGACCCCATGAGTGCCAAACCCAGAGGGGGAGGAAAATTATTGTCAAATACTCAAGGAAACCCAGCAAGTGTGGTCTCATCACCACATAAATCCCCACTTAAGCCAGTTTTGCTGCATGGTTTCTTTGTCAGGGCCTCTCTTTAAAACTCCAGTGTCAAAAACTTGAAGTCAGAATAAAAATGTGTGAAAGATTGCCTTGGGCAAGTGGATTTTCAGCTCTTAGTGCAAGTGCAGTACATTCTTGCTCAAATGGATGAACACTTTGTAATTAACTTCATTATCTTCTCATTTAAGAATAGCTGGTTTTTGGGGTTATTCAAAGTGTCGCGTATCAGCATGCGTGTTGTTCCTCAGTAGCTGCTGGCACTAGGAGGTGTCTAGCAGCAGCCCCGCTCTTGCTGTTTCTGACAACTTTCTGCTGTCTTCACCTTTGTGTCACTGCCATTTGTAAGCTATTCAGCTTGATGAAAACTTGTTTTCACTGGTCTGTAACAAATAACAATATCTCTAAAATTGTTATTTTGGAGGGAAAAAAACAGGGGAAGGGGAAGCAAATTTTCTACCTGCATGCTATTTTGCTGATAGTAACAGCATCTAGGTCCGGCCCTTGCTGTTTTTTGCTTAGCCACTGTAGGAGAAAAGATGTTTGATACCCCAAAGAGTGTGGAGTTTTTAAACTGGCAAATGGAAATTAAATAATAATTCTCAGTTGTGACTCTGTCTTGCCTTCTAAGCCTTTGCACGATGAAGTTTTGATAAGGTAGGACACTTCTTAACACTGCCAGGCCTATGTGCTTCAAAAAGAGCTTCTTCCACAGAACTTTATCTAGGTAGAATGCAAAAGAAATGTTTACAGGCTTATTCTATTGTCTGCATGCATGCATCTCAGTCACTTCGAAGTCCGCTGCAGCTTAACTGATTAATGACTCCAGTTCCACAAGTGATCTCATTAATGCAGATTCTACTTCTGATGTCCCCTAGGTCTATGAAATGCTTTTGCCATGATGCAAGTTCCTTAGTTACTTTGTTACCTTTCTAATGCCTTAGATGGTAAAGAAATGAGTAAACAGGATGTCATCAGGGCAATGACATAGCTTAATCTGTAAACAACGTGTTGGAAATTCTATCAAGTGTGTGACTTGTCTTTGTTTTATTTTTCTGTTGGCAATGAAAAGAAATCCTTTTGTGCTCCTTCCCTTAATTGTCAAATTGAAAAGAAGCAGCTTCCCCCCCGCGCCCCCCCCCCCCCCCAGTTTCAGAGTGGCTTTAGGTATCTTTGTCTCTTCTCTTAATGCAACACCTATGACCATTCCAAAGCATCAGTTTCATCCACCAGATTGGAGAAGTTCAAGCATATTTGATATTTGTAGTCCTTCCTGCACCTTCTGAGAGCATTCCTCGGAGTCACTCTCTAGAAGGTATAGGGTAAAAGTTTGCATGCATTCTTTTAAATAAAATAGCATTTTAACTGATTTTTTTTTTCTATTCATCGTATGTATGTATTAATATACTCTGCCCTTAGCAAGTGTAGTTTTCTCAGTATACTCACTCTGAGGTGTTCTGTGTGTATTGTGCATAGAGCGAAATATGGCAATCTTTCAGTCAATGAAAGCATTACTATTGAATCTTGGGATGAAAGTATGGTATATAGGAAACTGTTCTTGGTGTGCAGAACTTAGACTAGTACAATTTTCTCGCTCCTTCTTGCTCTCTCTAAGTCTTTCCAATTTCTCCTTGAAAACAAGAAGAGAAAAGCTGTTATGACAGCAGTGGTTAGCTTAAAAATCATTTGCAATCAGGTTTGAGTGATGCCATTTGTAGATTCTGCTTTTCTATTGTTTTTCAGCTCTGCTTTCTCCAGTGCAGAAGCAGGAGAAAGAGGGATAATAGGTGTACTATGCTGAGATCCTTACTGAGTATCTGATAGCCTCTTCATCCGGAAGAAAGAATTTTGCTTGCCTAAAAATTGAGGCCAGTATGTTGCAGCAAAGGGAATCTGGTATGATATCTCCCAAGATATCTGCCAAGTCCCATTGTAGAAAAGCTGAGGAAAGAAAGCATGCAGGGAGAAAGGTACAGTTACTGGCTCTGTGCAAAAAATTTCCTAACTGATCTAAAAGTGAAGAAATCAGCAGTGGTAAAAGCAGTAGGGTTGCTAATACAGCAGAATACAGCCAGTCAATCTCACCCCTCTGTCTCCAAGATCATGGAGCAGATCCTCCTGGACACTATGCTAACTAAGGCCCATGGAGAACAAGGAGGTGATTGGTGATAGGCAACATGGCTTCACTAAGGGCAAATCATGCCTGACAAACTTGATGGCCTTCTGCAATGGGGTTACAGCATTGGTGGATACGGGAGGAGCAACTGACATCATCTGCCAGGACTTGTGCAAAGCATTTGACACTGTCCCGCACAACATCCTTGTCTGTAAATTGGAGAGACGTGGATTTGATGGATGGGCCATTCGGTGGATAAGGAATTGGCTGGATGTTCAGACTCAGAGTTGCAGTCGATGGCTCAATGTCCAAGTGGCAAGCAGTGACAAGTGGCATTCCTCAGGGATCAGTATTGGGACCGGCGTTGTTTAACATCTTTGTCAGCAACATGGACAGTGGGATTGAGTGCACCCTCAGCAAGTCTGCTGACCACATCAAGCTGTGTGGTGCAGCTGACGCGCTGGAGGGAAGGGATACCATGCAGAGGGACCTTGACAGGCTTGAGAGGTGGGTCTGTGCAAACCTCATGAAGTTCAACAAGGCCAAGTGCAAGGTCCTGCATGTGGGTTGGGGCAATCCCAAGCACAAATACAGGCTTGGTGGAGAATGGATTGAGAGCAGCCCTGAGGAGGAGGTACCTGGGGGCATTGGTTGACAAGAAGCTCAACATTAGCCAGCAGTGCACACTTGCAGCCTGGAAAGCCAACCATATCCTGGGCTGCATCAAAAGAAGCGTGACCAACAGGTCGAGGGAGGTGATTCTCCCCTTCTACTCTGCTGTTGTGAGACCCCACCTGGAGTACTGTGTTCAGCTCTGGGGCCCCCAACATAAGAAGGACATGGACGTGTTAAAGTGAGTCCAGAGGAAGGGCACAAAGATGACCAGAGGGCTGGAGCACCTCTCCTATGAGGACAGGCTGAGAGAGTTGGCATTGTTCAGCCTGGAGAAGAGACGGCTCCACAGAGACCTTACAGCAGCCTTCCAGTACCTGAAGGGGCCTCCAAGAAAGATGGAGAGAGACTTGTTACAAGGGCATATAGTGATAGGACAAGGGGTAATGGCTTTAAACAGAAAGAGGGTAGATTTAGATTGGATATATGGAAGAAATTCTTCATGATGAGGGTGGTGAGGCACCGGAACAGGTTTTCCAGAGCAGTTGTGGATGCTCCATCCCTGGAAGTGTTCAAGGCCAGGTTGGATGAGGCTTTGAGCAACCTGATCTAGTGGAAGGTGTCCCTGCCCATGGCAGGGGGGTTGGAACTAGATGACCTTTAAGGTCCCTTCCAACACAAACCATTCTATGGAATAGCAGAAGTGCTCAACTGTGACTTCTGATTTTTTTATTTGGGAAGGGGAGAACAGAGGGATATTCTGTGGTAACTGGCAACCTCCTGGTTTTCTCTTGAAATGGAAAAAAAAGGAGACAGTAGGCTGGTGCAGACAGCTTGTTGGAGCAACTTGGAAATGGAGCATTTTGCCCTAATGATTTTAAAAAAAAGCCAAACACCTCAGTGTGATAGACACTGCTGTGAGCATCAGTCCTTGCTTAGACACCTGCTTATTGGTTTGGGGACAGCAATGCTGTGGCTTTCTGGGCCACAGCAAACTTCACATAATCCTGTCCAGGTCCATAGAAGTCTCTTGGCACCTCTCAGTTGTATACTCCTTGCTTTTTAATTGTACCACAAGCCCCTTTGCTGCTGAAGTCCCACTTTCTGCTTCTCTTCTCCCCATTACCCCCTCCCCCAGCAGTCTGGAAACTTCTCTTGTCCAGGCTTGCTCAGTTGCACCACAAAATTCTCATATGCAACTCCTGGATTTGGAAAACGCCTTTCAATCTCATGAATCTTCCTAAATAGAGCATTCCAGGTAATTACCAGCCTGTAACCAGTTGTATATAAAGCGGCAAAGTGGCTGGCAGTGCCCTTTAACAACAGTTTGCTAGAACAGTAGCATCTAATTTGAGTTAAAAGATGTCAGTAGAAAAGAAACTGTCAGGAATATGAAAATTAATCTTAGTAGTGAATTTCTCTAACTTCTTGGTTTGGTGTAACACTTCCTTTCTCCTAAAGGAATTTAAATGATAGAAAATCAGCTGCATTTATATCCATTTAGAGGTTTAGTTCTGGCTTGTCTGGGTGTAACTGCAACTTACGGTTGGCTCTCTGACCTGTGATAACGTTGAGGTTATGGATTTTTTTTTTGTACTGCAGTTCTTGATCATCACATACCTCTTAGAGCAGAATATCAACAGTGTAGCAATTGCAGTCACTGCCAGCCCTTCGTGAAGGGTTATGCTTAGAAGACTGGGTGCTGACTTTTTTTTTTTTAAGAGATGGGGAATGAGTCTGATCCTGATAATCATCAGCTGGTGCATGGTGAGGATCTGACAAAAGCCCCTGAATGTTTAAGAACAGAACTGACAGCAGGGGGTTGCACAATGTTCTGGCTGTTGTGTGTACAATGCCTGGTGGGATGCTGTATCCTCCTATGCTGCACAGTCAGTCTAAACAGACACCGTGATTCAGTGGAAGTCCTGAGAAGCTTCGGTTTCATTTAGGCTTCCAAAAGGAATTAAAGGTGATTTACTAGCTAAAAAGTAAATACATGTATTTGATAAATGGCTTTTCATAGTATCAAGAGATATGGTAGAATGCAGCAACTGGAAACTAAAGCTATACTACTGCAAACTGAAAAGTCTTTTTTTAATAGTGGAAGAAATTAACCTTTGGAAAAAGTGAGGAAAGGGTAGTGGTGACTTCTGTACTGACAGACCTGTCCATTCAAGACTGGATGCCTGTCTGATATACAGGATTTTTCTGATTTTTCTAGAGTAAGCCTTATGTCTCATACTTAGACATTTTATTGGACCAGCCTTTTCTGGCCTTAATGTATGAACACTAATGTCTCAAGAAAAGTGTCTGCTCTGTACATCAGCTTCAGTTCTGCTTTTGATTCTGTTAATATTGCTCATGGCCCCTAAGCACAGAGCTGACAGAGAAAATTGGCCTGCTGTTTCCAAAATTTACGGTACTGGTTGAATTTTGAACTGACATTTGACATTCCAAAAGTGAAATTTGGAAAGGTGTGCTTTTTTTCTGTAACATAGATTCTATATTTGTTGGCTTCAAATGTAACTGGAGGCAAATTACTGAAGCCAATGCTTCCTTGTTGTGTTTTTGATGAGGAAAAAGATGACAGTCATAGGGATTAGGGTCAGGATATCATATGTTTTTTAAAGACCTCTAATGAGTAAAATGGTAAAAATGGTCTAAAAAGAAAAAGCTTGGATGGTGAAATAAATTTTCTAGCAGTGCCAGTGAAACAAACTGTCTCTGGAAAAAATCTTCTACGAGGGGTTAGCATTGGGTTTTTGCAGCTGACAGGATGGTTACTTTGTCTCCGTTGGAGATCTCACCTTCTTTTCCATTTCCCTCCCACTCTTCCAACTCACACACACCTTTTCTTAGTTTTACTGGCATTTATCCAGTAGCCAGTTTGTAGAATACTGCGCACAAGCACTTCTTGCAGAAGGTAGCTGAAGGTGTCATGTGCATTATTGAAGTCTCTGTTTTCAGCTTTTCTTTGTTCCAACAGACATCCCTGTCATGCTAATGATGAGTGGGAATAGTTGAAAAGTTATATTAAAAAAAGGGTATTTATTACGTACAAGTGATGGTAATTGTCTTCTCTACCCTCCAGTATTTCTCAAAAAGTACACAGTAGAAAAGTAGAAGCAGTCATCTTGAAACCACTGGATTTTGATACTTTTGGCTGAAAATCTAGAAGTGGTTTAACCTTGAAAAATATTAAAACTTGAAAGGAGAACTGATGGAAACCAATATTAACCTTCCAGTTTGGATAGCCTAAATTTGTAATACTAGTGAATTTTTCAATGATCAATCTTAAACTGAATGGAGTCCCTGCATTATCTGTGGGTAAGTGCTTTTCTTTCTTCTGAAACATAATTTTAGACTGGACTGAGTTTAAGTTGGCATCATTCCCTGTGCTCCCCATGATATCAAAGTGCACCATATATTTTAACTTTTTAGTAGCTTCTGCCAATGAAAACAAAAGTTATAATTAATAGTCTCAGCAGTTTTGCTGCCAAGGGTTCCTGGCCACAATTCTTAGTTTGTTTTGTGCTGCAGATGCATACCTCTGAACCTTGTTAACAATTTTTTTTCCCTTGCCAATGATTAAAGACTTTTACTGTCCAAGAAACTAGCCCTACTTTAAAAATAAGAGAAAATAAAGCATGGCCATTAAAGACTTCATTTGCTCATAAGAAAATATTTTTTGAGACAAGCTCTTTAAAGGAGCTAAGCTTCTTGTTAAGGCTAAAGCACCATCTCCCATATTAGTCAATGAATTGTTCTAAAACAATTTTGACTGTAGAGTTATATTGCAGATGGGGTGTGTTACAATACTGAAAAATGACTCTACACAATAAATGTATGGGTTAGCAGGTTGAGGTCTTATCTCCTTTCTCTCAGGAGCATCATATAATTAATTGCCCTAATAATCTCAGCCCTGTTAGACTGGTAAAATCTCTCCATGGTGTTATGATACTTTTTAATTATTCAAGTATGTATATGTTTCTAAATATATGGTCTGATTCCTCACTGTGGAGGTAGCTTGGGAAGTGCAGGTCTAACACAGGACCTTTAGGAAAAGGTAATTTTTCTTGCCAAACAAATAGCTGCAGTCTCCTAAAAAGGGATTTTTTTATTTTTTTTTTAATTCTCTATTTGTGGACTTAGACCACACAGTCTGGTTTTGTTATTGACAACTGAAATTGGCTGATAAACTTGCTTCTGCTGAATTTGATGGTAGACGAGCGTTTTCCTACCACATAGAAATGTTTAATTTTATTCCCTGCTTTGCCTTCATGGTAGTCTTGCTACAGTAACATAAGCTGGATATTGGTGTGGCAAGACTCTAATATCTTGTTCAGCTCTTTGCTTTTCTTCCAAAGAAGCTTTTGTTCTGCTTATATCTTTTTTTTTTTTTGTAACTGAGTCTCCTGTGGAAGGCTCCATGTGGGTGGTTCAAACACTGTATCTGATCAGATGCTGTTTACCTAGGGCATCTGATTAATGAGCATATGTCTGAGTGGGATTAATACTGTAATAAGTGTCTTGGATAGACACAAATCTAAGGAATGGATTCAGGCTGTCGTCTTATTTTGTACTGCTTAGTGACTGAGCTGAGTGAAATTTCAAATGGAAATCTCAGAGTTAAAAGATCTATCTGTAATTTGTTATGTCTCTTCCAGTGTTGTAATTTCTATACTTTCTCTGCTTTTTCAGAACTATAATGATTTGAAGAGAGATAATTAAATATCCTAGTGCTATTGCAGCATTCTGTGAGTACTTGAGAAGTTCCAGCAGGCAGTGCCTAAATGTGTCTGAAAATTAGCTTTGTCTCCTTTTTAAACATGATTCTCCTCTCTCTTGTGTTTCTTTGTTCACCTGGTAATACACTACTTCTATAGTATCTAAATGTTCCTCGTATGCGTTTTGTATTTATTATACCTCCCTATACTAATGTCAGCTTTTCCAATAGGAGAATCTGAAATGCTCATGTAATTCAGGAATCTCACTTTGCTTTGGTGTTTTAATAAATTCTACTGTATTTCCAGCTCTTAGGAGGGTGATGTTTCCTATTTTTAGAAACTTTGCCGTATTTGATGTGTCTTAGAGCTGTCATCTTACTTCTTTCTGAAAACATTGTGTTTAAAGCGAAGAAAACTTCATAGAAATAAAACTCCCAGATTACAGTTTGTTAGATGGTCTAAACTGAACTTCTGCTGTTGGGACAAGTTTTTGCATCTTATTTGAATTCCAGAAGTAACTTTTATTATATCGAGGGTGCTGTTTTGAGTGTTTGGCAAGATAGCTTGAGGGTCAATGGCTTGTTCTTGTCACTGCCATAAAGCTAAATTAGGGGAGTAGACGAAAGGTGGTCTCTTGTTTAGCAACCAAACGGGGTGTACGTTAATAAAAAATTCCTAATTTGCTGACTTGCAATACCAAGTGGACCACCTATCCTGTTGTAACAATTCCAGCAACAAGTAATTCTACCTGTTCTGAGATGTAAAAAATGATCTGTGGAACAGCTGGCCAGCTGCAAGGGCATAATATGGAAAAGATTATTGATCTTTGTCTACTGCACTTTGTAAAGCATGAGGATATCGGTTGCTTGCAAATTTGGCCATTTTCTCCATGCTTGCTCACCCCACTGGACTTCCATCAGTAGATATCCAAGAACTAATGGGATAGATGGGCTGAAGCTCTGCCAGTGCAGTGATTGACATCATATCTTAGCACAGGTGTGCTGGCTCAGGTGCAATAACAATAAAACTGGTAGCGTAAGACAATCTGGACAGGCTGGATTGATGGGCCGAGGCCAATTGTATGAAGTTCAATAAGGCCAAGTGCCGGGTTCTACACTTTGGCCACAACAACCCCAGACAACGCTACAGGCTTGGGGACGAGTGGCTGGAAAGCTCCCCCGCAGAAAAGGACCTGGGGGTGTTGATTGACAGCCGGCTGAAGATGAGCCAGCAGTGTGCCCAGGTGGCCAAGAAGGCCAACGGCATCCTGGCCTGTATCAGAAACAGTGTGACCAGCAGGAGTAGGGAGGTGATCATGCCTCTGTACTCGGCTCTGGTGAGGCCACACCTCGAATCCTGTGTTCAGTTTTGGGCCCCTCATACAAGAAGGACTTTGAGGTGCTGGAGCGTGTCCAGAGAAGGGCGACGAAGCTGGTGAGGGGTCTGGAGCACAAGTCTTATGAGGAGCGGCTGAGGAAACTGGGGTTGTTCAGTCTGGAGAAGAGGAGGCTGAGGGGAGACCTTATCGCTCTCTACAATTACCTGAAAGGGGGTTGCAGAGAGGTGGGTGTTGGTCTCTTCTCCCAAGTGACTAATGACAGGACAAGAGGAAATGGCCTCAAGTTGCGCCAGGGGAAGTTCAGGCTAGACATTAGGAAAAAGTTCTTTACTGAGAGAGTAGTGAAACATTGGAACAGGCTGCCCAGGGAGGTGGTAGAGTCATCCTCTCTGGAGGTATTCAAGGAGCGTGTGGATGTGGCATTGTGGGATGTGGCTTGATGGGCATGGTGCTGTGTGGTGTGGGTGGGTTTTTTGGTGTGGGTTGTGGTGTGTTTTGTGGTTTGCGGGTGGTTTTGGTTTTTTGTGGGTGTGTGGGGTTTTTTTTTTTTTTTTTTTTTTTTGGTTGGACTTGATGATCTTACAGTTCTTTTCCAACCTTAGTGATTCTGTGATTCTGTGAATGTAGGTTGCCTGCTTTGAAACCCATGCT
The DNA here is from genome assembly GCF_030936135.1 of Gavia stellata. Classification (NCBI taxonomy): domain Eukaryota; kingdom Metazoa; phylum Chordata; class Aves; order Gaviiformes; family Gaviidae; genus Gavia; species Gavia stellata. The sequence continues at coordinate 82,329,419 of NC_082596.1, forward strand.
TCAGTGTCTCCAAAATTGGCATCTGAGCTTTCCAGGTGGCAGGCAGATCTCTATAGGCTACAGTGTATTTCCAAATGTGGGAACAGGGGTGGGGAATAGAGCTTTGTGTGGGTCCATTTTATGATTACTGTCTTTTAAGAATATATTTTTTTAAATAGAAATTAAAGTCAACATTGCTACGAATGGAGCTGTGTTAGTGCCACAACATGAGTGTAAGTTGTGGGAGGACAGTAGGATGTGGGTTACCACATAGGGTTAAATTAGGCTTAAAAACATAACTACAGAAGAAATCTAGATAGAATAATGGAGAGGTTCCTGCTCTTAATTATCCTCTAATGGGCCCTACGTTTAGGGGTCTTGAATTGCCACCGGAGGAGCCTCTGCTGATAGGAAGTCTAGGAGGAAAGCCTCCCCTGATCAAGGCTTTCATGAAGCATTTCTTAGCCTCTGAGGTGGCTATAGAAGATGCTTCAAGACTGCTGAGCAGCAGAACAGAACTTCCTGTAGTCTGTGTCAAGAACCAATGAACAGGAGACTACTTATTTTTGTGTATCATGGTTTGCTTAATAAAGAGCAGGCATTTGACATCTTGACAGTTTTTCATTGCTAGAACATTATTTTGATAAAATAATCACTAAGAAAAATCTTGAACTTTTTTTTGCCTTTCCCTGTTTGAAGAATAGAAAAAAGTAGCAAGAGAGAGCAAACATTAACTTGCATCATAAAACACTGAAACCACTTGGAACTATAAGCTTTCTGTGTTCCCACAACTTATTGCTATAATTCTTTTCCAGATTAGTGGTTTACCTACAACCACACATCCAGCAGGGCTGTGCAACTCTGTAGGCAGGAGAGCTGGCAACCAGAATATTCTGTGTCGAGAAATCCCTGTTTGGGTGGAAGAACTGACGGGGCATGCTATGCTGTGAAAAGTAAAACTGGAAAATTAAAACCTGACTGTCTTTAAAGAGAAATATAATCTACTTGCTCTCTACAAAAACTTACTAGATATCATAAGTAGACAGTGGGATCTCTTTGCTCCGTAGTCTGTCATCCAACAAGAGCTGATGCAGTCCACACTGAATACAGTATCACTGCAACTGTCTTATAAACTCTAGTGGAAGCAACCATATTAAAAATCTCTCAAATATATCTTGCAAGATGCACTTGCTGCAGTGTAGATAGACCTAAACTGTGTTCCTGGAAGTTTCAGTCTACAACAGGTACTATGCCAGAAAAGTTTAGAAGCAGGCAATCACCTTCTCACCCACAGGTTAGCACCCATGTGGCAAATGTATTATTTTTTTGTTACAAAATTTATACTAAAGTTATAGATTTGGCTTAGAATCACAGAATTATTTGCCTTAAAAAGGACCTCTGGTAGTCTCCTGGTCCAACCTCCTGCCTAGAGCAGGGGGAACTCAGATCAGGCTACGAGCACATAATGTAGTATGAAAAGGTATTTAACCTCTCACGCAAGGCAAAGAAGTGCATTATCTTGCCTATTGCACCCATAAGTAATTGTGAAGATTGTTCTGAGTTACCAGCTCTGAGCTGCTTTAATGACAGCATGCTCAATTAGTCACTACATGGCAAGCAGATGCCACTGCAGTTTTACAAAGCTGCAGCTATTGTTTAAAAACAAACAAGGAAACAAAAGCCCCTGAAAAATAGCTTGACTTTGGCACTTTGAGTGCATGCTTCCTCTGAGGTGACACAACATATGGGTACAAGTAGTGCTGTGCAAGTATAGCAGCGTGTGGTAGCACCTAACTGGCAGAGCCTTCTTGGACAAAAACTATGCCCCTGTCGAATCTGATGAACTATTTGCAAGCTCTTTCTGAAGCCAGCATATGGAAAAAATTGCAAGCCTTATGTTGGAAAGCTTTTTTTGTTTTTTTCCCCTTCTTGGGTAGGAGATCTCCTTGTGGGTTCTTAAAGGCACGCATCTGCTACTGACTCCGCTGGTCTGAAAGAGAAGAGACCCTGCCAGCCTACGTGAAGCTGCTTTTCACAACAGTCAAGTAGCTGGTAGGGTGTGGTAAATACTAATAAAAAAGGCTTAGGAAAGACTTTTTAATTAAAAAGTAAGAGCCCCACTAATTTTCTTTGAGGCTACACAGAGGGAGTCCAGCACTGGATAAATTTTTCAAACTGTTGGAAGAGAGAAAATTAGTTACAGTCCCAGTCACAAGTTGAGGTCATTTATTTAAAGGGAAACACTTAGTGCTATGGTGCTTCATAATTTATATGCCTGGGTATGCTTTACGTAGCAGGACTTGTAATGTGATATTTAATTTTATGCGTAACTTTAATATGTTCTTAAAAGGAAACCATACTCCAAAGAGGTAAAATTAAAATTCTCTTGTGGGAGGTGGTGGCACTTCACTGAAAGCAAGTAGTCTGACTTCTTTTGCTGCTGTGCATCCTGGTGGCATTTTGAAAGCTATTCAGCTCAATAATATGGGTATTACATATTAGTTCCTGTTTTGGCCTAATGATGTGAAAGGCAGAGCAAAATGTGTTTTGCTAGAAGTGCTGTGACTTGTGGAACACTATAGAAAAAAATTGAAGCTGCTCTTATTTTTGTGCAACACTGGCAAATTCCTCCTGTAACAATGACAGCAAGTAGAGAGTGAACCTGCCCTTGCCTGTGGGCTAATGATCTTTGCCATTCTTTTCTTATTTAGGTCTCTCAATCTTGGGTTGAATTGCAACACAAAGCAGCCAGCCATAGTTACATTGACCTCTGGTAAAGGACATAGCTTGTTCAAGGCCAACCATTTATTTTTGCTTACATGTTCTGCAACTGTACAGCTTGGGCAGTGCCACCAGTTTAAGTAAACTGGTGCAAAATTTTTGGAATATAATGAAAATTGCTTTTTGGTGTGCTGCTGTGAGAAGTCCTGATGGAGGGGAGTACTTTAAACTCACCAATTGTACTGGGAGGATGAATGCATCAGGATTGTAGGTTAGCAAAGTTAGCAAGTACAGATGTTGTGTTACAGTATAGTCTCATGCAGAAATGTTTTGAATTCCACATCCATAGTGGTTTTTTATGGGTAGGTTGAAAGTGGTGCAAGTACTATGTTTAATCAAAAAACCTTTTTGGAAAAAAAAAAGCCAACCCGTTGTCTGAAATGCAAATTGAAAATCATAAGTAAAAATTGAGGGTTCTCTAGGACTTTTCTGTAAGCCCTTGCTGTAAAGTAAGTGCTATTCTCAAATTCACTATATAACTTAATTTCCTGTGCTCAGGCAGTTGTCCTGCTAGTGTTACTTGCAAAAACCTCAAAGCTGCTTATGCTAATTAAGAACTATTTTATGTGGAGCAGGGGACAAGTTCTTTTGACTTCTTTCCTGAGTAGTGTATGAGAAGGAAGGCCATAGTGCTGCCTTGCAGCTGGAGGTGTGTTCTGTAGCTGTGCTGCAATGGGTTCATGAAAAGCTGTGATCTCCAGTTGCTTCCTGAGCTCCAGGAATAAATCTTTGCAGAATCTGCCAAGGACTGTATGTTCTTGAGACCACGCTGTACATTTGTAACATTGATCTAAATCTGTGTGGTCAGCATGCTTCATGTAATAGATACAATATTTTTTATTATTTTTGTAAAGCATAGTAAAGCTTTTTACTATAACTTATTCCTAATATGACATCTTCAAATGCCATAGGCAGATCTGAAAGTCTTGGCCTTACTGTTCCACTATAAAGCTTTCCATGGAAAGCTACTCCTCTACCCCAATTGCAGAAACTTTAACTGTGGCAGTTAAATACTCTTAATCCCAGAACTGTAATTGCTTTTGAATAATCTAATCAAAGTTCAGTGTGATTATTCATGAATTGGTTGTTTCTAAGATAAAGTAGACAATAGGAAATAAAGGTGTCATTAAGGAACTTATTTATGACTTAGAATAGAATAGTTCCAGTTGGAAGGGACCTATAATGATCATGTAGTCCAACTGCCTGACAACTTCAGGGCTGACCAAAAGTTAAAACACATTATTAAGGGTGTTGTCCAAATGCCTCTTAAACACCAACAAGCACGGGGCGTCAACTACCTCTCTTAGAAGCCTGCTCCAGTGTTTGACCACCCTATCAGTAAAGAAATGTTTCCTCATGTCAAGTCTGAACCTCCCCTGACACAGCTTTGAACCATTCCCATGTGCCCTGTCACTGGATGCCAGGGAGGAGAGATCAGCACCTCTCTCTCTCCACTTGTACTTGATTTCACCTGGGAGTGTCTGCTGCCTGAGGGCTGTTAATTTTCAAGAATGCATGGGCAAAATTTAAAAAAAAAGTTCTTTTACTAATTTGCTTTTAATTAGATAGCAGTGATAAATTGCTATTTAGGAATCAACACCCTGGAAAACATTCCATCAAAATGTCATCTGAAACTTCAGGAAGTGGGAAAGGATGTTTTAATGTATACCGTCTTGATTACAGAAAAGACTGATTTTGCTGCATATCATTTCCAAGACCCTTATTGAGTTTTCATAATGTTACTGATTTCAAAATAGGTTGAAATATTTGCCTCATGAATAGAGGCAAATAGAGTTTCCCATCTTGAAGAGGATACTAGGGAATGACTGTTCTCTTGGCCTTTTAAGTCCATCCAAGCCCAGTGCTAGCTATTCATGAAAGATCAAATATTTCTCTGCTCCGAAGCAGTTTTTCCAGGCTAGGCAGAGGATAAAATTCATATCAGGAATGCAACCTAATGGTTTCTGAGCATCTGCACATACTTAAGAACCATGAGCAGAAGCCTGTAGGTTTGTAGACTGGCATTGACTTAAGTGAGGATAACTGAACTAGGATTAACAACCAACTACAACAGACACAGGACTACAACAGGCAAAGCATTCTGTACCTGGAGCCCAGCGCCTGGGACAGAAGTCATGGTACCTGGGCTTTTCAGATGTTCTCGTTTTCTGTAGTCTTGCCTCTTTTGCTACACAACTTTTAACTTCTGTGAAGATGGAGCACATGAAACATCATGAAACTCTTAACATAGCTCTGATTTCTCTCAAAAGGTGGTCTGGTTGGATGTCATAATAAAGAGCTATGTCATAATGCATATAAACAAGGAATCAAAACTATTAAAAATGCCAAGAATAGAAGGTCTGTCTGAAAAATCTGCCCTTTGAACATGTTGCATCACAGACAAAACCCTTGAGAATCAGCTTTTCATGTGGAATATGATCAAGTGATATAGGACTATATATCGGCCTAAAAATGAATAAGCACAGCAGGAAGCTCGGAAGTCTGCAGAGGGAATACACAAGTGCTGCAGGAAAGCACCAGCTGTCTTGTTGATAACAGGTAGAGGTGTCTATAGGAAATCAGTTCTTACATCCTTTACCTAGCTCTCTTTGATACCAGGGCAGATGTATAGAACTATATGATCTGTTCTGGCAGAACTAGCTTGATCCAACACAGACTGAGTCTCCCAAGCACAATTACATTCCCATTACTGTGAATTCTGCTGTATAGGTATTACAGATATGAGGAATGTAGCTGAAAAAGTTAATAGTATGAGTACAGAAGTATCTGGATGACTAAGTACGTTGTATTAAGCAATAGAGCAAAATTACTGGGGTTTTTGTTTTTTTAACCAAAAAATGAATGAAATTGTTCCTCACACACAACAGTGCATGGCACATGGCTCATTCATTACTCTGATCTCAACTGCTGGACCCACAGAACTGTCAGGACTCTTTGGGGAAATTCCATGGAAAAAACAGTGAGAACAGGGCAGGAGTATCCTATGCACTGTCAGAGCTTCCTGTCAGCAGTCAATGGGCTCACAGTTGAGAGCAAGTGTTTGTGGCTTTGTACAGGGCTAGTGTATATGGCTGTCATAAAATCTTTACTGAAGATAAGAAAGGAAAGAAGGATCCTGCAAAGTTGGATATCACTTAAATGGTAGGCCTTAAATAAGCATTTAGGGATGTGATGTGAGGTTGCTATGTATTTCAGGCTTGTTTTTAAGTTTCTCATCTCTTGTGCTGCAAGGTGAATTTTAAAATATGGAAGTTACTCACAGTAATAAAATTTAATTTTTATCTGTTGTGTCATTTTGGAGAATATGTAAAGAGGTTCTGACTTCTCGGCAGCTCAAAGGTATACTTGTTTTGGCAGTAATTTGCTCACAGTGTTTTATGATGGTGCAAATAACAGAAATTGGTTCTTCTATCAGTACAAACCTTTTAGGAATGAGATCATATTCCATCAGCTGACTTTCATGAAATTCAAATGTTAATTTACATTTTTTGAAAGAGCACAAGAAGCCAAAATTGCTGTTTACAACATCTGTAGATTATACTTACTGCACTTGGTTAAATCCATTCATCTGTTGAGATAGAGCTCATTGAGGAGAAAGGAGGAGAAGGTGAAGGCCAACCCAGCTTTCCTCTCTGCGCTTCCTCCCTCTTCTCTGTTAAAGAAGTTTGACATTTCAGTGTAGAACCGATTAAATTATTCCCAGAGTTTTAACATCTGTATCACTGAACCATCCCATATGACTTGAGCAAGGAGGCTGAAAAAACCCCCCAACTTAACGTAACTCCATGGTCTTTGCTTCACATAATCTGTTGCTGGGAGGCAAGGGGGAAAGCTATAGAAAGCTGTATATTTGTTGTATATCTTTATTGTGAATATTGGACAATGTTATTGCATAGAGCAATAGACAGTAATAGAATAAACAAATTAAAAAGCTGTTTAGTGTTTGTTCTCTTGTGCAGTTGCTTTAAAATTATTGTGGGAAGTGAGGGGGGAAATTGGAATCCATTTACTTTCATCATAAACAGTTCAACAAATGGCTTCCTTCTGCAAAATGGAACTGCGATGGGCTGTTGTTGAAAAACGTATTTTAATAAAAGAAAAACATTAGGCTAACTAAAAGCAGTGACTTGAAGAAACAAGCCTTGAAGCTACCAACCCTTGTATGAAGTAAAAGTTCAAACTATTTTATTTAAATGTTGCTGTATAAGGAATGATTTTCCTGTGGTAAAATGCAACTGTAGAAGCATAGCTGGAAAGCAGGAGGTAATATATATGGACCATTATCCAGGTGGAATGGAAAGATTTGTTTTTCACTTCATAAACTTCTCAGGTTTTAAAGTATATTTTGTTATCTACACTTGTGACAAGTCTGTGCTGATGTATCTGGGGAATGGAAGCTCCTAATTCATAGTAACTGTTTGAGATCCGCAACTACCAGCACAAGGATGAGATTCCAGGAAAATAAAGGTTTTTATGTTTTTTTCCTCATTTTTTGTATACTCTGGGGAATAGAAAGCATTTCCTTTCCCTTTGATAATCTCTTCAAGTATGATAAAGTAAGAAAATGAAATCTGAAAAGGAGAAATGAACAGAGCATCAGTATAAATTCTTTATAACTGAATGCACAAGTTCTGTCTCTTTTGTTTTAACACAAAACTGGACATACTACCCTAGATGTGGTCTTGCAAATAGAAAGGAATAACCAATTCCATTGGCCTGCTATAATACATCATGATATGTAGTTGGTTTTCCCTGTTGCAAGGGCACACTGCATACTCTTTTTTAACTTGCTGTCCATCACCACACCCAGATTTTCTCTGCATAGCTATTTTCTAGCTTATCAGCCCCTGGCCTGTACTGTTGCATGGGGTTATTCCATCCCACGTGCAGGGCTTGACACTTGCATTTGTTGAACTTCTCAAGCTTCCTTTCCAACCCACTTTTCAAGCGTGTACAGGTTCCTCTGAGTAGCGGCCTCCTCCAGCATATTGACTGTTCCCAACTGGTATCTTACACCTATTTGCTGAGAGTGCACTCTGCCTCCATCCAGGTCATTAATGATGACAACAAGCACTACTGGCCTTCCCATTATTCTTTGAGGGATGTCCTTGCTACATGGCTACCAGTTGGACTTTGTGCTGCCAGTTTTCACCCTTTGAGCTGGGTGGTCCACACAGTTTTTCAGCCACTGCCCTGTTGCTAGCTGATGGATTCCATCTCTCCCCAAACCAGCTCCAGGGTTGCTGTGGCAGACCATGCTAAAGACCATACTGAAGCCAAGGTATACAACATTCACTACTCTCCCCTTTTCCACAGAGTCAGTTGCTGCCTCCTGAAAGGCAAACAAATTGGTCAGGGATGATTTACCCTTGTTACATCCATATTGGCTTTTCCTCACCATCTTCTTATTCTCAATGTCATTGGAAATGGCTTCCAGGAAGATTTGTTCAATAACCCTCTCGAGACTGAAGTCTGACTGACTGGCCTGTGGCTCCAAAGAGTCTTTTGCTACCCTTCTTTAAGATGGGTCTGACATTTGACTTTTTGCAGTATTGGGAACCTCCTCCAATCACCACAACCATTCATTGAGTTGCTATAAAGTATGCCAATTCAAAAGTTTTAGGATCCTCCTTGTCAGCACAAATTTACTTCAGCTTTTGCCAGAATTACACTGCTGAAAGATGGCTTGCTGGGTTGCCGTTTCTATAAGGAAGAGGTGTCTGGCACAAGTAGAAAAGGCGAACGCTGAAGGGCTTTCCGTGTGAAAACATTAAAGCAGAAAAGTGTAGCTTTGGCATCACACATAGTTACAAACACTTTGTGTGTACACCTGTAAACACAGACAAGAAAAACATTGCATGCTCATGAGGTTTTGGAGCGTTTTTTTGTTTATTTATTTTTAAACTGCTTAGTAGTTGCACCGAGTATTTAAATAACTGACCAAGAACTTAAAAGCTGTTTCGGCCCTTTGCAATTGCAAATGTGAAGCAGAGAAAGAATGTGTGAGACACTTCTCTGTGTTCCTCTGTATGGTATGGCTTGTGTGTCAAAGTGGAGGTGTTCTGGGTGTTTTTTGGAAAATGTGCATTGGGGAAATGTCATGCACTGGTCCTGTCTGGAATAAGAGCATGTGGGGAGCTTTTCAATTGCAGTAGGAGCAGCACAGTCCCAAAGTGTTAGTGTGGCTTAGCTTGGTTTGGTTTAGAAGGGTGACTGATGCAACTTGATACTCCATAAAATTTCAGTAGCATACACTAGTTGTATTTATCTCTGCCTTTGGATTCAGACCAGGGTCAAAGAGACTTAACTCTGTAGTTGTTGTAATGTTAAGTTTTAAAGCTGTTATTTTGGAAATTATGCTCAAAGCATGTTATAGAGAGGTCATGAGGACTCAACAAGTCATTGTTGATGGCTAATTGCATTTTACTCTAGTTGACTTTAATAGAGGCTGCCATATCATGTTTGCATTAAAGTTTCAGAAGTGGAAAGGCTTCGAGATTGATTTGCTTCTGCAAAATACTAGAAAAATGTGAGGGATCCAACACTTCAAGGAAAAACACAAGCAACTTGTTATTGTAGGCTACGTCACTGTGGCTTACTGAAGTCCTTCCTTGGAAAGGAAGTGGCTGAACTAAACTAGCTGACCATTATGCTGGCATTTGTCAGCCTTATGGCTATGTCAAGGAGATGCATTCATTTAGGACAAGTAGCAAGTTTATAGGCACTTTACTGATCATCTTAAAATGTTCTGGGGTTTTTTTCTTTAAAGAACAACCAAAATAACCTGTTCTTGAATATGTGAATGTGGGGAATAATTCTGCCCTGAACTGTGCCAAGTGATCCAGTTCATCTCTTAAATTTCTAACTTCTGTGAACAAAGATAAGCTAAGAGTGTGTTATGGAGCAGATTGAGTCAACATACTATGACATTATAATGAGTTGAAAATGTGATGTCAGTCTGCTTGTAAATTCAGGCCAGCAGGAGCTGTGCATGGTTCATTGACAAATAATAAGATAATTTAGCCAAGGTATATATCATGTTACAGCATGGGATTTAGGTATTCTGCACCAGAAGTAGAATTTACAGGGAAGCAAAGCTACAAAACTACTGCTACCAAAGCACATGCTGGGTAGGCTCTCTGTAAGCATTAAGTATGCAATGATGTGCTTATACTCTTCAAGGCTAGGGCAAAAAAGCAGATGTTCTTACCTTGAATGGAGCCACCTGGCTGCACGTTTGTTGTGGGATCTGGCATGGTACTTGTCACTGCCATTAGAAAAACTACCTGAGCCTGTGCCTCTGTTCCTCTTTAACACAGGTAACAGTGATACATACAAGCTTCTGCCTCTGTTTGCTGTTCTTCTGGTGTTGTGTTTTCTTGGCTTAATTAACAGCAGAGGTTGTGGGTCAGGCAGTCAATATAAGTTAACACAGAGCTATATTAAATAGTTACTCCAAGACAAGAGGAACTGGCATAGGACTCTAATAGTCAGAAGCCATTTGTCTAACTTTTCGGTATAGCGTGTATTTCTAATGTTTTTGTCTTCCTAGGGAAGGTTTAAGATATTTGTGTTTTGCTTTCAGATATGTCAGGAATACTTCAGTTAGTGTGCTGTTTTACTACTGCAACATAGATGTTCTATGCTCTTTGAGAAACTGCTGAGCCTTGTTGGCTGAGCTCCTACACCTGTGTTTGAGAAACATGACTTCCGTTGTGAGTTCTCTTGACTTGCATTGATATCATCGAATAAGATGAATGATGCTCTTAGTCATATGGTTTAGTTTTCAGTAGTCCTGTGAAGAGCAGGGAGTTGGACTTGGAATTGATGATCCTTATGGGTCCCTTCTAACTTGAGATGTTCTATGATTCCACAGTTCTATCGAATTCACCAAGGATGCTTAGTTTTGCTGTCACCAGTGTTTTTGTGCTTGCATCTTATGTAGGGATATACATAACTCTGGTTTCTGGGTCAGAAAAATAGATAAATCCTTAAATGCACTGTGCTCTATATAGCAATTGTATGTGAAAAAACATTGTCAACCTTCTTGTAACAATTTTTTCCTTAACATATTTTGAAACTCCTGTGTTGGGTGTCTGTTTTTAAATTTTGGTGGGCCATGAGGGGGAAGTGTGAAACTGAAATTCTGCAAGTGTTAAAAACCAGAAAAATTAATATTTGCTTGTCTGTTCAGCTTTTGCAAGCTTTTGTTTCAAAAAGCTTCTATAGAGCTGACAGGTGGGAGCTGCTAAGGGAGGCTGTCCCTGTGATGGAGACATGGCTCACCACCCCTGCATTCTGTGGGTATTCCTGTCACCTTCATTAAATCCAGAAGTTTGTGTTCACTGGGTATGTCCTAGCCTGGAGTTTGGCAGGAATTTTTCCCTGTGTTTGACTCATGATATAGCCCCATAACACTTGGCCTGTCTGTGTTCAGTTCTTAACTTGGTATTGCTTTCATATGGTCAAGCTTTTTTTTCATTATAATCAACTCTTGGTTGCCAAAAATTGTGTGGTACTGAAAAATCCCCCAGTGAGGGAAAACCCAGGTAACACAGGTATTGCGGTACAAAAGCGTGTGTTGGCAGGGGGCTGGTGGGTCCAGCTGTGTTCATTCTGAGTTCTGCAAAAGAAGCTGAAGGTGATGGCTTCTCAGTCTAGGGGATGCTGGGTTGTCTCACAGGTTGAATGCAGTGTTAGCTAGCAGGCCAGTGTGGGTACTGATACTAAACTGCACCCAATACAATGAGTGCTCCCAGAGCACCAGAATGGGGTAGTCACCTGCCTGTTTTTGCAGGGGCTGGGCCCTTAGCTTTTAGCTAAGGCCCAACTCCACTTAGATTATCCTTGTGTTGCACTCCTTCATGCTCCCATGGCATTGAAGTTAAAGTTGTCATCCTAGAAAGCCACCTCAGGTCTAGTGGGACCTCAGCTACCAAAATCAGTTGTGTTGTTTCAGTTATAGAAATTAGTTATGAGCTGACCTTTGGAGGCAGGTAGTTGCTCACACATAATGCTGTTATTCAGCTGATGAGTCTGTAGGTACTCAGTGTGGCTTTGCAGAGCACCAGTTTCTGGTGGGCAGCTTACAGAGAGAGTTGGCAAGGAATGTCTGGTCATTGAACTTCTCTGTTTCCATGGTGTTCCCTCAGGAAACAGTTGATGCTTGACTAACTTGTGGTTCCTGAGTACTTAAATCATGCAACTAGAACGTTCTCTTGCTTCTTTCAGAGTCTTATGATTGCTAACGAAAATTGAGGTACTGTAGGAGCCACGCAATACAACACTGCTTGGATACATCTTAATTTTATTTCAGCTAGAGAGGGCAAAAAGCATTGAAAGAGTAACGATAGTCGTCATAATTGCTGAAAGATTTACTGTTACCTGGAGTGATAAAGGTGAAGGAGTAAAAACAAAATAGCCCCAAAACACAAACTAACCCCTTGGTGTTCAAAAGATGCCATTTTCTCTTGTGATTGTACAACATGCACCAAATGTGTGGCTCAGTGTACTGATTTTCTTAAAACTTGTTGATAGCTAGCTTTGATCATCAAAGAGTGCAGTCAATAGGCAGTTATGAGAAACTGAATGGTGGTCCTACTGTATTTAATTTGAGATTGTAGATGCATCTTCTCACGTATAAAGACAAGCCATCTCTGCAGAATGCTGCCACTAAGGATTTACTTAACTGGCCACTGGATGCCAGTATTGCTCTGCAGAAACTGGTAGTGGAAAGCATATTTTTATGACTAATATTGCAATGGCTGCTCCAGTATCAGAAACATTTTATCACTTATTTTCTAAACTGGGATAAAGGGTGGGTAAAGTGCTAGATGAAACATACACTTTATATTACTTTCTTGAGGGGCTGAGTACAGAGGGGTTGTTGATTTATATTTGACGTGTATTAAAGTACGTTAGATTTTAGCATCATCCACAGCAGCACACTTTGTAATGAAAATAACATCTTTTTTGCAGTTGGCACTTTTCAAACTGTCATTAATTTGTTCTGCTGCTGGTCTTTGCTACCTTGAAATAGCTTGCAGAAGGAAACATTCTTTGCTAACTCAGGACTGAAAATCCTGATACTGACCAAACAAATCTGTAACGTCTGTGGCAATTTTAAAAATCCTGTACGTGTGGGCAGAATTCCAGCAAGTGTAGGACTTCTGAATTTGAAGACAGTGACTTCTGTCCTTACATCTAGGAGTTCATACTTGAAGACACAGTGGAGAAATAAGTTTATTCACTGCCCTAATAGTATTAAGGTATTTATCAAAGAGATGCTTCTAATCTTCTAATGGCTATCAGTGGCTGAAATGAGGGTTTGCATTGTTTGTTTCATTTTTGGGGTTTTTTTTAAAGAGACGCCTTGTTCTGGTGAAGGGTCAGAAATTATGAAGTTGCCAACTTGGTCACTACTGCCACAAAGCAATATTAGTGTGCAGAATACTTAAAGGAGTACACCACTGTTCACCTCATGCTGTACGTTCGTTCAACAAGGAGACACTAGATTTGGCAAACTTAACTGCCGTATTGAAACACTTGAGTGGGAAAGTATGCTTTCTCTCTTTCATGTCAGTCCAGCATGCCATCTCACGTGCTGGAGCTAGCATGAAAAATCATTACACCCCGGAGAAGCAGCCTCTGGGTAAGTAATCAATGGATGAAATGGAAATGATGCTGACTTCATTATTCAGCCTTAGCCTTGCTATGCTTTTACTTTGTTCCTAGAAAAAGTAACAGCTTTTCCATTTAAGTATGCCTTAGAGATAACACTAACCTGGAAGTAGCTGGTTTTAGTACTACAGCAGAGGAAAATCACTTCAAAGAGTTATTAGCTTATATGGAGAAATGAACAAAAGAAGTTTCTGTAAGATGCTTCTGTTGTAGGGGAAGTGAGAGGCTGTTTAACAGCAGGGTCCATTTGTTGTATTTTAAAGGAAGAATGTATAAAAAGAAGCTTGTGAGGTATTAGCCTAACTTTAATTAGGATTATTGTGCTGCTTAGTTGCCTGTCTTTAGATCACAGAATGCTGGCAGGGATTCGGAGGTTGAACTAACTGGATGGCTCATACTCAGTGACCAAAAACATCGTCCTGCTCGTTAGCCCCCCACTCCGACTTCTGTTCCTGGTAGTCTTAATGTGTTGTGCTCATTATAACTCATTCACTGTGACAGGCTGTAAGGGCCTTCCCCCTCTGGGAGCTGTGGCTGCTGAGGGTCATGGCCAGCTTAGAGATGGTGCGGCTGAAGGCAGCCTCCTGGGTGTAATCTCACCTTGTTCTTAACTGAAGCCCTGGCAGTAGGAGCCGCAAGTTCCCACCAGCTGGGCTAGCTGGGCTGTGCTGACCGGCTCCTGGTCAAGGCAAGAGGCTGAGCCCAGAGTTTGCAGGAGCCAGGAGCTGTGCAGGCAGAGTCCTGCTTGGGGCAAAGCAGCAGGAGGGCTCTCGGGACAGGGTTTGATGAGCAGCATGTTTTCCACACGTGGTGCAGGGAGCCTGAGCAGCCCGTGGTAACTGTGACATGCTCTCATGAAAGTCTGGGATCCTTCACTTCTGGTTGAGAAATAGTCACTGGAGCATTTTGTGCAACATCCAGTTCCTGCCTCGAGGAAGATCTAAAGAGCAAAGCGAAGTAGGTAGGCAAGTTTTTTCTCATGTTTTGCAAGAAAACCAAAAATGAGGGTAAGAATTGAAATGTACAGAAAAAAGGAGAGAGAAAGATGAATCTCTGCAGCCCAGGCAAAAGCTGGAGCCAAAAGTGGAAAAAGGCTCTCCGGATTTGGAGGCGCTCTGACCTCCTGGAGCTTGTGCAAAGGAAATCCCGAGACAGGGAAGAGGTGAAAGCTCTCCAGAAATACGAGCCTGTTTTTTTGGTTGTTGTTGTTGCAATGTCCCTGATGTTCAGAAGCATAAGTCCTTTTGTAAAAGCAATACAATGATTTTCTGAAACTGAGATTGGTTCCTAACCTGCATGAATTTGGGGCAAGGAGAATATTCTAGCCAACGTGTATGTCCAAAATTTGTCACATTTTTACCCATTTACTTTCAAAATAAGTTTTATTTAAAAGTTTTAAAAGTTTTCCTTTCTGTGTGTGATGTATTTATTTTTAGAATACTTTAGGAAGCGGAGCAGTTAAAAAATCTATGAAGTGCACAGAATGCACTGGAGAATACAGACATTCTTGTTTAATTTTTTCTTACTGTCATTTAAGATGTAGACAAAACTAAACAACAGAAAGAAATATGACTTTAAACAAAATGCAGTCTTTTAGTTCTTGGTGTATTTTTTTCTTTTTCAAACAATTTCTGTTCAAATAATTCTGTTCTTGTCTGGCAATAGACAAAAAAATATTTTTCTGAAGGAGCAGTCAAGAGCTAATCCATCCATCTCTGCTAAAACTCCCAAAACCCAGAAACCCTTCAAATATGCCCCAGCTCCCTACAGCTAGCTCACAGAAACTAAAGGCTCTGCTAGACTGTGTACCTGACTTCTTCTTTGCAAGCATTTCCCCAGGGGCCTGAGGCTCTGAGCAGATGTTGCTGTTCAGCATCAGGATTCTTCAGCAGTGCCGAGCACTACTTCAGCAAAAAAACTTGTTCTGGCATCAGTCAAAACCCAGACAGTAACAAAACAAATGATGAAAATTTTGCTTGGCTAATAAAGGGTCAAATTCATTCTTTTGAAACTCAGGATGCAAAGACTTCCATATATGACCCTCCAAGCATTAGAGAGATAGAGAAGATCTCCACACTTCGAAAGACTTGAAGACATTTTGTCCACCACCTCCAAGGACTGGATTTTATTGTCGTGGTTTAGTCCCAGCCAGCAACTAAGCACCACACAGCCGCTCGCTCACTCCCCCCCAGGTGGGATGGGGGAGAGAATCGGAAGAGTAGAAGTAAGAAAACTCGTGGGTTGAGATAAAGACAGTTTAATAGGTAGAGCAAAAGCCGCGCAAAGAAGTAAAGCGAAACAAGGAATTCATTCACCACTTCCCGTTGGCAGGCAGGTGTTCAGCTATCTGCAGGAAAGCAGGGCTCCATCACACATAACGGTTGCTTGGGAAGACAAATGCCACTACTCCGAATGTCCCCATTTTCCTTCTTCCTCCACCAGCTTTATATGCTGAGCATGACATCATATGGTATGGAATATCCCTTTGGTCAGTTGGGGTCAGCTGTCCCGGCTGTGTCCCCTCCCAACTTCTTGTGCACCCCCAGCCTACTCGCTGGTGGGGTGGTGTGAGGAGCAGAAAAGGCCTTTTTACTGCAAGCACTGCTCAGCAGTAACTAAAACATGCCTGCTTTATCAACACTCTTTCCAGCACAAATCCAAAACACAGCCCCATACTAGCTGCTATGAAGAAAGTTAACTCTATTGCAGCCAAAACCAGCACATGATCACTGTTAGGTTTTGTGATACAAAGCCCATCTGCACACACACAGAGGAGCACAGAGAGACAATGGCAGTGGGGAACCACATATAATCTCCTGCCCCAGCTACTCCCAGGCCCATCCCCAGGAGCCATCAGCCTATCAAAGGCCCCTCTCCGCAAGCTTAGAGGAGCACAGGGACCAAAGGCAGGAACCCGTATTAAGGACTCAGAGGAAGCTGTCCTCCAGAGGAAGGTGACACCCTGTCAAGGCCCCTCCCTGGGCTTGACACCCTGTGTCAGCCCCAGTGTCCCCATATGAAACCCATCAAGACAAGTCAATGGGAGCTGCTTGCCAGAGCACCGTTGCTATTGGTCATATACAAATTCCTGAAAAGAAGAAACCCAGGAAAGACTTTTGACACCTTCTGGAAAGCAAACGAGAGGGGACTGTTACGGGGAGTCTGAATGTGGCAGCTTGATAGAGAGGAGGCTGCTACAGCTCCATGTGCCCAGGTCCAATCAGTAGTGAGGCTGAGCATGTATTCCCGATAGGTACATACACACAGACAAACGCCCATGTGCCACACACACTGACCGCGCAGATCAGCACAGGCAGATGCACTCAGCACACACAAAAACACAACCAGCGCCAATGTCCTCATCCTGCTCCCTTCTTTGGCAGATCAGGGTGAAGGTCTGTTAGTGGGAAATATGTGCATACATATGACACAGCTGGGAACCACATGTTCAGCACTCAGAACAGCTGTTGCCCACAGCCACCTGGTGAGATGGACCGTGTAAAAAGGAGGGGTAGGAAACGCTTGGCACGGGGCAGAATTCTCAGTGGCATACCTGAGAGCAAAGGGAGAAAGTTGGAGTCGCTCTGCAGAGGAACAGGAGGACTGGGCTGAGAGTTAGTTCAGTTTCGTGCAGAAATACATGCTTTTTCTCTTGACCCCTCTGATGGCCTTCTGGAGGGAAGGAAGGAGCTGGGTTTTTTTCAAATCTTGCACAGATTTGAGAGGAAAAGGTGGTGGTGTGGGTTTTTTTTTCTGCAGGACAACAGCTTTACCATTGCAAAGTCAGCTGTCTGCTGTGGTAAAAATGGTAAAAAGGTGAGGATGAGCAGGTTGCCACCGGACTGTGCAGTGTCCCTGCTTACGGAGAGGGAAGTGGCTGAATGAGAGCTGTTTCCTGTCTTCAGCAGGCTGTGATACACCAGTAGTCATAAAATATCTGTGAACTGTATGCATAGCCAGTACTGTCATTCGAAGTACGGGTGTTTGTTGCTTGTGCAAGCAAGTGTGGAAAAAAAAGTACCTTTTACATATTTTTTTTAAATTACCTTAAATTATATTGAGATAAATAGTTACAATGATATGCAAAGTAGAGGCTGAAATATTATATCAGTTTCACAAAATGACGCCTAGGATACAAATGTAGCCCTGATATATCACAGTAAAATCTTCCTGTTTCATTTGGTTTATTCTTTTTTATCTTCTTTTTTTTCCTTTTTTCCTTTTTTCTTCTTTTTTCCCTTCTCTTTTCCTTGTTTTTCCTTCCTTTTTTCCTTCTCTTTCCCTTCCTTTTCCCTTCCTTTTTCCTTCCTTTTCCTTTTCTTTTTTCCTCTTTGTTTCCTTCCTTCTTTTGTCCTTCCTTCTTTAGTCCTACCTTCTTTTTTGTCCTACCTTCTTTTTTGTCCTACCTTCTTTTTTGTCCTACCTTCTTTCGTAACCTAAGTAGCTATTATATCTGCAGGTGAATTTATTGCCTCCTCTGAGAATAAGGAAGTTTATAGTTCTCTTTTTGCTTTTTTAGCACCTCACGGATTGCAAGTGGGAAATTCTCTCTCATGGTGACTCTCTCTACTCTACGTGTGATGGATGTCCCAGCAGTGGGCCCACACCAACAGCCAGCAAGGCTGGTATAGGAGTGAGGCACAATTGTCACATCCAATGTTTCACCACCACTAAAAGCTTCAGCAGTGCCAGTAGTGGGAAATGGAAGAAAATGTGATTGGGCACTGACATCTGGTGATTTCCTGATCACGGTGTTTGGCCTAAAGCAATATGTGGACTTGGTACTAGATTCGACCATGGTGAAAAAGAACAAGGAAAGCTGGGCCAGCAGCTCCTGTTCCATTGAGGAGGAAATGAAACGCTGCTCTCTTTCCTTTCCTTGCAGCTCCCACAGGCAATCCACAGCACGTGTTGGTCAGTGGGTACCCTGCTCTCGTGGGTTCAGGGTCCTGGACTTGCAGAGAAGATGTGGCAAAAGCTGTAGTGAGTGGGTGGAAGAACAATGAAGTACACATAAAAAAGCTGGAGGGGGAGGAAAATCTGTGCATAGAAAACAGCCCAATATACCTTAGATGCTGACTGACAACGTGAAAACACCACCAATTCTGGCTTTAAAATTGCTGGAAATACACATCTCATAATACTCAGAGAAGGCCATTCAGTGGCCTCCAGTGAAGAAAAGAAAATATGAAGAAAGGAAACAGGGTTTTTTTCATTACATTTCCCTCTTCCATGTTTCTGTAGAACTACTGTATATAACTATTGTTTTATTGGCCATCTGTAGTAATTAAAAGCTTAGCCAGCACAGCTTTCAATCCTGTTGTTCATCCTTTCCTAGCACACATGGTCTAGGTTTTGTTTCACCTGTGCTGTAAAATAAAACAGGCTTCTTGTGCAGTTAGTTTAAATTTTCACTGCAGTCAGCTGAAATGCTTGGTTTTCTTTTAGAGATTTGAGTAACTCCCTTCTTTTTGTTTAAAGCACTGTCCCTTTCAGAATTGCATTTCAGTAGAAACACTTAGCTTTGTTTACACTTAAGTGCTAAATATGTTGTTCTTCTAAGCTGAAGGAAACGAAGTGAGCTGTATATTTGGAGCGAAACCAGTTTTATATGAATCAGATGAACAGGTATGTTGATAAATTGTTTTATGATTAATTCCCAGATAATGTGAACCTATTAAACATATATACTAGAGAACTCGGGTGTGTTTATAGAATGGACCACACTCCTTTCTTCCTCACAAGTACCATTTCAACCCCTGATGTGTTAATCGCTTCAGAGTAGCAAGTGGCAAGAGATATACTGTGATAACAATCCTACTAAGAATGAAAAGAAAATGTTTGTCCACCAACTACTTGTTTCTTCTTTTCTGGACTTTCTGGCCTCAGCATTTTGTTGTTCTGTTTAGATAACTACTGAAGATAAAGAATTTGGAGAATTTTAAATATAAAATCAAACTTGCAGAAAGAGATGATATGGCTGAAGGATGTTTTCCCATCTTCTCATCAAATCTGCTGATCCAAATTTTAGACCACTAATCTTTCTATCAGTAGTGATCCTATGAAAATGAACCTATGAAAACATACAAACTAAAATTAGATACAATGCAATGTTGTTCAATGTGAGCAGTTTCTTTGTAGAGGAATTTTCTTCTTTTAGTGTGAAATTGAATCTTGAATAAGAGCAGACTAATTTTTTTCCATATTTTTAACATGAAGAACATGGGATTCTGAGTGTGATTTAAAGTGCATATCCTATGGCTAGTTATCCTATTTCTTGCAAGAAAAAATTGATCTTGATCCTTAAGCCGATGCTGAGGCATGCTAAGCCTTTTGCTTGTGCATTCTTCTAAAGTTCACCTTTAGATCACTGTTCTTCAGGGTGTCAATTCCTTGGGAACTTTCTGTGAAAAGCTATGTAAGAACAACAAGCTTTGTGTGGGGACCAATATGCTTTGGAGATAGACTTGTTATGCTTAGGGATAAAGGAATGCTTGTTTTTGCTGCTTTGAATACACATTTGCTGTCCCTTAAATGCAATTTTTCTAATGGTAGACGGTTGAGTGGCATAAGTTAAGTTACAATTCTTGCATTAGTCCTCCAAAGTGTGTCAGTCATGACAGAGTTGCCTGTGTTCAATTCTTGAAGCTGCAAAATAATCTTATTATCAAACCATGCCACAAAATGTCATTTATCAAAACTCGAGACATTATACAGGACTCCATCTTCCTGAGAGGCTCTTCCATTTTAGGTCCCACTTTTTCACTGTAAACCCTACAGATGAGGAAATGAGTTTGTGCGTGAAACTTTGGGGAATGATGTTCTCCTCCTTTTTTAAGCATCCTATTTCTTTAATGTTTTAAGTCTGAGAAAATGATTGTTTATCTGTTCAGTGTGCCTAGTTAAACTGTTCCGATTCCATTCAGATGCAACGTCCATTCTAACGTCTTAACTTCGTTGGCAAAATGCTTGTAAAATACTGGTAAATATACATGTTTCTTTTGTTTAGTCCTTACTATGGAGCGTGTTTTCTGTGAGCTATAATTCTGGGAAAGATGCAATAAGTAAATAATTGCGAGCAAGTAGTGCACAGACTTAGTTGATGAATCACTTTGTCCTCCTAGGCCAGTTGGTGTACATTGGCATAGCTCTGACTTCAGTGGAGCTGTGGATGTTGATTTATATTATCTGAAGTTCTCATGCCTGGGTTATTGCTCCCTTAATTATAAAGGGAGCTAGGAGACAAATCTAGTTGGCTACTTCATGTGACTAACTGAACAATTGTGTTGGGTTTGCCTCATGAATTCTATTATTCTTGGAGTTCAATATCATACCAAAAGTTAAGCAGAACAACCCAATGCACTTCCACACTACTTTAAAGTGATGGTTAACCTTAAAGTAGGAAGAGATATAACATTCTAAGCCTTTACAACCCCTCAGCATTTCTTCCTTGGAAGTCAGAAAATTCAGTGCAAACCTATGCTTGTCTTTACTTTTTCTGTCTTCTGTTTAATAAGAGCTACATCCATTGGCTCCTATTTCTCAGATACATGAGTTGGTTTTTTAGGAACAATAGACAATGGGCTGTCTTTTTTCTTTCCCTACATCAATTTAATTACATATGTTTTCCAGACAGTACCACTGCTAATTCAGCAAGGCACATGTGCATGTTGCAAAAGCCCTTGTAAAAGAAGAATGATTGAGATTTCACATTTCTGCAGAAGGCAAACACAATAAAATCCCTGCAATTGGCCCATGTTTGCTCTGCTATTCTAAAACTATAAATGTTTTATGGAAACAATGGGATTTATATGTACATTCATCCTTTAAGGAGAAGAATAGGTCTTAATCCACTGGGGACTTGGCTTACTAGAGATGTGAATCCTATGGCCTTTCTGCTCCTGCTGCGTATATTTTTCTAAGATATGGGACAACGCTCACACCAGAGCTCCACTGAGCTCCAAGGCAGATGGACAACTGATGGGTGATTGCTTTGTCACTAAGTAGACTGCTTAAAAATACCAAATAGCAATGTAGTTACTGCAGTATGTTTCTGATTAACAAAAGTCCATTTTGCATTCCTCATCCCAAAACCACATTTAGTAATGCCAAAAGAAGCAATGAAGTGATCTTTCTTACATAGCAAAACCACAAGAAAACCTACTAGTGTTGAGAGGTTAGCATCCAAACTTTGATACATAAACACTATTACCAGTCACCTCATTACTGAAAGATTGACCTAGCTTTATATGTCAAAGGATCCGCTGGTAAGAGTGAAATCTATCATTTAAGTGGCCTAATCAGATTGTGGCTTCTGACTTAGAAATATTGCAGTGGTTTGCTTTTTGGGGAGATGTTTTCCTTTTGCTTTTTGTCTTTTTTTTTGTTTTCCTCTTTGCTGAAAAGCTCTTGAAACAACTATTAAATAAAGGCAAACAGCTGACAGTCCTTTACTTCCATCAAAGCATGGAAAAATGTAGCCATCTGCCTTTCTGTGAATTGTAAGGGAAGGAGGGGAAAGCTATGCTAAATATCTGAGGAATGATGAAGTAAGGCAGGCTGTTCACTCTGATTTTCTCTATCAGCTGCATAACTCATCCATCACTATTACAGTTTGCAGCTGGGGATATTGCGGGATTCTGACATGAACTGTAGTGGGAGATAGAAACATCCTGGTGAGTTGTCTGGCTAGTGTAGTTATGAGGCCTCTGCTACAACTTTATGTTGTAAATGTTTCTCTGTTGCTGCAAGAAAACTAGTATAGTTTTAAACAAAAAGCTTGAGTGACTTCTGACTCCTGGAAAGGTCTAGACTGATGACCTGCTGTTCCAATTTTGGTTAGGTTTGGGTTTTAAAAGTTCTCGGGAGTGGCATGTACACTGCAACCTTCTTTGCATTTTCCTAACCATGTTCTTTTGCCCACAGATGGAGGAGAACTTGTAAGCAGAGTCTGTATTTGAGAAGAAAGGGATCATATGCATTATTGCCCTCCCTCACTAAAATGGTTACCAGTAGTTTAAATATTCCAGTATTTTCATTTCTTCCTTGCTCTTCCCTTTTCTTTTGCCTATATCTTCTGGTTTGATTGTTTTTCTTCCTGCCTCCTTTTCTTCCCCAAACCCTACCTCTTTGCTTAGTCGCCTGCCCTACCTGAACATTTAACTTTCAGTTTTGAACTCCAGCCTCTCCTGGTTCATGTCCTGGCAGTTCTCCCTACCGTCAGCCTTCCGAATACTGTCAGAAGAAGAGTCCAGGTGTTGTTAGCTCTGGGATCTAGGAAGTGGTGTGACCATAATAGAGATAAGTGAGCCCCATGTCTCCTGGGAAAAGTAGAATGACTGAGATGTGGCGACCTCCTTCCAAGCCACTAGTGTGCAGCAGCTTTATTGCAATGCAATAGCAGTGTTTAGAATATATGGTTTTACTAGAAAGAGATAGGCTAAATGGAAAGAGTTCTTGGAAACCTTTCAAGCTAAGTTTTGAATTTCAGGATTTTAGAAAAGTTCATAAATTCCTTCCCTAAAATTCACAGATTTAACATTTTAGTTACAGTTTGCATAGTATATACTGTTTTGGTAGCTGTGTTTTACTGAGATATCTGCTCTGCTGCTTTTTCAGGGAACCTTTCTATCCCTACACTACTGTAAATAATGGCTGTCTGTACCAGAGTTCTCTGCTGGGTTTTCTCATGGCTTTCAAAGGATTCTGAGTTGGCTTCAGTGCAGTAACTTTATGATCTATGGGAGATGCTATTAGTGGTGTTTCTAGCATAACAGGATCCTACTTTAATTGTAGGACTGACATACCTTTAACACTCCTATTTTTTTTCTTAAGTTTTTGAATACTAGAAAAGATAGTTGATGTAGCTTTGTCAATTTAAATATAGGAAGTGTTTATTGGGATGGCCTCACTGTACCAACTAGTGGAAAAGGAAGAGAATTTTCTGTCTTGAACATGAGGTATGTGCTGTACTAAATAACCTGTACATGTACTGAGTGGTTTGTTATCTTTCAACCAAGCCTCCTGTTCAGTCTAGCACTTGCGTTACCAAGAGTATCCACTTTCCCTTTTCCCAACCCTTGCAGCTTAACCACAGAACAGACTGTTTTCCAAGGGTAAGTTCTTGAATTTGTCGTAGCTACTAGTGATAAATTATCTTTTCCGTAAAGACACAAAGGCAAGGAGGTCAGCGTAATTACTTCTGTCCCTTGATTAGTATCCTTAGAGCGGACTAAGCTGAAGGAGGCATCTGAGGGCTTAGAAGCCTCGCAGAAGGTCAGGTGGCAAACTATGAACCACGTTTTCTCTTTGCATGACACTACTTTCCCTTGACCAGGAAAGCCCATTTCATTTTACACATTTTATTTTTCTATCTGTTCTGTTGGTGTAAGAACAACATTCTTTTTTTAGAAAGCTTTTGGTTTTACTTTTCTTGGCTTAGATTTGAGGTTAGGTTTACAAAAAACAATAATCTGCTCAGTTTTTATTATAGTTATAAATATAGAATTGACTATTCATAAATCTAAATAAGGCTGTAAAATACAACCTGATTGTAAAATAAAGAATGGAAGGGATTTTTTAGTTTAAGCATATGGTCTTTGTTTCATGTGTGCTTACATCCCCTACTCCATAAAAAAGCTCAGCTGAGCCATTGTAAATGATTCAGGTCAACATTTCGACCCTTTTGCATTAGGTACCCTCAGTGTGACACACTGCAAAAAGCTACCTACTTGGAAGTTACTGGGGAGCAGTATGCTCATGACGACGGCCCCGGTTTTGATTTAATGACTGTTGACAGAAGGCATTAATGCTTTTTGAAGTTTGCTGATAGTTAATGCCTACCAGCAGGTTAAGATGTCTACATCCTGATGCAGCTACAATATAGGAGGTTAGAGGACTCCCCACTGCTCTGTGATGACACCTCATTGTGTGGCTCTGAGGGTAGGGGCTATGTCACCAATACCAAGTGTTTTTGTGTTCACTTTTAAGGTTTTGAATATTAAGTCTAGTACTGGTGACAGATCTATATCCCCCTCCAGTGTACTGCAGATTACTGGGAATATAACTTGTTGGTAATGAATTATAAAGTTAGGGTTTCATACTTTTCCCACAGGCCCGAGATGGGGGTTCTGTTGCCTTCTACTATACCCAAAACACTGTTTTCTCTAGCAAAAATGTGATATAATGGGCTTTATTTCCGCTTTATTTTGGCATGTGACATCTTATATGTAGTGGCATGTCACCTCTCAAATGCAAGATTTAATGCATTACCATGTTTTTAAATGATTGTATCATATTATGGGTATTGGTAGCCAGTCTCAACTTGCTTTTATTCATTATAAAGTTCCATTTCATTGGTTTGTGCTCCTGCCCTGAAATACTAGTATGCTTTTAAAAATAGTCTAAACTTGCTTGATGAACTGTACCCTGATTATTCCAGTAGCTGCATAAAGCAGCTTCACAGCCAGGGTGAGAAGAGTCTTTCAAGCCTGCAGCAGGTCTCACTAAATCTAGCTACCGACGAAAGAAAACTGAGATTGTGAGCTGCATACCTGGTTGTATCTGTGTTTTGAGAAGATAGTACCCCAATAGTGTAAAGATCAGATCAATCAAGTTTCCGTCCGTTCTTTTTACTGTTATTATTTCATTCTTGTTAAAGCTCTCTTGTGATTCTGTGACAACGCATCCTTGGCAAAAGGCCGGTGTGGCGAGCCTGCACTTCTTGGTAGATAGACTGTGCTGCGTTTCCAGCTTAACACAGAGGGATCTACGCAACAAGTGTCTTATCCAAGAGCAGTGACAGCTTTTGTCTCAACCTTTAAAAACACCTACATCCCAAAAGAAGACAGGGTGTGGACAGGGTGCAAACTCCTCTGGGTAAGCATAAGACAGTGAGGATGTTCATTCTCTATAGAGAGGCCTGAATTATGCCTCCAGCCGGCTATGTCCTCAACCTACACCCAACACTGAGCTTTCAGATTCAGGCTCCCTCTCGCTTGCAGTCACCCTGATTCTGAGTGTCTTGGATTTTCTAACATATGGTGGCACCGTCACAAGAGGATATATGAAGTTTTATCTGTGACGTGGTGGTCTGAGCTGCCTTTTTGCGAACACAGGTGTTGAATTTCCCTATTTTGGGGGAACTGAGCTCAAGTCCTCCATCTGCTGGTGGGTGCCTTATGCCCCATGTCATTTTTGTAAGAGGTATCTGCCTTTGGGGCCATATTGCAGGGGAAGGGAGTTAACCTGTTGCTGCAGTCTTGGGCACAGAAAGGGTTTTGTGTTTACGAACATACGTGGTATACATGAGCACATGACTTGGGGTTATGAGAGATTTTGCATTTAAAGCAATTAAAAATGTGAAGCAGGCTGAGCAATCCCCTGACTTCCCTTGCCACGTGCTTTTTGCTGTGAATTTCTTTCCAACTCATGTGAGGCATGACTGGTTTTCTGCTCTGGGATTCAGTTGCTTAAAAGGCATGATGATAGTCAGTATAGCTAATGCTAAGTCCCTCATCTTTCTCTATTTTTTATCTTAGAACTCACAATAGTGGCACAATTTTCTAATGCATACCTTTCCTCGTATCCAGAAAAATGTATTTTTCTCTTTCACAGAAATATGTATTATTTTTCTAGGAGATACTCTGTGTATATACCCAATCATGCCGTGACAGACTGAAGCAGATATCACTCAGCTGGAAACTCACTAAACTTTGGCAGTTTCTTTTTGTCTGGAAGGCACCTGCTATTTTATGTACATCTCATAAAAATGATTTTACTAACCATTAATTTACTGCTGCTATAAAATGTTCAAACTTGCTCCCTTTTACATAGATGTGCAACACCAGCCCTTGGTAACAGGTAAACACAAGGTAATTATAAATTGTCTCCAAGCCCCAGAATTGATTCTTACACATTTTCCTGCAAAGTTTCCTCCTGCTCTGCAATGCCCACCCATGCATTCATATATACATTTGGAGAGGTCAGCTGCAGGATCTGGGCTAATGTCTGTTTTGTTTTATACGCATGTATACACACATACACACACACACAGAGAGAATAATTAATATCTTGGTGAAGAAATGCTTAACAGTTAAAAATGTGGTTTAAATTATGTAGCTTTCTGTTTCATATGAGCATGTATCATCCCCACCAGAATGGACAAAATTTTCAGGTTCTTCTATAGGCAGGTAAATCTGGAGTTTATAGTTACTGAATTCATTTAAACAGAAATACCGTTGTATGGTAATGAAAAAAGATGCCACAAATTTGCAATGATCTGAAAAGGTTGTGGTGTTGGACTCAAATGGCCTAAGAGGAAGATGGTGTGAATCCCCGACCCATCCCCAAAACTGGATCTCATCAGCACTGCTGAAACAATTTGGCAGCAAACTCCTGCTTTCAGGTCACTTTCCAGTCTTCTGACAGCTGTGTGCTTTCTTCATCCAAACCCATGAAAAAGACCTGTAATTCACTGGCAAGCTTGTTAAATTACTTACATGTGTTACTTGGAGTATTTGAAAGGTAATGTTACAGACACGCTATTAGCCTAGGTGATAACATAATCCATAATGCTCAGTATTTCCCATTGTAAAAATTTTCTCTCAGTTTTCTGTAATTTTTTGCTAACCTTTAACAGTTTGAACTGAAATTTTCCATTTTGGATATCTGTCTCAAGTGGACCTGGAGGTGGGGAAATGGGCTAAACCTTCTTTGATGAAGACTAAACAATGTCAAAGAACAAAGGAGATGATATCTTCTCCTTTCTTAAAGTTTAGCAGCCTTGTACTTTGAAGAAATGACTTGATGTTTAATAGGAGCCTACCTTCGTATTAAGTATTCTTCTGCTCATCTAGGGAGGGTAAAATATCCCAACTTGGTTAAGATACAGGACTTTTAAAAATACTATGAAAACTGCAACTGAATCAAGAGCAGACATTTGCAAAAGTTAAGTGATAATGTTTCATATGTCCGCAACATAGTTCGCTAGACTTTGAATTAGTACACTGTATGAAATACAATGAGAATATGAGCACTGAGACTTAACTGGTGCTTACAATGTTGATACGGTTGTACCTTGTCTTTTGCTCTGGAAGGTGGGCATAATTCCACTTCAGGGTATGTATACAAATTAATTTTCATGGGCCACTAATGTGTTCTAGTAATAGTATTCTATGCTGTATTAAAAAAAATAATAATTATTAAGTAATCATACTCTGCGGTAAATACAGCCAATGGCAGTGCACTGAACAGCAAGAAAAAGGCAAAATGTTGAGTAACTGCTCTGTAAAGGAATACTGGTCACCCATGGCTGGTCTGGTGAGCATCCTCTGGAAAACACAGCCAGTGGATGTAATGCAATACAGTACCATATATACATACATGCACACGTATATATGTAGGAAGACATAGGAAAAAGCAAATTAAGATCCACTTTGCAACCACACTGCCAAATTAAAATGTTTTTTTGCGTATGTGTATACATATATATATACACACTGCAAAAATTTAGGCACATATTGCATTAAAGAGGAAAATTTCAATCAGATGGTGGAATTTAAAAATAAAAATCCATGTTAATTCTGTTTAAATTTGTCTCTAAAATTACTAAGTGTGTTAAATTTGGAACAAAATTGAATTGCAGGTTTATTTTCTTATGGAAATATAACATGAACAAATGGCATAACTGCTGGTAGGGCTTGAACTTCAATCAATTGCCAAATGATCCTAGGACAGATGATTCTAATAATGGCTAAGTGAGTGCTTCATTAATTAAAATGCACACTTGTGCCCTCAGTAGACAGGCAGTATTCAAAATATTCCCACTGCCATGGTTATGGACATATGCTGACCATTAACATTGATTAGCAATCTGTATTATAAGCAGAGTTCTGCTTTGGCTATGGGAGATCTGAGCTGCTATTCCTGGAATTTCTCTGCCACACAAGATTTATTTGAAGCCTAAATTTAACAGTTCTTTTTTTGTGAAAATTCATTTTAGTGTAACAACCAAGCTGATAACAGTAACCAAGAATGTGTCTGATTTTAGAGCTGGAGATTTGACAATGTTTGTGCTGGAAGCAAGCTTCTGTTACTCTGGCTTGTGTGTTACTGATCTTTGTTTTTCTTTTGTGGCTGGAACATAAAGTTCATTAATTGGTAAGGTTTGGGAACACCTGAGTCTTTTCAATTTTTGAGAGAGAAACATTTTTAAATCAAAAAGTACTTTGATTTCCACTGCTAATAACTCATCTAGAAATTTTAGTTTTATCTTGTAGTTTCAAGTTAAATCAATAAACATTTATTAATGTTGCTTTGATCTTTTGCAGGAGTTATTTTTAGCAAGTAAAAGAAGTTGTATGATGTTATTATCATCTTAGATGCAACAGTGCATGTTCTTTTAATGAATGTTTATTTTGTTTAGTATTTTGGGTGTCTTGTAACATTGCCCAGCATTCAGTGTTTCAGTAATACTGTGTAACATCGGACACAGCTGGAACAGGATGGATAAAATCTCTAATGTACTGATTTTATTGTTTACTTACCTAAGTATGCATGCTAAATATAGCAAAATTTTATTTATATTTTTGTACAGACTTGAAAATTGGAGTTCTCAATAGGCAGCCCAAGAGTTGTGGTAACGCATGATAAAGCATAGAATGTACCAGTGGTGATCTAAGTCTGTTGGACGAGGAGAAGTTGTATGTATCATTATATCAACCTTCACTGTAGAGGAAAAACTGACAACTTGGGGTCCTAGTTGTGTCATCACATCGGGGAGGACTCTTCAAAATATTTAAATGCTTCTCCACTTTGTAAATCAGACTTTTCAACCAAAACCTAGAGAGTATATTATGTATATTATTTCATGTACCTTGTCTCCCTCATGGGCATTTTTGAAACACCTGCATGTCTGATAAGGTTTCAGAAAAGGTGTCAAGGTTTTACAATTTCTACATAAAGAAGAGGTGAAGGATAGAGGAAGGAACTATGCTGCAACTTGGAAAACAAAGCAGATAGTCAAATGTTTCCATTATAGATTTTCACTCATATCAAAATATTTTACAGGATAATTGCACCAGACAAGTCATTTGAACCTGTCTTTGTTAAGAGAAGAGTAAGAAATAGAGATACCAAAAATCTCAGAGGAACCTTTCCTCTTGGAGCTGCAGCTACTGGTTCCTTTACCTACTCATGGCTCTGGAATAAGTTGTGAAAGGAGTATAAAACCCCATACAGAGTAAGAGAAAGTATTTGCATTATTTAAGTTCAAAATATTTCTTCCACTTGTTTTTTACCTAGTTCCGATTGCATTGTTTGTTTGTTTGTTTTGTTCTACAAACTGCTTTCGGTATATCTTTACCTCCCTACTGTTCCTCTTTCACTTGTTCTTTCTCTTGTCTCACCTCCAGTTGTCATCCCCTTGCTTAACTCTTCATCATCTCTGTCTTTCTCTAACGCAGAATGTGCAGACTTTTAGTCTCTTCAGTAAGAAACTGAAAGTGAACATTTATGTAGTGTAATCTATAGGATCTACTTAACTCCTTCACTTAGTAAGAAATACACATATAAATCTGTAATTGATGTGAATAACTGTTGTTACGCAACTCTCTATACCTTACAGAGAGCACCAGTTTTCTTGCCAGGTTATCCTTCACAACTCTTATTCAGATGACTCTTGATATACACAGTAAGATACTGCTCCGGTGCTTTTCCTGGCCTAAGTAAATACAGTTGTATAAAACACAAAGCTGTAGTCCTTTTCAGGGTCTGTGATGAGTGAGGAAGCATGTATTTTATTGCTTACTTAAATTTTTAGTTCTTGTCGTAAGTGCCCGGCATGCTTTGATTTGTATGATAAAATGGAAGTATACTACGTGTGCTTCCTGGTTTTATTGTTTGAACAGCCAGTGCTTTCTTTTAAGAACATGGCAAAAATAGCTTGTCTAATCCCATCATTATAAATACAAACAAAACAAATGCCACCTTTGTCTGTTCTGCAGCCCCTGCTCAGAGTTAAGTTTCTGTTGGAATTTCCTGGTTCCTGAATTCAGTTTTAGGTGGAGCTCTCAATAGTAAATGGATTTATCTTTAAAGGTACCAGGACATGGTGTGTCCAAAACTAATGAAGAACTGCCATCAACAGCAGTAGTGCAGTTACCTTGAGAGACAGGTGTTACAGGTCAGTGTGAAATGTGGGGTATTTCAAGAGTAATAGAACACTGCCAACTAACTGGGTAAGAAGAACATAGAACTTTACATTAGGTTAATGCTTGCTGGTACTTGCTGGGGTTGGCTGGAAAAGGGAGGTTTGGGGAAATGCATCTCCAAGATTGTGGCAAGAGCCACATGGAATTGGTTAATGGGAGCATGCAGAACCTTATCTTAGGCAGTGATGATCAGCTAAAACTCAAATTGTCAGTGAAAAAGCTGTGTATTTGGTATGTGGGCACTCGCAGCTGGCAATAGGATGTGTGTAGCATAGAAAAGTCGTTTTTTTTCAGAACTAGGTCCAAAAGGTGGAGAATGATTAGAGCAACACATATAAAACCAGAGGCTTATCTTGTTCTTGTCTTAGCTTCACTCAATGCTCCCTCAAGACTTGTGTTTAGGGCTTTATCTCAATACCTCTTTTCAGCAGGAAAGATCAGGTCTTTGAATAAAGCTGGTGTTTGATCTCCAGTGTCATTGGTGGAGGCCAATGGCCTCATTGCAATGTCCTTGATATTATGCCTGTAGGTTTTTCTGCTATCAGATTGATGTCCCTTCATCTCCCCTCACTTTGTTGATGTTCCTTATCTATGCTGTTTTCTGCTTTTCTACTGCTGCCACTAAAGTCTGTTTGTTCTAGTTCTATGACAACTAACCAGCTGTAACCATGTAGTCATGCACCCTGTAATCACAAAAGGGATGTTTTTTTCTCCACAGTAGCTGGCTGGAATTGGGGTGTCTTTATTTCTTAGCTAGCAGGAACATTTTTTTCTCTTCCATTTTATTGCTGAGGGTCTGAGATTCCCACGCTGTACTATAACACTGTCACAAAATTCTGCAAAGGAGTAGTTTCTAGTTCAGGATGTCTGTAGACCTTCACTGCATTGAAAGTTTACAAAAGATTAGGTCAAGTTATAAAACTGTACATCACAGATAGGAGTCTGCATTAGACTTACATTTTTGCCTAATCCCATCCTTAACTTTTGCTTCTGATTTTTTGAGTCTAACAATCCAGGAAAAATGACTTGTAAAGAGTTTGAAGTTCAGTAGGTTGTTAATGCCTAGCTCCCTGTTGCTCAGTTGGGGCTTTTTTGGAAATATTGTAGTTTTAATTTACTTTGACAGATCTCTTTCAAAACTTCTTACAAACCTTATAAACAGTGATGAGATATGAATATTGTTTGGTGTCTTCTGGGAATATGGTTGGTGTCCAAATGAAAAAGGGAGGATTAAGAAAAGTTTTGAGTAGGAGACTATTATCTGTCTTGAATACAGTCTTCTGCCACTGCTCTGTAATACATAATTTGGTATTAAAAAGTGAAATGCTAGACTGAATATAACACACACTAAAGAACAAAAAACTAGCTATGGGCTGAGGACATAGTAAATGTTTGACTTCGATGACAGGTTTCATGCTTTTGTTGACTATTTGATTATTTTTTTTCTGAGATCAGTTATGATTGAACTAAACCTACTAAACCTATTTAGATCAGCTGTTAATTTCTTGTGTGTAGCAAAACACACAGTCAATATACAGTGTGTATTAACACAGACCTTTCCCACATTGTCTTAAGGGAGGAAAGGACAGGTGTTTCTGAAAGCAGCAGGTATGGGTTAAGAACCTAGTGTATGCTTCTTTAGCGAAAATACCCTCGAATTTAATATGACTTATGTTGTTTAATATATATATGTTGGCTTTTTGTCTTTCTTTAACATAGGTAATGAGAGTGACAGGATCTATCTTCTCTGCTTAGCATTCAGTTTCTAGTCCCTTGAGCAGCATTTGCAGCATGTTGATAGACCACGATAGTCACTTTTGGCTGATAAACTCAATTAAAATGATGTTTACAAAATTTGAAAAAACCACAACTTACTGCATCATAAATATTCACAGTGATATTTTGGGAAAGAGGAGATAGATTTGAATTAATTTGAGCACTTCTAAGGAATCAAACGTTTAATAGTATTTGTTTATAAATTCTCTTATTTCGGTTTTCCTACAGTAATAACATGTTTTTATACAAGGAAAGAAACTGCTGTGAGTGGGGCAGGAAGAGATGGTACCCTAGTGAAAGCATGCGTAAAATTCAGTTGCTGTTTTTGGAGAGAGTGAATTGGTGAAATATCTGAGTGTATATTATGCAATTTGCTGTCATGTAATGGCTGAATTTTCACATTTAAAAAGAAAAAGAACTATTTTTTCCTAGTATCCATTCTTGTTATTCTGAGAAGTAGTAAACCTCATGGCTGGACACGTTTATTGGATTGGCTGAAGCTGAGAGAAGGTTGATGGTCATCTCTGATGAGCCTTTCCAGGTTGCTGTTGGAGGGATTAGCAGTATGGCAGCAGAAACTTCTGAGGAAGGAGATGTTTAACATATCCAAGATGGGACTGTATTAAAATTATATAATACTGTTGAATGGCATCTTGCATTTCATGACATAGCTGTAAAAAGTACAACATGGCCCCAATACTACTGCATGAAAGGGCAGCTACTGGCTTCTGGCAGGGCTCACTGACTTTAGCTGTGCTCCACTCAGCCCTTCATCCATCTGGACTGACCGGCTTGTGGAAGGGGATTTAAAGTACATGTTCCCCAATTGTATGTCCTCTGAGAACCCATAGAAAGGAGAAAGTTATTCAGAGGTACTCAAATACTGGCAAGATCATTATAATTTTCTTTATTCTGTGTTCTGCAGATCCCCACAAACGTCAAAGATGGGCACAAGAATCAGCGGGTTGTCAACAAATGGGTTTTGGTACTTGTCTTAAATGATGCTGATCTCAGTATATTAAAAAATAAATCAACCCTGCTGCTTCCTTCCAATAAAAGGAAGAACGTAGGGGGTATGCACATTCTGTGTGGTTCTTCTGCTAATTAGTGGCTTGAAGGAACCGTACATGAAAAGCTCCCCACTGAGCTTACTGAATTTGATGTAACAGCCTTATTATCTGGTATTAGTGTTAAATGTCCATTTTCTCTCATGCCCCCATACTGGTAGACGAAAACTTACTGTTTGGGCTTCTTATGTTGTTGGATTGATTTTACGTAGTGCTCAGGGAAGACAAAAATCCTTTTTAAATGAGCTCAGAGCAAGAAAAATCTGTTCCAGTTGGAAAAGTGCTTTGGAGTATTCTGGAATGTGTTGTTGTGGCTTTAGCAATAGTTAAGTAAAACTACCGTGTAATATTTTAGCTGCTTATGGGACTCTTCAAAAAGCAAAACCTATGATGTCATTTCTCCCATCTTCCCTGCTGTTTTGGGGAAGGGAGGAAGGAGGTAGGGGGTGGAATTATGAGAACAGTCTCCAAGATACACTTTTGTTAGGGTTACAGCTTGAGAATACTTGAGAGTTTCTTCAGTCTAATAAATAAGCCTATTGCTTTGTCAGCAACTTTTCACATGCTTTATGTTCCCTATATATTTACATAGCTTTTGATGTTTATATGTATGGGGGCTGGCTGCTTTAAATGTTTAAATTGTTATGAAGCAGATAGCTTTCTTGAGTTGTGATTTGCTAATTGAATTGTATGACCAGAGTATTTAGTGTGAGATGATGTAAATAGTCAGTGCAAGACATGTATAGCAATATGGTAGAAAGTCTGAAAAAGCTGATACGTGCCCTTGTTTACTTTCTCTGGATTCCTGTGGCATTTTTGGCCTAAGCATTTTGGTGTAACAGAAGCTACACCCTATAGTTGATAAATCTACTGCGGCAAGCTAACACTGATATCCTGTTGTGTTGCTGTGTTGTTGGTACATTTGTAACACAAAAATTCAATATTTAGACACTGCCTTTAAAGGAGAACCAGAGGAAAAGATAACTTATGCTTATTCTGAGCCCTTGTTTTGTTTTGCTAGTACTTGCAATAGAGACGGGGATGTTCCTGCTATGGGAAACTCAGGAGCATTTTGCACTGTTGAGCACCTACTACTTTTATTCCCTAAGGTGATTACAGGTTTTTTGTTTTACAACTAGGAGTTGCTAGCCTGGATTGCTTGAGTACCACTGGCTGTGAGTGCTTATGCAGGAGAATGCATGTGTTCATCCTGGCCTCATTTACTGTCTTAGCAGATACTATCATGTATCCTAACACTTTAATTGATTCAGGGTGTGAGTATGAGGCGGCACTTCCTCTGTGCACTCCCTCACACCCTGAATCAGTTCAAATCTGTTTCTTTGTTCACCTGCTGACAACCTGTGTCTTGTCAACCCTCATCGGCAGGTAACTTGTGACTCCCTATGATGTGGACCGTAAAGCCAATGCTTCGCACAGGCAATTCAGAACCATCTCCTTGCCAGTGTTTCATAGGCCTTTTCAGTTGCATCTGCTGCTGAGTATATTTTCTGAGGGAAATCTTGAGCCCTATCAGGCTTGAAAATAACTTTAATTTCACTTCTAATCACTAGGAAGATTTAAATCCATTTTAGGAAGGGTCTTCCACTACCGAAATATTTCCTCCCTATGTCCTGTGCAATGTCTATATTGCCATAAATTGGCAGTGTGTGCCCTCTGTTTCTGTTGCAGTATGCACAGATAAAGGCGTTGGGTCTATTCTTGACGATTTTCACTATTTACAGAAACTGTTCAGTGTTACCACAGTATAAATGTACATATTGTCAAGAATTCGAACAAGAAAATTTCCTTGTGAATAACCATAATCTTGGGAAATGCTTTCTCTCTGTATGTTTGTGATATGCCCTTTTACTTCTTCCCTTCAATCTCTAAAAGCTCTGGGAGTGGGCTACTAAGCAAAATGATGGGATATAAGGACTGCCGTAAAGGGTGCTTCTACACTTAAAGGTTTCATTGTAAACTTTTGGTGCGTAAGTAAGCTCATGCAGTGGATTTAAGCACGTAATATTTTATACAATAGTCCAGGTCTTGGGAAACAACTTCTGTTTTTGGTGACGCAGTTATGAAGTCTGAAAGGAACCACATACGGTCTTCTGTTCCTGAGACGAATTTGCACTGCTGGTGTTCGAGAAGAAAAAACTCCCTAGATAACTCTATCAGTGAGATTCATGTTAGTCCCTTAACTTAGTTAATTACTTCTCAAAGCTGAACGACACTTAGTCGTATCATCAAAGCATAATTTCTTTTGCTTTATAAAGTCTTTTCCATCATCTAGGAAAGTCAACTTGAATCTTACAACTAAGGTACTGAAAAGACTTGCCTTCTGCATTTTATTTTAAAAATGACATTTCCTTTCAATGTGAACTTTCAGTTTCCTTTAACAGTGGAAACAACAGCATCTCATAAAGGTTAACACTTGTCAGTCTGAAAATGAAATCAAGCTCTATTATTATATTATCTACACCTGTGAAAGGGGAAATAATTCACTGTGATTGTTTCTCTCATACATTACCATTACTGTGAATATAATCCATAAATAGCCTCCATATGGCATTGGATATTTTCACCAATGTCCTGCAATCTGTACATGATTTTTCCAGGTGATGTCTATTTTAAAATTATGTATAATTTTCATTATTACATCCACAGTATAGGTACTTCTTTAAATGAATATTTTAAAAGTAAATGGACCATAACCACTTTTATACATAACCTTTTTCTAGTGGCATGTGTGTTCACATTTGGACACTAAATAATAGTTTCTCAGACTGACAGAGGCATTGACATTGTAAAATACATAAAGCTACAGAGTTATGATACGACATTTTGGGACACTAACCCAAAACAGTAGTCCTGAAAGTTAAGGGAGAAATGAGCATGTAGATGCAGAGAGGTTTTTCCTTAGCTGTGACTATTATGAGTTCCTTTAGACAGAGATGTCTTAGGCTCAAAATGAACACAGTGCTCCCCGGCCTCCTTCACTATCGAGTTTTGGACTCAGGGAAAGCTAACCTTCAGATCTTGTTTTTTCTGAAGCTTTTTAAAGGTTATTTTCTGATGTTTGCCTCAATGAAAGTTACTTTTTTTCACATTTAAAAATCATACAATGCTGTTCAATGTGAAAAGCTTGCTCTCTTACCCTTGAAGCTTGCCAAGCTTCCCCATAATCTGCTGTAATTTAAGACTGTAACAATGAAGATTTTAAGAGGCTATTTCTCTTTTTAAAATATTTAATTATTTCTCTTCATCCTACCTGAATTTGAAATCAATTAAGATAAATTCCTGAGAGTGTTTTCAGAAATGTTCATGTCTTAAGATGAAGGCCAATCTGTGTACAAAAATCCAATGCACACTGTGAGCTGCTGTTCGCTCACTTATCTGCCTTCTGCCTTCTTGCAGCGGCCTCTCTGGTGCTCCTGGCAAGCTGGAGACAAGTAGCTTAAGATCCTAGATTTCTAAAGCATGCTTAATTTCTCTTTCTTCTCGGGTGAATTGATTCACATATAGGATGTTTGCTCGTACAAATAATTTTGCATGATCATTCAGAGAAAGGGAAAACCAGTTAAACTAATGAAGTAAGGTGGTCAGAGCAGTAGCTCTGAAGACAAACAGTGGAAAAGGATTGCCTTTTCCAGGTTATCCTAAATGCTGAACGCGAGTTGTACTACTTTTGCCAAGCTTTTGACGTCTTTCAAAATTGCAATGATAAGTTTAAACCCCCACTGGTATCCTTTACGGGAAAAGCCGTCAATGAAATGTAGGCTACCAAGCCAAAATAATGGTATATTTTGAACGTGGGAGTCGAGTTAAATTAATGTCACCACTAGAAGACAAATATGATAATCTTTGCTGTTGCTTGGTTTTCAATTGAGGCATTTGTTATTTAATTACACTTGACTTGTATGCATAAATAATTTTCCAAGGTTAATACATTATTTTCTAGTAAGTATCTGGATGCTTTCCCATTAAAACTAGTCAGTGTTCTCATAATGCCCCCTTCCTTTCCCTTCTCCCTCCCCACCTTCACCTCCTCCCTGCCGTCCAAAATGCCCTAGACTGTTGTTCAGAGAGGAAAGGCACCCGTGTAGCCACAGGCATCAAGATTAAGGAAGCAGCTTCCAGATTTGATGCCCTGCCAGGCTGGTGCTCAGATGATAAATACAAAGCTTCCAGTTCAGCATTTCAGCCCAGATTCAGAACACACGGCTTTGCCTTGTTACAGTTTTATTGTGAATTTTAACAACAGTGATGGAGTTGCACCAGCTAAAAGGGAGGAGTCCTAATTTTAAAGACGACCAGCATTTGCCGTACATTCACAGAATAGTTGAGGTTGGGAGGGACCAACTAGGTCAACTAGTCCACCCCCCTGCTCAGAGCAGTGCCAACAGGACTTCTCAGGACCATGTCCCATCAAGATTTGAGCATCTCCAGGCACGGAGACTCCTGCAACAGAGTGACCTCGTATGAGCAAGTGTACTAGGTTTATGGAGAGGTTTTCGTGTGGGGGGGTAGAGCAGCAGTGGAGGGGCTGCAGGGCTGGCCCCTGTGGGCAGCGGCCGGGGCTGAGCTGAGCCCCTCAGCCGCGGTGGGAAAGCCCCTGTGAGAAAGGGCGAAAGGCTGCCCGGCAGCCAGGGCTGAGGGAAGCGGGGTGAGAAACAGCCCTGCGAGCCCCGAGGGGAGAGTGGGAAGAGGAGCTGCAGGCACCCCAGCAGAGATGCCCCTGCGGCCTGGGAGAAATTCCCACTGCGTGTTACTATCTATATTTGGTGGAACATAGTGAAATGATTAACGTTGTTTCAGGTCTGTATAAGGCCTAGATTTTCCTTAGGTGTGGACTCCACAGATCCTTATTTTCTCTCTTCAGTGGATTTCCTGTCTAGCATAGTGAGTACATAGCAGCTAAGGAGTAAGCTAAGCCTCTTGAATAGCTATGGACAGTAATTCCCAATCTTTGTAACCTGTGTTCCTATGCAGAAACTCAGAGCTACCAACTTAAGCGATTTTTGTGCTGCATGATGACTGATCAGGTCAACCATACCTTTTCTCACTGTCTTTTTAAATGATGGCTGTTTACATTTATATCATCCTAATTTTTTGCCTTTTCTGAGAAATTAGTTGAAAGCTGAAAACAATGGTAATAGGTAGCCTGTGGAGGAAAAAGGGCTTTTTGTTTAAAAACAAAGAACATGAATGCTACTTTTGATCCTAAAGTACGTTTCTAGCAAAGAAGGTTAGTTCAAATGCTATTTTGTTTTTCTTTAGTAGGAATACCTAGACACCTTAATCCCATCCTTCATACTGTCAAAGGATACCTGGAAGAAGCCTGATAAACATGGAAATGCTTCAAACATTTTATTTTTTGGAATAACTGTTAATTTTAGAAAACATTTTGGGCCAACTCTGGAGCAGACACTGTTGTGAAGAAATCATCAGTATAAATTGTGTTCTGCAAGGGGAAAAGAGTCATAAACATGACTTTTTTGGAAAAAAAAAAGTGTTGTATCTGTGTCATTCTCATGTCACCCTTAACTACTGGAGGTTTAAGAAAGAAGATAGCTGATTACTACCAAAGTTCTGTGAGGAAAATTGCCAGTTTCCATGCATTTCCATGCACAGGGCTGCATTTCTGTGATTCAAGTTGGCATTTTGCACTTAAGTCTTTGTGACAACTATGCTTTCCTCACCACCCCATCTCCTGAGCAACTGAAAGCCCCATGCAA
Organism: Gavia stellata; assembly: GCF_030936135.1. Lineage (NCBI taxonomy): Eukaryota > Metazoa > Chordata > Aves > Gaviiformes > Gaviidae > Gavia > Gavia stellata. The sequence continues at coordinate 82,368,671 of NC_082596.1, forward strand.
TCTGAGATGAGGCTGCCCAGCTGTGCAGACGTGATTGTGTCCTCTGATGTGGGAGCAGCTCCCTTTCTCCAGCTGGTTGTGGTATGGAGCTGCAGTCAAGAGAAGCATGCCCTGGTTGCCTCCTGAGCAATGTGCCATCTTTTCTCCTGCTTCAAGGCTCACAGATGTAGTTGGCTGGTGGACTGATCAGCTGCATCCAGCCTGTGTCTTTGAGGAGCTGAAGAGAATGTATGCACCATATTTTTTGTGATGAAATATAGCAGGTAAAGAGTGATTAAATATATTTTTACACTGTCAGTTACTGTGATAACAAAATATTTCTATGAACCTTTCAAGCATGCTTTCATGTGTGTGAGTGTGGGTTTTTATTTTTTTCTTCTGGTTGTGGGTATTTGCCTACAACACAAGGAATACTATATGGCTTTTGCATCAGGTGTTTGGGGTCCTAGTCATCTCAGTCCTGGCACAGTATGAACCTATTTGAACAAACAAACCCCTCCTAGTTTGAGATCAGATTAGCATAGTTCCTGCAGGTCCAGCCAGATCTCTTTGTGCATCAGTGCAGGATTTATGACCAGAAGTCTATCTAAAACAGTACAAGACTTCTACCCTTCATTGTGAATGTAATTGCCACCACCTGCTCCCCACCCACACAGACTGTAGTGAACTCGGATGTACAGCTGATAGAAAAAGCTTAGTTTCAAAAATATAAATCTGCATACAATACTGAATGCAATAAAAACTTTCAGAACAAGTTGTATTTCCAACCTCCTTTGCTTGGGGTGAAGTGGGCACGTGAAGCCCTTGGCTCAGGGTTGGTATTTTTATCTGTCGTGTCTCATACAACTTGATAGCCTCACTCAAGTGGTATTTTAGGTCTAATCTAATAGTAGAGATTGATTTCACTCCACACACACTCATGCCCCTGACTGGAAGTCTGAGAAAACCTGCATGCCACTTAAGAGTTAAAATGCATGTCCTGCATTGTTTGGCGCTCAAGGCCTTTGCGGTCCTCCAGCTGGTTCGTGTCCAAGTCCCATTCAGCTGCTACAGTCAAAAAATACTGGTATTTGGGTAAAGGTAAATGTGTTTCATACTGAAAGTCAAAGACGATTAAATAAGAAGTTCCTTACCACAATTGTTATTTTTCTCTGCTAGTGAAGGATATATTCTTTATTTTCCCCCAGGAAATCTCTTTGTAGATTGTTTTTTCTCATCTTCTGTTTTGTGGTCTTGGTTGTGCGAGAGCTGCAGTTTTACGCTTCTCCCACTATCACTAATTTTTGCTGACAGTTATGTTTATTCAAATGTAATAGTGTGTGATGGCAAACAAGACAACGTCTTTCTAGTACCTGCTCTCAATCTTGTAAAATCTAGTGACCTGCAAGTGTAAGCAGTTCTGCTTGTAATTCAGATGTCTCACTCAAGGTGTGGGGAAAGGGCATTGGTCCTGCTGCTCTGACAGCAGTATTCCATAACTATGTCATCTGAATTTGTGGCTCTCCTGAAGCCTTTGTATCGGGGAGGTTGAACTTGTTTTGCCCTTTCCTTCACTCCGTTATAACATTGATGCTTTTGCCTGTGCTTCCACCTTCTTCCCTCTTTCCTCCTGCCAGTTAATTTTCGTCCTGTTGCCCCACTGTTCAGACTCGGGTATTGTCCTTCTCCATAGCCATAACTCTGATGTCAGAAGTCCCTCCAGTTCCCTTTCAGATCTTGACCATGAGCTTCACATATGTAAAACAGATTAAGTCTCATCCTTTTTAGAAAAAATAAAGGAATATTTCTTTTTTATTAAAATAACAACAACAACAAAAGGCAGAAAAACCTCCTGTTCTCAGACCAGACTACTTCTTTCTGTTGCTGTTTCCATTATTTTCATTGCTCACCCACCACAAAGATACTGCTGTTTCTACTTTTTTCTTCCCCCCCTTTTCCTATGCAGGATGCCAAGCACACAGGAAGGAAGGAGAGGGAGAAATAGTTTTAACTAGGATCCAAACAGAATAAATTTCTGAGTACTGCTGGTATCTCCCTTCCAGTATGCCTGAGTGAGTGGAGCAAATGCTTGGCAGAAGTGATCGAAAAAAATTCAAAGAGAGTTATGTACACACAGATCTGAGTTAACAAAAATGTCTTATCATGTCTCAACTTAAACCTGTAATAAGTTACACTAGAGTTACAGGAACTGTTCATATGTGTAAAGCTTGGATAAAGTTCACTTGCTGAATTTAAGGGTGCAAGTTCTCTTCCCTATTGTATAATAGTTTTTGAAGTAAAACAATACTCTTTGTAAATGATAAAATGAAAGAACCTAAGAAGGAAACTTAGCAGGAACAATGAGTACATTATATCTTCCCCCCCTTCTCCCTTCCCTTAGATTTGGCAGGATCCTTCAAGAATGGAAAACATACCTTAACATTAACCAGAATACATGAAGGGATTTCTCAAAATTTCTGCTGTTAGTAGTCTTAGAGCCAAACTTTGAAAGGGCCTTAAACTCATGCATGCATACAATGTTCATGTTCACAAGATGCTGCTAGGAAAAAAACCAGTTGTATGTATAAATGACTTGGATAACCATGCAGTTGCAAAGATTATTCTTTCTTTCTTATGTGCCTTTGCTCATGTGAAACTGAAGAACTTAAAAAATGTGGCCTTGAAAGATATTTTTAAAGCAACTATTCAACTTGGATACAGTTGAGTATGCATAATTATATACATACATGGCCTGATGGTTATCTGATGCAGGTTTTATTGCCAAGGGACACATTCCATGATTCATAATGCACACTAGTATAAGTCTACTATGCCTACCTTTGGATTTTGTTGCTGCAGTGCTTGAGAGCCCTTGTCATGGATGAGGAGTCTGTTGTGTTAGGCTCTGCACAAATGGAGAATAAATAGATGCTCCCTATTCCCAAGAGCAACCCTCCACAAGCTATTGGGATGCCTGATAGGATTATTTTTTTTCTCTGCTGCACCTCAGACTTGGGAGGTTTTATCTCAAACATCAGCTAACTATAATGCTTTCATTTTACATTGATGACAATACAGTGTTTAAGAGGTTTTTCATATTGTAAACCCAAACCTTGGCCTTGGTAATAAAAGTCTTTCATAATATTTTGATCTCCATCATCAAGAAAACTTGCAGGAAAATTCCATGGGTGTAAAACAGTTAAGTGGTGTTGCTGTTGTTTCTGTCTGTTAGTATGTGTGATGAAGCGTGGAGTTAGTTTTCCTTTTGTGATTAATTGTTAGAGCTTAAACTTGGTGTGTTCATGAAGCTTAAAATTACCACAGGTGAGCATATGGATAGCTAAAAAGTGTCAGTGCTTATGTCTACTATACAGTAAAAATGAAGAGTGAAGAGGCAGTAATGACAATCTGCGGAGTACTTGAGTTAAGGAAAGAAGGAAGGTGCATATAGGGACAGTAAATTACAGCTTTAAAGCGGTGAGGTTAGTGACTTCACAACCTCTATGGACAATCTGTTTCACACCTTCACTGTTGTCATATATAGTTTGCAGTTCTCTTGTTTCAGTTTAGGCCCATTGTTTCCCATCCTCCCACTGTGCACCACTGTGAAGAGCCTGACTCTATCTTCTTGATGACCTCCTTGTATGTATTGGAAAACTGCTACTAGGTCTCTCCAATGCCCTCTGTTCTCCAGGCTGAAAAAGCCCCAGTCCCTCAGCCCTCCTCACAGGACAATGTTCCAGCCCCCAAACACTGAACTCACTTCATTTTATTGATGTCCATCCTGCAGCCGGGGTCCAAAATAAGACAGAGCTGATTGAAAAAGAAATCTCACAAGTGCCGAGCAGAGGGAGAGAATCCCTCCCCTTGATGTCCTGGCTGTGCCCCTGTGAATACCTCCCAGGAAGCTGCTGGCCGTCCCTGCAGCCAGGGCGCACTGATGGCTCACGCTCAGCTTGTGCCTGCCAAGGCCCCCAGGTCCCTTCCCACAGAGCTGCTCCCAGCCGGGCAGGCTCCAGCCTGTGTCCTTGCACCACAGCTTCCTGCTCACGGGCAGCACTTGACATCTGTCCTTGTTTTAGTAACCTAACAGAGAAATCAAATTTGTATAGTCTCTTACTGCAATTTGCATGCAGTTGCTGTATCATTCCTGTAATGTTTAGTAATCAAATCTTCGTGACTGTATGTGTATTAAAATGCTATATATAAAACTACGGAGATGTTATAGTGTCATCCTAGCTATTTTGTGCTACTTAATGAACACTGATCAATCCTTAAAATTCAGATCCAAAAGCTAGAAAACCTAAATAGGAGGCAGGAAAGTGAGATAATGAGGTAAGATTGAATGTTGAAATGTAGATTCAGATTTGCAGCTGACCATACCCAAGGTTCAGACAAATGCAAACGATGCATCTGGAAATGCAGAAGGAGGTGGGATTACATTCTTGGCCCAGGTTCCCTTTTTGCTGATGCATTTTCAGCTGTTTGATTAAAAATGCTGTGTCTTGAACACCCTATATCAGTATGCATCTGTTCACTACTGTGGCCTAAGGTGCGTCAAGCCGCAGAAAAGCGATGAGCAGAGATGGTGAAGTTCTGTAGAATCTGCCATAGACATGAATCTAGCTTTTATCTCCTTCAAAACCTCTTCTAGGACTTTTTTTTTCTTTAATCAGTCTCCAGATCCTATTAAACAGGAACAAAAAGAGGAAGAGGAAGTGCACGGTATCTGCTTTCTACAGAGCAGACTGTATTTATTTGTTTAAGTGAGACAGAATCTCAATGTCTTCAGTCTTTCTTAAAAGCAGATTTAAGCAAATCATACAGGCAGCCAGCCAGGCAGAGTGTGCATTTTTAGGCACTGACTCAAAGACAGTGTCAAGATATATTAAGCTGGGTGCCTAGAAATAATATATATGAGATTTTAAAAAGAATACTAAAAGATCATCTTGCCACAGTTGTGGCTGATTATTTGATACAGGATGAAGAGAAATTGCATTGTAAGCCATAAAAGGGCCATGAAAAATGCTTTGAAATATTAATCTGATACAGTATCTAGGGCTGAATGCCATCTGATTGCTACTTCTTAGACACTTTACTATCGTGCATCACCTGAATCTAGTCTACAAAGAAGCTGATTCAAACCACCACCTTCCCAGAAAAACTGCAGTTTCTCAATGATTTACTTGTGTGGAAAACTTGCTTAAATGATTGTAGATCTCAGTAGGAGATTGCTTTATACTACTAGGATGGAACAACTACGTTGATTTCCACCTTTGTTTTAATATAGGTGTGCAGCAGTACAAATTAGGCATCCCACCCACAAAACATTTCTATAATCAGTAACCAATTTTGTTCCTAACCTTGAGCACTGAGATGGGAGCAGTGTTTTCCTCAGCTTCAAGAAAAGGAACAATCACAGGTAAAGTTTAAGAATTTTCATTACAAGATTAAGTAAGTTTCCTTTTCCTACTCAGCACGTTGTCATTAATAACATAATACTTATACCAGCTGAAAACACCTCTTATCTAACCTACTTTGCATGGCATACTAGGATTCAGAGGTTAGTCTCGGTAGATGGTGCTGTTGTGTCTTAAACTGCTTCCTAGGACTAGATGCAAACACTGCCCTTGGCAGCAGAGGCACAGTAAAGGTTCTGCCTCTGGGGTGATTATAGACAGCCTTAAAGAAGTATTGTTTAATTAAGAATGGGCAGAAATGATTTGGTGAGGTTTTATGTGTCTGTAAAACCTGTACCAAAAGGAAAAAAGGTATGAAGTAGGTCATATGGTTAAGGGTGAAATGCACCCTCCATGGGATGAATCAACTACACTACCAAGTCAAGAAAGAAAACTTTAGGTGTCTGTTGAATTATTAGTGCTTATGGCCTTTAACTACCTGTAAGAGGATACGACTGTGCCTTATCTGATACTGCACTTTTCCTCAGTCTATTTGAATGACAACTCTTGCACAGGATACATAAAAAAGGAAGTTGCACAGAAGGGTTCTGCTAGTAAGGGCATGAAAAGAGCACTGTGCTGCATTGGAGTACTCTGTTGTTACTTCAGTACCTGATATGCAGAACTCAAACCAGCAGATTTTCTTTCAGGCCTGAAAAAAAAGCCTGAAGGCATGTGTGTCTGCAAACATGAGATTTTTTTTTTTTTTCCCCTTAGCTTTTCTTAGAAGCATTTCGTCACTGGGATCTCTGGATTTCAATAGTGCAACAGGCTAGTGGTACAGCCTGAGAGTGGCTCTGGTCACTTCTGTTATGTTTCCCAAAGCTATTTTTGGCTTTTGCACAGTAGATAGCAATTCCTTGGATCCCAATACTGCTGAGCCAGCTGGGCTCTTACAGCCTGTTTACAGTTGGGAGCTGTGCTGCTGAGAGACTGAGGACAGTAAGAAATATAGGCTCTCTCAGGATAGTGGGAGGTAAGGCAGCCTTAAGGCAGTGGAAAATTAGGGCAGCATTAACTTACAGTCTAGGTCTGGGCCAGTCTTAGCCACGTAAGTAGCCTACACGATGGATAAAGTGAGGGGATTTGATCTGTTTAATGAGCAGCATTGTCTTTTTTAAACAAATAGATGTAATTAAAGTAGCAGACTGCTGCCCCACAGCATGCTCCCAGATGGCAGTACAATCTTTAGGCCAGGGTTTCCTTCTGTCTTTTGTAAACAATCCCTGGAGCAAAAGAAGTGGAGTTACTATGGTGACTTAATGCAGGACAGGTGGAGATCACAAACACAAAAGCACCCCTTTAGTCGAGTCCCTCCTGGACACGTCTTTCTCATCCTGAGGAGATGATAAAGTCTAGCTGACCTGAGCTGTCTTAAATACTTGGTTTATTCCTCAAGAGCATAAAAGAGTTATTTTTATATCACATCTGGCTGGTTACCACCCCGTGTCATGAAATCCTCTCTTTGCTATATCTTATTAAGCACACTTAATCTTTTAACCATCTTCTCTGGCCTTAAAAAAATGTTTGATTCAGAGAGAACACTTCACTGAAAACTGTGGACCTAGCTGGTACCCTCAAACTGTAAGCAGAATTTCCTGCTCTGATGCATAAGAATTTGCACTGGAGAATCACAGGATCATAAAATCATTTAGGTTGGAAAAGACCTTTAAGATCATCAAGTCCAACTGTTAACCTAACACTGCCAAGTCCACCACTAAACTGTGTCCCTAAGTGCCACATCTACATGTCTTTTAAATACCTCCAGGGACAGTGACTCCACCACCTCCATGGGCAGCCTGTTCCAATGTCTGACAGCCCTTTCAGTGAAGAATTTTTTCCTAATATCCAGCCTAAACCTCCCCTGGTGCAACTTGAGGGCATTTCCTCTTGTCCTGTTGCTTGTTACTTATGAGAAGAAACGAACACCCACCTCACCACAACCTCCTTTCAGATAACTGTAGAGAGCGATAAGGTCTCCCCTCAGCCTCCTCTTCTCTAGACTGAACAACCCCAGTTCCCTCAGCCGCTCCTCATAAGACTTGTGCTCCAGACCCTTCACCAGCTTCGCTGCTCTTCTCTGGACACGCTCCAGCACCTCAATGTCCTTCTTGTAGTGAGGGGCCCAAAACTGAACACAGTATTCGAGATGTGGCCTCCCCCGTGCTGAGTACAGGGAAATGATCACTTCCCTACTCCTGCTGGCCACACTGTTTCTGATGCAAGCCAGGATGCTTCTGGCCTTCTTGGCCAGCACCCCCAGGTCCTTTTCCACTAGGCAGCTTTCCAGCCACTCGTCCCCAAGCCTGTAGCATTGCATGGGGTTGTTGTGACTCAAGTGTAGGACTTGGCCCTTGGCCTTGTTGAACCGCATGCAATTGGCCTTGGCCCATTGATCCAGCCTGTCCAGATCCTTCTGTAGAGCCTTCCTACCCTGGAGCAGATCAACACTCCCACCCAACTTGGTGTCGTCTGCAGACTTGCTGAGGGTGCACTCAATCCCCTCGTCCAGATCATTGATAAAGATATTAAACAAAACTGCCCCCAATACTGAGCCCTGGGGACCAGTGATGACATGAGATGATGTTTTGCTCTTATTATTTTTAACATATCATTGATTTTTATAAAACCACAGACAAATGTATAGATTGTGGCAGAAGAAGTATGTGGACATGCAGACATGGTATTAACATGAACAGTTTATCTCTGAAGTAGCTTACATTTTTACGGAGAAAAGCTGCTTTACAACCCATTTAGATGAAGATTAACTTGTTTAAAGTTTAGTTTCATTCCCAGTAGAACAGTTACTGAAATCTATTTAGTCTGAGAGAAATGCAAGAGCATTGTAAGTATTTTGACTTAATTTGAATATTGCTAATAATAAGGGACAGAGACTCTTGAAAATGAGTCCAGTCAGCTGTTTACATAACACTTGAGTCACTTGGTTGGACTGCCATCTCCTTGTCTTCACATGCACAAGACTATTCCAGCCTTCTCAAAAGTGGTCTTAGGAACCTGGATCCCAGCCTCTAAGCTCTATAAAACACTGTACATGCTTAATTAAGTGGCTGCTGAAATAAGACTAGCCACAAACATTGCAGAATTTATAAATAGATGATTGAATCTAAGTCTGGGTGTAGCAAATCTCAAAGCAGACTTTGGGCTGTATTACATCCACAAGTCTTACAGGAAGCCTGGTGACATAAAGCACAGTTTGCAAGTAAAGCAAGTTTGCAGAGTTTAGAGCCATTGATAAAGCTGGCAACCCTCATTTTTCTGGTCAATATATTGCTACCCGTAAGACTCAGTGTATCTCCTAAATATCTATGACTGATCATCTCAGATAGGGAACCAGACTGTTCCACTTTAAGCAATTATTCTCTGTGCCCAGGACTGGCTTTCTAGAGGGATGCTTTGCTCCTTGGGTCCTTGCATGCTGTTCTAGCTCATGCCTACGCTTGTGATTACTCTGGTTGCCCCACTCAGCCAAAGATGCAGAAGTTGAGTAGGACAGATGAAATCGCTTGAACTAAAGTGATTTTCATTTTTGTTTGCTGAATGTAGGATGGACTTCTTCCTCCATTTCTATCTCTGCAATTCTAGAGTATTTTTGCAGAGTCCTGGGTTTTTTGATAGAAACTGCTAAGTCTCATGCTGGGACCTACTCTTAAAGAACAACCCCATCGAATGTCAGATGAAGGCAGTATCATCCACAGCAGTTACTCTGCCTGGCCGTTGTGACCTCCAAGAGGCAATCAGGAAGAAGCAGATATCTGCCTGCAGGAGGTTTTGCCACCATTAGGAGCCACCAGCTCCTAAAATAGGTTTCTACTGTCAAATATGTTGTTTGCTCTACTAAGAGCCACCAGCAGTGATGGTCTGAGCTCCACTCTGAGATTTCCCACAGCATCCATCTGTCTAATAACCCAGCCCAGCTGAACTATTTCTGAGGAGTCCCAACCATCCTATGACAGTTCTTGTTTCCTACATAAGGAAAAAACCCCAAGATTGGAATACTTCATGAATTTCTGCTGAGTCAGTTGATAACCTAGGAAACATTTCCTTGGGATGTCATGTTTGTTTGTCAGTTGTGTTCAGCATCTGTTGCGCTATTGCTACCATGATGGCTGTGGTGAGAAGGCAAATGTTAGTGTTCCCCTTGAGAGTGTCCCCCATGATCACTGCAGGCAACATGAGAATGAACAACTGGACCTGTACTTTGAGTTACCTAGCAAGATTCATGGTATATATGATTATTTAAATGCCTAAGGAATTCTCATATAAGGTAAGCAGCAGCACTGAGGTATTTTAACCTTAATTTACTTCTAAACCATTTCGCTAAATTGGGCACCCTGTCCTCTTTTTGTTTTATTGCTTGTGTTAGAAACACATATAGATTTGGTGTCCCACAGTAGCGAATGGAGTTCCATAAATGGTTGAAAGCAATCCTCATTTGTGCTTCTACAATGTATTTGTACAGTGTCATCTCTTTGCCTGCTCATTCAATGAAAGACCACAGATTTTTGTCTATCTTCCCTGCCCAAAACATTCTTTTGTCCCTGTACTGGTGTTCCTCTTAGGTCCCAGATCTGCAATTTGGTACTTGCAACTGCTCCTTTTTGTCTCTTTTTCCCAGAGAAGAGATGAGTAGAAGGAGGGAAAAGAGAGGAAAAGGTATGGGTGTACCCAAGAAGTGATTGTAATAGTACAGGCTGAGAAGCTTCAAAAGCATCTGAGACACACATATTCATGCAATACCCTCAGGAATCACTGACATTTATAAAACTAAATAACTGTTCACTTCCTCTTTATCATGTTCATTTTTCAAGGCTAATCTGCTGTGCTGTCCATTTATAAAAGGAGCAGCCTGGCCGCTACTTCATTTTGATAGCCAATCTTCCAAAAGAAGTCCTTTGAACTCAAAAAAACCCTTAAAAGGTGGGGGGAACAAAGCTAGGTGTCTCCCTAGAGCAAGTTGAATCTGTCGGATCAGTGGATAAAGTAATCATTTAACTTCTTTCTTCCTTTTGTGCTTACCACAGAGAGGCAGGAGTTTGCTTGGCCCTGCCATCCCTATGGCATAGGCTGGCATGCTCAGGTGTGATCTCCTTAGTCCCCAGCAGATGATTCATTCCAGTGGCTGATCCATGACAGGCTGCTGGGCAGGCAAGATGATTTAAAACCTGCATTGAAGGAAAGGTATAATTCAGGCCATATGTCAAGGCTGTGTGTGTAGAAGCAGGTGGGTGAGGGACCACGGTGGAAGTGGAGAAATAAGCAGAAGAGATGATTGAAATTTATCCAAAACATATTGCCAAAGATTTTGGTAGCACCTCCAGTATTACTAATGACGAGGCTGGGAGGTTTGGACTTCCACTGGTTAGCAGCTGCACCCTCGGAAAGGGACACAGGGGAACTTTCTCATCTGTCAGGATGTCATTATTTGCAACGGACTCTGACAGCTCTAAGGTTACATGTGTATCAATCAGTCAGGCAGAAGAGGAAGCAGACAGTAATTTTATTTTGCAGTGGCACACGGAGAGAATTGTCTTCCCAGAGTCTGAGTAGCATGGTCACTGCCATGGACATGTGCTGAGCAAGCATATACCATTCCCGAGTCCCTTCTGTCCCCACTCCCGCTCCCTGCTGCTGGCACTGGAGCCTTCCTCCTCAGAGCTGCCCTCCTCCTCCTTCCTCTGATTCCTGAGAGAGGCCAAGGCAGCCAGCAGCACTTACCTGTTCCCTTTCTGAGCTCCGTGGAGTTGAGATTGCAGCCACATTAATTTTCTATGTCGTCATGTCATTGCTTCCTCTCCTCCCAGTCCCGGGAAAGGCTGGGGGGGTGCAATCACACAGGCCTCTAAAGTGGGAGTCTCGATGCAAGAACAAGATAACTTTTTTAGGAGCAAAATGACTCCCAGAAAACTAGCCCAGGCAGTGCTGGGAGTTGGAGCTGGGGTTACCAGGAACTCTTGACAGGCTCTGCTGCCAACATTTTCACTTGGGTGTCAGCTGGACCTGAAAGCAGACTCAGTTTATTTTATATTTCTTTAATCAGACCTGTAAGAAATAATCCAGATATGTATCAACTTCTAAATGCTTTTTCTCTTTCTCAGTTTGTGAGTGATGTGGATTCAGGTTTCTTATTTGGATTCAGATACTGTAGGGAGTTAGACACGCCATAAACTGCATAGACTTTCTGAGGTGACTGATTCAGTTTACTAATCTGGCAATATATGATACTTCTGCCATGTCTTTAAATCGGGTTTCAAAGCATCAGTTTCTAGCTACATGGAGAGGATATGTAATATCTTCTCAGAAATTAGGCAGGATCTGAGATTCTTTTTTAAGGGATGAAAGTGATGTAGGGAAGCATAAGAGATGGCAGAGGAAAATTATTTTGGTATCTACTATTACCAAGCTGGGAATAGCTTCTCCAAAGAGATTTTAAACCTCCACTTATTTAGGAAGTTTTTAAATGAAGCACTGCAGAAGATGTTGGGGGAAGAGAAATGGTCCTGATTTCTGAACCTTTCTGTAACACAGACTTGTTGAATCCCCCTGCCGGTTGGCCTAAGGTGAGGAACAGAGCAGTGTGTCTGTTCACTTGAAATTGTAGATCCACTTAGGAAGTTTCAGGTTGTGATCTGTGGACAGGGCACATGACTCTCCCATGTGGGTAAATTAAAAAAAAACCTAGAAAAATTAAGTGCTATCTTCAGCAATAATGATGTAAAACATAACCTCTAGCGTATGCTGTGGATGAGCCTCTTAAGAAGAAAACAACCCCTCTGGATGACCACCTCAGGTCATGAAGGTGCAGAAAGTATTCTAATTTTGCATAAATTTACCCAGGAAGAGAGAGCTTGCTGTTATTATGTACTGTCCCTTTCTCTCACCTTATCTCCCTCCTTTTCCCTTCCTCCTCCTCCCTCCCCCTCTCCCTCTTAGTGGTAATTAGTCTAGATACATTACTTATTGGGATGGTGTTCTGTTTTTTCCTGCTTATAAGCCAAAAGCACCTAACACTTGTCTTTGCCAGCCCTGAGGTTCATAAAGTGCCAGAGGAAATATGGAGTTTAGTAGCTTCTCTCCTTTTCCTTTTTTAATGCACAAAGAGTGAGAGCTTTTGTGTCTGTGGACACCCGTGTAGCCCCATCCTATTGCTTCAGTTGACAACTACTGTCTCCTCAGGACATCAGGGACTTAGCAAATGGAGCTGAAACCAACAGACCTGGCATCACCTGCCCCCCACCCCTGCCTTTTCCCTAAAATTTTTGTGCTTGCAGTGCTTTTCCATCCAAATGAGAAGCCATGGATCTGTTCAGCATCACCTCCTTTATTAGCCTTTATAAAAGAGGTTGAGAAGATTTCATTACAAGCGGGAGGGAGAGGCACTGGGAGAAGGAACAGTGAAGAGGTCTAGGCAGGAGAAGCAGAGGGATGGCAGAGCTCAGGCCCTGAGTGTTGGTTTGGGCTGGGGTTGGGATGATGACTCTTCAGCTCCTGACACAGGGCTGTTTCAGGCTAGTTCCCCCAAGCAGGTACCATGCTCTTTGACACCTGTGCTGAGGGCAGTCGTGCAAAAATCACATGCAATGAATGCATCAGTTTTCTGGGAGAAACAGCCAAGTGCTCAGCTATTCCCAATCCTCAGTATAGCTTTGACTCCTTCCACACCATTATCCAATTTTTTTCTGTCTTCCTTGCTACTGTGTTGTGATGGGGCTTTCTCAGCACTTTGCTTGACTGGTCATTACTTACTTTTCCCAGCAGCAGACAATGTCCATAATTTTCTCTCCTTATTTCTACTGCCCAGCATCCTGCTGCCTGAAGTCATGCACATTATGTATCTCACCTTCCTACTTTCTCTCCTATTTTCTCTTGTAGCTGTGGTCAAAGACCCAGATCTGTTTGTACCCCACTCTCTTCTCTGCTGTGGGAGCATTTTCCATTTTTTCTCAGGTTCTTGTGTTGAGCAGTCAAGAGCACTGCTGTGGAGGACCTGGATGGCTGCAAAAAATGTCATTTATGTCGGCTTATTATCACTGGGGAAACCTGGAAGTTGTAATATATATATATAAGCCTGTTGGCTGAGGTGTAAAGTGAAAAATAACCCTTCACATTGCAATTCCCCACTTTACCCAAATACCAGAGGGCAGAGAAACCTAAAAAAGGAGGAGTGTTTTGCCTCCATCTCGGGGCGGGGGGGGGGGGGGGGGGGTTGGGGGCAATTGGGAACAATTGGGCAAGCCTAAAATATATTTGGTTTCCATGCATTAGTAAGTTTGAGAGTAGTTTCTGCTGAAAAGGGAGCAGAGAAAGGCTATAGCAGTATGCAGAAGTCCAGGCCAATTAACCTTAACTGTGCCTGAGATGAGCAAGATGAGCACATCCAGTGGTGTGCAGGAGTTGCTTCCAGTGTTGGAGTGCAAAGGTTAAAGTGAACGGAGAAGAGAAAGGTACATGAGATGTTTTTCTGCAAGTGTTCAGCAAGCTCTGGCACAGAAAAGGCTTCTTATGAGTTGCCTGGGAGCCAAGAAACAAAACCAGCTGCTGAAGAATCACCTTTAAGGAAGATGCCTGATGGACTGTATTTAGCTCTCCAGGTTATCCGCACTTTCTGAAGAGCTGAAATAACAAACTGTGAGCAGAGCGGCAGGGAAGTTATCACTGTTGTTAGAAAGAGGGGTGAATTGATGCATGACTGGCAGAGAGAGGAACAGTTCATGGCAGGTAGCAGAACCTGCTACAGGAAAATATCATCGCTACTGATGCTCTGAGCTGACACCGGACCTTGCAACTCATCCAGGATGGCAACTAGGTGGCTTTAGCAGTTCTTTTCAGCAGAAAAAACAATGTAAATTGTCATTACAGTTATACTTCAGGCATTTTCCCCCTTCCCCAGAGGAGGGTCAAGCCAGTATTCTTTTAAAAACTCCTTTAAATGTAAACCATATCCTTGTTGCTGTTGGTTGCATTCTGGCAGGAGGGTCTCACACACATGTAATTTTGTAATAGTGTCCAAAGACTTCACGTGTCAAAACCCTCTTGCTGCGCAAGTGAAAGGGAGACGCTTGCACTGCGCCTTAAGTCCATAATGAGAGAGGTGTGTGTGCCGAGTGGGGGGGGCGTATTTGAGGAAATTACAAAATTTTTCTTGAGTTAAGTATGTTTATGAAACATTTCAGTCAGGACCAGTTATACACCAGTGATTCCCAACCACATTCAACCATTTTCATAGCACTGCGTGCTGTTTTCTTCTGTCTCCCATCTTGACAGCAAACCCCGGAATATTGTTGCTGCCCCTGCCTTCCTCCACTGCTGCCAGTTTGAGAAAGTGCCAGTGGAAAGACTTAGATAACCAGCCAAGCAAAGCATATTAGTTTGCTCTCTCATCTCTAATGTTGGCGATCAAGCCAGAGAAGTTATTTTAATTAGGACCCTATGTTAGAGATAAAATTATTTTTTCCTGGAATGTGATTGTGTTAAATTTGAGATTAATACTAAGGTTGATTAAATTTAATCTGGACCCAAATTTAACTTTCTATCACACAACTGTGGCTTCCACAACACAGAAGAGAAAATTTAAAGTAGCCAGAGCATGGGATATGTAAATCTCAGCTATTCATTTTTAGGATATTACAGGAGGCCAGTGTGTTTGGACAGCAAAAGGAGAGAAACAGCCTGGTTTTAGAAGTGCTGAGTTTCTCAGAGAATTCCTGGTACACTTAAATTCTGGATGCTAAAAGCTCCTGAACATCAGACCCATAGAGTACAACGTACATCTACATTACTTGCAGTATCAAATGAAAAAATCTAGAGTTCCTATTCTCTTGCTATTTTTTTTTCTATTACTTCATTGTAGATGATTAAAATCTACTGACAGTATCTCCTCTCCCCGCTTTTTTATTAATTCATGATGAATTCTGTTTTCTGGCTGACATCAGTACCCTGTCATGGTTCGAAACTCTTCCAGTGCTTGGTTGGCTTGTTGCTTGCTTGCTTGCTGAAAAAAGTGTTTATATCAGGATTTTTGGAAAGCAACAAAATGTGATGTTATGGGGTGGGGGGAGTTGTTTTGTTTTGTTTCTACAAAACTTGAACTTTGAGGTATTTACATTGTCTAATATGTGACTTATTAGGAGAAAATAATGCAAATTGTTCTGGTCTGTTTTTTCTATTATTTCTTTTGTTATACATTTGACAGCATAGTAATCTCAGTAGTATGTGGCTTTCTGTGCACACACTGGGGTCAGATGTCTGGCAGACTTGCCAGAGGGTATGATATCTTTGAGAAAACTCTCAGATATTCCCATGTTCCATTTTTGTTTCCCCATGTGAGTTTCATGCACATCTCACAGTCGCCTGCTGCTGTATGCAAGTCCTCTCTGATTATTAGGTTTGACATTAAGGATGCCTTCTGTTAAAGTCTCTGTATCTGAAGTAGACTCTCACATGTGTCAGAGTTTGATCCCATAAGCATCCTACATAAGGAGTTAGCTCTCACCCCAGTGTGCAAAGTTTGAGAATTCAAGCCTTTTGTCAAAAATCTTTCTACTAGAACAAGGATGACCTCTCTATTTTGTGAGCACCATGAAAGCATTAAAAAGTTAAGAATTCGGCTGCCTACAAAACCAGAGACCATTCTAAATCTCACCTTTCCCTACAATCACATATTTTTGTTTAAAGATATCAAATGTCAAACTGGTAATGGTTTTGCATGCAGAGCAAGGGAATATAGTTATTGTCAGAGACAGGTGCAAAGTTTTAAGACATGAAATTATGATTTTCATTTACATACTGCTCCCAGTCCCAAAGAGGAGGTTATTCTCTACAAAAAAAAATTAAGAAACTGCTGATTGGCAGTGCCATCTTTAGAAGATGTTCCCTCTACAGTGGTGTTTGTTTATACTGAAAAAGTGACTGCACATATCATTACACTAATCATGTGCAGTCTAAGAAAATTTCCAGAAAGTCTCCAAAGACTGTGGTTATGACGATCCATTACTTACTACACTGATTTATGTTTTGGTCTGTTGCACATAGTGCCTAACAAGAGATCACTTGGAGAAATGATGTTCTGAATAACACCATTAGTAAATCAGGGTCTTTTGCTTCTTATGTCATATAAGAGTTTGGTTCCTCAAATGAAAAAAATAGGCTAATGGGGAGTCCTGCCTTGTTTATAACACTGTTCTCCTTTCTGAGAATGTTCGCAAAATGCTTGAGCATCCTAACTCCTTATGGATTTGATGTTGTTTGGCACCTAACTAAAAGCAACTTGCTCATTGGATAGCCAGCTTAATTTAGAATGCATTACCTACAGTCAAATTATCTGCCATATGTTGAGATTGGTAGTTGGCTGTATGTGTAACCAGAAAATTTGGACTTTCAGGTCTTTGGAGATTCTCTTTCTGAGATGTTCTTGTAAACAGCTACTTTCATCTTTGGGTTTTCAAACTGAGGGTCAAATGTATTTCACTGAATATCTATCTTCCTTTTTCCTTCTTTGCTTAACAGAATGCTATCCCTGTTTTACTGTGTCCAGCTGGCACATCCTCAGCATGCTGATTTCATTTAAAGAATCACCACCCATTGTAGAAACCAGATGTAGCTGAATAGCAGTGTTTTGCTCATCGCATCACTCTGCTGGCTGAACTGTTCGAAGGGCCATTCCTGCAAACAGTGCAGCGAGTACTTCTAGAGCAGTGAGAAAAGACGTGAAGTGCTGCATCTGTGATGTGCCTGAGAGGGGGATTGTGCTTTGACAGGGTGTCTGTCATCCCATGGCTCTAATGATTTGAGATGATTCTTCAAACATACTGTTACTGGGGTTCACTTAAGCTGCAGCAGATTCTAAGCCAGTAGCAAATTGAACAGGCTTGCAGGCAGCCTCCCTGCCCAGCCTCAAACTCGCAGGTACAAATTTGTACCAGGGGAACTGACTTTCTTCCTCAAGGCTATGGACAGCTTCCTTTCAAAAAGTACGGAGCAGCCAACAATATTGTGAAGATCCCCATAAACTTATTTTATAGTTTCAAACTGCAGTACTAGCAACTCAGACCCGATAGCAAAAATACATTGAGCAAAGTACCGCTTGCATTAAATACGCCACTGTGATTTACAAGAGTTGTTCATGTTGTCCTAGGAAATGAAAGCTGGAAGGATGATTGTCACCAGATTACAGGAAACCTGACTGCTAGATTGTTCTATTTATCCCTTGCCTACCTCACCTTTCACAAGCAGGCCTTCTGCCTGTTCTTCATACTGCTGTTTTATTGGGAAAGAAATGAGATTATATAGATAGCTGGATGCACATAAGAATAGTTGGAAAGAAAACAACTGATAAGTATAAAGATAAAACAGTCTCAGGTAAGACTCCCACAGGAGAAACTTTGCCTTGCTGTCATCGTAATGTGATGTTCTATACATGACTTTTTTTGGAAACACATGCAAAAACTAAATTCATAAAAGTCTTTTGGCTGTATTAGGATCTAATGAGATTGAATTACATAATCTTGTACAGAGATAGTCCAGAGATAGACTACTTCATCTTGTAGTGGCCTCCCATGTGACAGGAGGCTCCTGGAACCGTAAGGGAATAGATACCAGTGGAAATGCTAATCAACTGAAGTGCCCATAGCAGTGCTTGGCTACTTAAGATGCCCCATGCATGCTGTTTCCCTCAACACTATGAGTATCACCATTCATTCTAAAATTTATTGATGACTGACATTTACCAGATTGTCCTATCATCTCCTGTATCTCCTGTACCATATTAAGCAGGTCAGGCATTACAGTCATTGGTGTTTTCTTGAGTTTCATCTTTGAGATGTTACATATAGTTTTGCTAAAAAAAGAAAAATTGATCTGAAATTTTCTATCTTGGTGCTTTGTGCTGCATTGTTTCAGGACTAGCCAAAACTTCAATCATATCTTCAAACAGAAGTTATGAAAAATAAACAAGTTATGAAGAATAAACATTGTAGTACATTAAAATTATGGTGAGGTTGGTTTTGGATTTTTTTTTTTTCAGGTGGGATCTGCCATCTCTATAAAAGCATGTACCAGGCTTGACCCTTGGAGGAAATTGTCTGCTTGCTCTTGGTGGAGGCTGGAGTTGTTCTGCACTGCCTTTTTGGACTGGGGGAATCTGGGAAACTGGATGACAAATGGCAACCTTTTCCTCTGCTTTTAGTGAGCATCCAAGCAGCACTGCCTCGAACGCTGCCAGCAATGAGAGATGGGGACTGGAAAGAAGTTCCTGGTGCTGGAGAAGGGAGCAGGTCTGGCTCAGCAAGCAGACAGGGAGCCAAGCCTCTGGAGGAGGTCAGGTAGAAACATGGGCTACAACAGGTCTGTGAGGGCAGGACAGGAGCTGGTGAAGAAGAGGATAGGGGCTGGAGGGCAGGGAGCTCTGAGGAGGGAGAAGGAACTGAAGATTTCATGGCTGCAGCAGGGTTATAGCATTAGAAAACAGAGCGCCGAGGTGTTCTTTCCTGCTCTCCTCCCTCGCTTTCCCGCTTTCTTGAATTCATCGCCTGAAAACTGAATTCAGCATCAGCTGGTGTGAGGTCTGGGTAAGTGGCATCCCTGCCTTTCCCTAAACTGCTTGGGTGGGCGCCCTTAACTAAGTCTCTATCCTAGTGCATTAAGGGACAAATCAAGGTTATATATGAAGGTTACACTGAGTATAAGCTTCTTTATAAACAACAGCAAAACTTTTCATTGCCTGGCTTTAGCAGGTTTAGCATTTATAAGGTATTTGAGTGCAGAGCATACTATGTCTGCTAGAAAAATAGCTGTTTTCATGCAGTTAGTACTTATTTTTTCACTTGGGATACTTTTTATGTCTGTCATTTGAGTAAGATACTCTAGTCTTCAGTCCTTACGGAGGGGGGGAGAGTCTGGAATTTCACGGTGTAAATAGGCATCACTAACTTAAGGTTTGCATTTCAAGGTTCAGCTTTACCACAAAGTACTGTCTATTCTTATTTTGGTAATCTACATTCTTGTTCATATATACAATATGTAGTCTCTGTTGCTTAAAAATAAATCTTAACCAGTTTTGATCATGAGATAAACCCTAACATTTGAATCGCCTGACTTTGAAAATGACTGGTAGCACATTTTATACTTGAGTACATAGGTATGAAAGCGGACTGTTTGGAATAATGAAGAAGTTAAATGATAGCCCAACTGAAAAATTGTCATCTGTTATTTTGACAGATTATGTATGTTGGGAGAATGATTAGTGAATGGAGGGAAAGGAAGGTGGCAAAGATCACAAAATAAGTAATTTATCCTAGTGTTCTTAGTTTTCCTACCTTTTGAGTAAGAGTGCTGTACATATTCATGTATCCATGAGATGGAGGAACTTCCTTCATCATCAACCAATACAGTCCATTACATCCACAGCTAGACAGGGATAATACTAGCGATGACGGTTATGCTGCCTCAGGGGAGAGGGAATGTAATTTCAGAGAGAGCAGTGCAGGAGGACATCAGCACGTAACTACCCTAGCAGAAAATCGCTACGTTTCTGAGCACAAAGCCGCTTGTAACTTTCACTATTGAGGCTGCCAAATACAGTGGGAAGTTAGCTGCTTTTGATGCAGCAGTCAAAGGGTCAAATTCTTTCCCCTGCTGCTCTAGCGTAGCTCTGTGGCAGTCTGCTGGGCTCCGCCAGTGAAACTGAAGAGGAGGATTTGGCTTGCAGCCTGGTTTTAATCTGCACGTATGGTATCAATTTTGGAAGCATTTTCTGCTTGTCCTCACAGTTATAAAAGGGTAGAAAAATATATTTATTCTCTTCCCCAGTTAAAAGCCAGACTTTTGTTAACTCATTTGTGTTAATTCTCTACCTGAAAAGTGCAATACTTAGCTTCATCTTCAGTTTTGCCGTAAGATTGGCCTTTCTATTAATATGTATGTCTGCTGTCTATCCTAAGGGAAAGTCTGCTCTGGAGAAACCAGCTTGCCCCAGCGGATCCCAGTTCTCTCCTGCAGGCATAGCTGGTGCTGAGTCCATTAGGACACTAACCTACAGGTCTCCCTTCTGACCGTAGGCACTGGAGTCTCTTGCCCATCAGCCTTCTTCCTCCTTTTTCTTAGCATGTTCATCCAGTTGTTATTTGCTTGGAGATGAGGAGTATCATGGAGCATGGGATGTTGGCAATAATTGTGTATACTTCCAGGGGGCTGCTGAAGAGGGAGTATCTCCTCATGCTTACCAAAATCTTCAGCTTTTGTGATGAGCACAGTAGCCATCAGCCATTGATAAGTGTCTGGTCCTGTTAACAAGCTCTGACCCTCTCAGAGTTCCATCTCAAGCACTGTCATACCTTTGCTAATTGCTGGTTTACTATAAGGTTTTCCTGAGGTGGTCTCAGGACACATTCCTTGCTTTTGGCCCCTTCTGCAATGTTTTATATCGCCCCTTTCTTTGGGGTAGACACTGTTTCCTCCTGCTTCTGAGAAAGACCAGCAGCTCATGGCTCTCCTCAGGGCACAGGACTGAGAGAAGCTGCCTGTAGCAAGGATCTCGGCTTTCCTGTGTAATTGCAGATAGCATTCGTATTTTCTTCAGAATCTGAGGAAACTTACGTATGAGAGGCAATTAAGCCCTTACAGCCATTTTTTATCTTTTTTTGCTGCTTTCTCATCTAATTTCTAATTTTTCTTCCCTTCCAATTGCTTTTTCCTTTGTCTGTCTTTCCACCCTCTTTTTGCACTCTCCGCCTTTTTTTACCTTTTTCATCTATCTTGACACTCACTCAGCACCCAAGATAAAAATTCCCATGTGGCTGTACAGACCTATTACTTCTTGACTTGTTTAATAGGCCTAAAAATCTTCTCTAGCATAAAATACTTCAATAAATAGCATAAGAAAACCATTTAAAAAACAACTGAACAACAGTGGCAGTCTGTATGTGATAAACTTAGCTTTAGTTATGCTGTTACGAAATAAAATGACTGAAAAACACACAAGGTGAGAAAATTCTGAAGCAGAGAGATGAGCCAAGGTTGTTGGATGCAGAGTCATAAGGGCAGCCCTATCATACACCAGCCAGTAGATAACACTTGCCACCTTGAACTTCTGCTGACAGCTGTCCGTATGTGCTGATACTATTATCATAGGTTAAGAAATCATTGGAAGCTCTCATTATTTCCAGCAAATTGGCACTGCAGTTGCTTCTAGCAATTTCCCTAGACTCATTGACCCTGTAACGTCAGCAGTTCATAATGCTTAAAACAGGAAGCAAAGCAGGAAGTTTGTCATACTTTCAAGACCACAGGGCTGCTCTGGTACTTTATATGGGATATGTATCATCTGTGCTGTGCTGTTTTAGATTTCTCTCTTATGAAAGACAGATCAGTAACTGCTGAACTAACCAAAATTACCTTCTAACATACTTATCATGAAAGCAAGCTTTAACACCTGCAGATCAGTATGGCTGTGTCTATATCTCAAGAACGAGAATGCCTGAAACAGGTTCTCTTTTAATAAGATGAAAATCTTTGGCTATCCAAAACCATCAGCTGATTATGATCATCACGCCCTTATCTTAATTTGGTTGTTTTGAACATTGAAGATGAGAGATGACGTATTTTGGAAATATATTCCCAGTATTCAAAGTGATTATGAAACCAACCCAGGTTCTTTACTCTTTACCTGCAACATCAGCTTTTTTAATGACAAATCAGTCATGCAGCTGAGAGAATACAGGTTTCTGTGTCTGTCAGGTTTGTTCTGGCTGTCTACTACCAATCACTATGACAGTTACAGTTCACTTAAGTCTTTTATTTTGTGCAGTCGTTTGGTCACAAGTGCAGCTGTTTCCATGTTTTTCATGTTTAATTTTGGCTAGTGGTAGCAACAATGGGAAATCTTAGCTTATCAGGCCATTGAACACAAGCATGCCAAATGCCTTGTGTGTCTGGGGTTTATCATTGCACCGTGAGACAAGCTCTGGCCATTGTGTGCATTGCAAATTCAGATCTACATGACCCAATTGACAATAATTTCTGAGTAACAATGCAATAGGTTTATGACATGTCCAGAACCTCAGACTGTGTTGTACTGCATGACACACTGTCAGTTTTTAAACACTGATTTGCTAAGTCTCTGCATAACTCTTGTATCACTAGTGGGTTAAACAAGGCTATTGAAAAGTTTTTCTGAGGTTTAAGGATTTTTATGCAAGGGAAACTATGACAGCATATTTAAAATTTTATCCTGCAGAAGAATGAGGTCCAGGGCCAATCAAAATGTAAAGAAACCCATAGAAAATAAACTTAGATAATGCCTTCACACATTCAGAACTAGATTAATTAGGCAAAAATTATTTGAATGGATTTGTCCAATGAACATGCCATTTCTCTACACAGTATGCTTTGACCTCGTTTTCTCTTGCACCATTGAATAGATTACAAAAAAGTTCACAACTGTGCTAAACAAACATGGTTGTTTGGTTGTACCAAGTTTTTGTTCCAGCAGTGGAATTCATTAAAACAGCATGTTCTGTATATTGCCAGCAGGTCATCAGTGCTTGCTTGAGTCAGGTTCCTGACCTTTATTTTCTCTTGCCAAGTCTGCTAGATTGTCTCATTTGGGGGACTGTTAAAATATCTAGCATTACTAATATATCTAGCATTATTTTTCTCATAGCTGAGAATATTTTCATAGGAGTGCTCATTGGTCTTCTTTGGTAATTATCAAGTAGTTTATTTTACATACAGTCAGATGCTTAATTGTAAATAACTGCTGAACAGTATGAAATAAAAAGGTTTTTCCCTCACCTAAAAAAAAACTTAAATGCATTTGGAATCCTCTTTAGGATTTGAGGTAAGCTTTTTTCTTTGATGGGATGGTTGTGGGGTCATCTCAAGCAGCTACTCAACTGTATATGTTCCCAGTGAATTATGTGGACTTGTAATTCTCTAGTCTGATGTTCTGGTTGCTTTTATAGGTGCAACTGAGGTTAAATTCTTCTACAGTGTTACCCCACCAACATCTCCAATAAAATGTGCCCCTGCACTCTACTCAAGTTGGAAAATGGTAATCAATCCACAGAGGTCCAGCTCAGCATGTCCCTCACCTCTATACTTCAGTGCTGTACTTCACCCCCTGTTTTGGTTTTGGCACTGACCATAAGCATCTCAGTCCATACAAGTCTAAGTGTCAGGCCAACTCCTATGTTAGGTCCCTACCTAGGCCTGCCTCCCTAATTTTGTAGATGTTCTCAGAACAGACCTAACCCACAAGAGCCTACAAATGCAACACTGGTTGCTGTTCTCCCTGTGCTGAGTCAGTGACTGCAACATTTCTCCTCTCAGGAAGTGGAAAACTCTGATTCAACTCTTCTTGGCTTGAGGGGGGCCGAAACCTGTGTTTCCCAAGTAATCTTCCAATTGTTTTAGCAGTCAGGCATGCTACAGAGTGACACTTCTGATGTCTTCAGTCAACACAAATAACAACAAATAATCTGAGCTGCAGCATAAGAGGTAGGCATGGCTGTCTGTGGATGAGTTGACATTCACCTGGGTGAGGGGAGTTGTGTGTTTGACTTCCTACTCCTAGAACTACTTGGTATTTTGTTTAGTGTGACACCTCTGCCATTCTGCTCCCGCTAGGCACCTCCCTCAGGAGAGATCTGTGGTCAGTGCTGGGGAATAGGCAGCCACCTGCTTCTAATGCCAAGCTATATGAGCAGCAGAGAGCAGCCAATTTGACCTCTTCCTCCCGCTCCCCCCTTCATTTGTTCCTTTCATGAGTACTCCTTTTACCAGGTAGTTTTAAGTGACCTCAACTCAGTGTCTGATTTCAGGCAGCTTCTGACTTAGAGTCTGACTAGTTTCAATTCCTATGCCAGATCTTTAACTCTTGCAGTGTGCTGTAAAAAAGTCCTTAGTATCTGAGTTAGATTTTGGATCTCTCCTTGGAAACCAGGCACCCACAATTTAGGGACTGTCATGGTCAACTCTGTGGCATTTACATAAACTTGGGTTTCACCTTTTGAGCCTATTCCTGTAAAGACTTGCAGATAGTCTTGAATGCTGGGCTATCCCATGGAAACAAGAGCCTGTGCTGAAAGCAAATGCACTCGTTCCAGGACATAAATTTAACAACCTGCCCTTTCCACCACCAGTACTGTCTGAAAGATTTGAGGCCCTGGAAGCATAAGAGGATGTCTCCTATTATGAATGTGCACTAACTCCATGGAAGTCAGATAACTTACAGCAAAAGTTCTGCTCCCAGAGCTTACTGTTAATAATAATGAACTTAATCATATATTCTCGATTGATTGCCACAGACTGCAGAGAGAGATGAAACAAATGTGACCAAAGCCTTCACCTGTTTGTGCTGTTTTGACCAAAAAAAAATCTTGTGCATAAACCAATCCCCCAAGTATGTTCTGTTTAACCTGAACTTTTTAATAAGTCCTGTCTCCTGTTGCTCAGACTTTGGCTTTCCCACAGTAGACAACTACACAAATGCCCTTTATATCCCAGATGCACTGAACCAGCTTTGCTACAATAAATAATTTTACTTACATGATCAGCAGGGTGTGAAGAAGAAAATACAGAGAATTTTGTATGAATAAGTGAAGAAGAGGGTGCTTTCCTCTTTTGTTTTTCACCAATGCCATTCTCATAATTTCAATAGACTTTAGGCAAGTTTATTTCTTTCAGTGATTAGAAAAAATGGCATGTGTACAAATTTTGTGTACAAATTTTGTCATGGTTATTGAAATATGTGAGAGCATATGTATCTGTAACAAGATCTGATAGATTATTTGCAGTGTGCTTAGTATGTGGCATATGTGTTTAGAATTCACCTAAGAAGAAAGAGCTGCTCAAATGAAAAAATTTTTCATGGGGAAAAATAGTAACTTGTTTTTGAAACATACATTAGACTTTACCGATCTCACTGTGCTTGGATGAAAATTTCTTCAAGCTGGAAAACAGTGGTACAGCAGTTGCCTTACCTCAGACGTATAATCCTGGGAACAAAGAAAGGGTTTTTTCCTGTTTCCAAGTTACAAATATTTTGCAGTTGATTAGAGTTAGTGGGGAGGCTACAAGAACCTCACCAACAGATAAGTCTTTTATCTCTTCTTCTCTTTCCTGTTTACAGGGAAAGGTGATCTTGTCAACATGGTAATGAAAAAGAGACAAAATTCATGCAAAGGAGTTTTGCACAAGAACAGTGAATATATGCTAGGGCCCAATGGTGGAATGCCAAGATGTGTATCAGTGTGCTAGCTCCACCGTTACTATGGTAAGCAGGCTTTTACAGCATCTAGATCCACAGCATTGTAAATACACACCAGACTCCCTGAACGAAAGTGTGGTATTGATTTTGGTGTACTCTGCTGTGCTGTTAGGGTCCTTAATGACATGCTGTTATTTCAAACAGCATGACAAAAACTTAACTAAAATAATCTATTTTCCTCAGTAATTAGAGGCAGGCAAAGCAAAAGTTAGATGATCCCAAACAGTCTGTGATAAGAATTTCTCTTAATGCTTCTTTTGATCTCTAGTGTTCTTGCTCTGAAGTAAAGCATCTAGGTAAAAATAAAATCCTATTAATTGTTTCACAGGAAAGTGTTTCTCTTCTAGACAAATTTTAAACATTTTGTCTCATCATTAAAAAGGACTTTGCCACTGACTGTACTGAGATAGGGTTTCTTAGTAACACCTAGTGGCCTCTGGAACACTGGGTCAAGGTAAAAACCCAATTTTGGATTTTGAAAAATGAAGGTAAGGTACCACAGCAATGATGTGGCTCCATATTTCTTTTCTCCATTCTCTCCCATCCTGCCCATGTGAGCTGGCAACAAAAGGAATATAAAGTCTGCCTGCACTGGGTGATGCAAAGATGAAGCTGAACACCTTGGACCTGTTCTGAGTTTCGTATAAATTTGTTACGTGTCCACCATCCCCTTCTTCAGGGGGACCTTTCTGTCCAGGTCCTATGTCCATCAAAGGACAGAGCTGTGTGTTGCCTCTTGAGATCATCTGCTTTACAATGCCAGTAGTATTGCATGAGGTTATTTTACTGTGGAGATTGTTAGTAGTGAAATGAGTTTGGGAGTTTA
The DNA here is from genome assembly GCF_030936135.1 of Gavia stellata. NCBI lineage: Eukaryota > Metazoa > Chordata > Aves > Gaviiformes > Gaviidae > Gavia > Gavia stellata. The sequence continues at coordinate 82,395,216 of NC_082596.1, forward strand.
ATATTGGGTAAGGGAATACAGGATGTTAAATAGCAACATGTGCCTAAGAATGAAGCTATACAATTTAGAGGATGTAGCTTTTTCAGGCATTTGTTATAGCACAGTGAATGCAGTTCATTTCAATGTGATTTCAAAAGCAGATAAACAGGTATGTGCATTACAGGAATCACTCAAAGAAGATGGTTTGAGTTTTGAGACCACCAACAATGCTTCAAGAGTGCAGAATACCACTTGGTAATTTAAACTTTGCCTTAATAAGGATCTATGACATTGGCATTTCTTAGAGATTATTTTTTTCTTTTCATGGAAGAGGAACACTTGCAACACAATTAGAAGGCTCAGGTCTATCCATTACAGAGATCATGCTGTGTCCTTGAGCCCTGTGATGGAATCAGAATAGTTTGGGTTGGAAAGGACCTTTAAAGGTCATCTAGTCCAACCCCCCTGCAATGATCAGGGGCATCTTCAACTAGATCAGGTTGCTCAGAACCCCATCCAACCTGACCTTGAATGTTTTCAGGGTGGTACAAGTTGTGATGTAGTTCTGCAGTGCTTCTTCACTCTCCTGTGCCTTCTGCCATGTGGCGTGCATTTGTAAGCACATGAGAGGGGTCAGGCATAGTCTACAGCTTTTACACTTAAATTTCATAGTGATTATAGTAACTTTACTTTGAAAGAATTTTATGACTGGTGTCTTCCCTTTTCCAATGTACCTTTGTTATTTTCCCCTTGCCCAGTACCACTTTCCACATAAATCTTTTCCCTTTCTTTTCATCAATCATTATGTAAAACATTGTTCTTCCATCCCTGAGGACCCATGGACCAATGTTATTCATAGACAAACTATTTCACACAGCCATATTGTAAAGTGACTAAGTAGTATGCATGTCAGGAAGTGACATTGTAAGTGTTCAGTTACTTGCCTATACAAGGTTATTGAATTAATCTAGAGGCAATTAATGGTACTGGTTACCTCATTAAAGGCAATTGAAGGATAACCTGATGTTTCAGTGTTACAGATCTACAGAAATAGAGTTTTAATAAAAGCAATTGCAACTGCAAGTAACTTTCAAATAAAAAAAATTGATGAAAGATTATCTGTATGCAGAATTATTTGGTTAAGTTTCTTTACAGGCTAAGTAATCCATCCTGCAGGTCTTTGAAATTAAATTAAGGGAACAACTTCACAAATGTTTTAGGAGTGTGATAACTACATTTCAGTGCTGGGCTCAAGATGTGTGTGGAGCTCCAGAAGAAACCGCCCATACTGACCCCTCAGAATGGCAGACGTGGGACCTATGGCCAACTGAGCCAAGGAGAGTTGTGTGTTCTGCTCTGTTGGCATTGGTACAGACCTCTTGTATAGCACATCTGTGCACATGCTCCTGCTGTGCAGAGTGAAATCTGCCATGACAAAGACTCTATCAGTCTGCTAAGACTTGTGTTCCTCATATGTTCTCACTGATGAGCTGCAAATATCCTCTGAGCTAGTTGTACAGTATAAGTACTATAGTTATGGTGGTCAGGTTTCTGTTAAAAGTACCGTGCAAAAGAGATGAGAAATGTGAAACAGATGAAAAAGTTGTAAAACAAAGTTGAGATATAATGGCCGATCTTATGATAACTTCAAAAATTGTCAGTGCCATAAAGTGATGTGTCAGTCGATGGCTTTAGGAGAAAACATAAATGCAAAACAGGTTTTCTATTTTTCTCTATTCAGCTAATGAGAATTTGACCAGGGTATAGGCATTTCATCTTGTACTGATCTGTTATTTTCACTCATTTTGGAAAACAATTGAGACTTGGTTATTTTGTGTAATGGGTTTTATAACCCAACACGTACATCTAATTTAGCGACTTCCTGGATCATTGCATCCCTCATGGCAATGTAGCCTCTGCTACGCACTGAAGCAGGCCCCTCTCTGTCTTGACTTGATCTGAGTTTCCTGCTTTGACCACATCTCGTTCCCTCTGCCCTTGGGTCAACATTTTCTCTGCAGCATTCCCTCCAGTGGGCTGGATGACAGTGTAATTTTGTACTGCAACTCATCTGAGATCAGCCATTCTCCCCCTCTTCCTAAGGATAGGGACAATGGCTGCTTTACATAAGAGGTTGATAGGAACGGAGAGTGGTTTCAGCCTCCCTGTCTTCCTCTGTGTAGCCACAGGGCAGAAAGAGGACTCTAAATCTTTCAAAGTTTTATGGGGGAGCTGTAGGTCTTAAATATTTCCCTGTGCATGCAAGAAGAGAATATGCAGCTAAAATGTGTGATGGTAAACCCCTTAATTCACCATGTTAATGTAATTTATTCCTAGCATTGTAATTTTCCCTTTCTCATTTTCCCTTCTCCCTACCCCTCCCCCTCCCAGCTGTGAACCACACATGCAACCTACATCAGAAGTTTGACTTTGTCATATTACTGAGTATGTACCACAGCTGAAAACGCATCTTCTCCCAAAATATCATTGCCTCAGTTACTGTGGCACAGTGACTGAAGCCTCATTAGGTCAAGGTATGTGGGTGCTATTTCCAGTTTTGAATGAACCAAGACCAGTTATCACAAAATACTCTGCAACAAGAGGGGTTGCCATGAGGGGCATCTTCTGGAGAAACTGGCTGCTCATGACTTGGACAGGCGTCTGCTTTGCAGGATAAAAAACTGTCTGGATGGCCGAGCCCAAAGTGTTGTGGAGAATGAAGTTAAATCCAGTTGGTGGCTGGTCACAAGCAGTGTTCCCCAGCGCTCAGTATTGGGGTCAGCTTTGTTTAATATCTTTATCAATGATCTGGATGAGGGGATCGAGTGCACCCTCAGTAAGTTTGCAGATGACACCAAGTTGAGTGGGAGTGTTGATCTGCTCCAGGGTAGGAAGGCTCTACAGAAGGATCTAGACAGGCTGGATTGATGGGCTGAGGCCAATTGTATGTGGTACAACAAAGCCAAGTGCTGAGTCCTACACTTGAGTCACAACAACCCCATGCAACGCTACAGGCTTGGGGAAGAGTGGCTGGAATGCTGCCTGGTGGAAAAGGACCTGGGGGTGTTGGTCGACAGCCGGCTGAATATGAGCCAGCAGTGTGCCCAGGTGGCCAAGAAGGCCAATGGAATCCTGGCTTATATCAGAAATAGTGTGGCCAGCAAGAGTACAGAAGTGATCGTTCCTCTGTACTCAGCACGGGTGAGGCCGCACCTTGAATAGCGTGTTCAGTTTTGAGCCCCTCACTACAAGAAGGACATTGAGGTGCTGGAGCCTTATCCAGAGAAGGGCAACAAAGCTGGTGAGGGGTCTGGAGCACAAGTCTTATGAGGAGTGGCTGAGGGAACTGGGGTTGTTCAGTCTGGAGAAGAGGAGGCTGAGGGGAGACCTCATCGCTCTCTACAACTACCTGAAAGGAGGTTGTAGCAAGGTGGGTGTTGGTCTCTTTTCCCAAGTAGCAAGTGATAGGATGAGAGGAAATGGCCTCAAGTTGCACCAGGGGAGGTTTAGACTGGATATTAGGAAAAATTTCTTCGCTGAAAGGGTTGTCAGACATTGGAACAGGCTGCCCAGGGAGGTGGTGGAGTCACCATCCCTGGAGGTATTTAAAAGACATGTAGATGTGGCACTTAGGGACATGGTTTAGTGGGACTTGGCAGTGTTAGGTTAATGGTTGGACTTGATGATCTTAAAGGTGTTTTCTAACCTAATTGATTCTATGATCTTAAAATGGGTGGATCACTAATCAAAAGATAATTAAAATGATTAGCGAAATGTGGTTTTGAAAGTGTACCACTTTCAGTAGTGCTTTTTTCTTGTACTGTAAGGCATAACAAGAAATAAATATCTTAAAACACAGGCCCATCTGCAGCCTCAAAAAAAGCAGCTAATGTGAAAGAACAGTAACCTCAGCTCTGGGTTTTTTTTTTCTGTTGTTTAAAGCCCTACATAAATCAAGAGGAGGCCCACAAAGGGAAGACTGCTTGGTTTCAGGGACTGGTCTTGATTTTCTGCTTAGGATAATCAAGATGAGGAATCCATCTCTAATTAAAGGCAAACAAAAAATATGCAGGATTTTCACATACATTCTTTTCATACTCACAGTTTAACGTGGTATGTATACAGTATTCTTTTCTTTTAATTCAACTTTCTCAAATTATGTGCAGACAGCTTCAGCTGCAGGGAAAGGTGGGAGTATTTAGGATATCTAGAATTTAACTGTTTCACTCCTACTACAGGAAGACCTGTTTCTTTATCAGAGGTATTCAATAGAAATGTGGTTTCTATTTTCAATAGAAAACACCAGTGATTGTGTGATTCTGTTGTGTGGGGTTTTTTGGGGGGGGTCTTTTGGGGTTTGTTGTTTTTTTTTAATGAGCAGATCCTAGTGAAGATGTTGGTCTGGCTTCTTTGAAGACAGACATGCTTTTAGTTTTAATAAACATAGTGCTTTTTCCTTGTCTGCTTCTGTTGTAGCTCTGGTTCTTTTTGCAGTGATTTTCCATGGAAATGTCATTCAAGTGAACGAAATTTAAGCAGGATGTGGGTTTTGTCACTTTGATGGTAATGTAGTTTCCAAGATGTAAGTTTTTCATTAAGAAATTAATATTGGCAGATTGGGTATTACAGTAAACTGAACAAGCTCAATTATGCGGTAGGGCCACATCATTTTGCGTGGTGATGTTCAAGTTCCCCTCTCTCCCCGCACAGTGAAGTCTGGGGTTGATTTACATAAATTCTTAGATTTCTAACAGCAGCACCCCGTAAGTTGAACTATTCCTCATGCTTTTGGCTCCCTTTCTGAGACATATTGCTGACACTTCTATCACTGAGTCAATATAGCCCAATGAATCAATGTCTGATGTCTAGTTTTTAATAGAGGGAAAGGTTTCTGATGATATATGTGGTTGCATTTAATTATGTGGCAATAAGATGTATGAAGGTTATAGTTTGGCTGAGATAGATAGTTCTAGCCTGAGAGCCTCTTCACCTAATGCTTGGAGAACACTTACTCACACAACTTGACTTTGTCCATTAAACATGCTTTCTGTAGTTAAAGAGTTTCTCTGTGTTGAACTGGATGCTGAGAGCCATCACAGCCTTCTGCTAGGCCAGTTGTCTGGAGTGGTTTAAATCGTAAGCTCTTAGGAGAGGCCATACTGAGGTAATTTCCAATCAAGCAAAAAATTCAACATCTCCAGCAAAACAGTTTTCTCAGGAAAAAAACCACATGAAAAGCCAGTTTTCTTGAATAAAAGAGTGAAAGCCCTTCTCCCGTGATATAAGAATAGTAATAGCTGTGCAAGGAATATTGGAACATTCTTTTGTAATGACTGTTTATTTCTGTGGGCTGTTAGTCCACTAGTCAGAGGCTTCTTGTAAATCATTTATATTAGTGAGGGTATTTTTGGGGCATGTATTTCTTAAAAAGTTTATTCAAAATAATAAAAGTGAACATGCACTTCTCGCTTAGTTAGTCACCAGTGCATCCTTGGTTCTGCTTTTTCCTACTCTTCTGTTCACATGGACTCTACCATTTATTCCTCTGAAAAAAGTCAACCGTAAGAGAAGGCTGAAAACAGAGAGCTGGCAGCAAGGTCTAAAATAATTCATAAGGACGTCACTGCAGAGGGAAGTTTAGTTTCACCAAAATAAACTGCCCATTCTTCCTGCAAGGCTATCAAATTGCATCTCCTCCACAAGATCAAGCACCTTTTGCTTTCTGACTATTCTCAGCCCTGCAGCTGTTGCAGCACACACCTTTTCTTACTGAGATTTGCTGAGTTACTGGGACTCACCATGATCTGCTTTCCCTGCTGCACCAACAGCCTGAGGGTCTTCCCTGTAGCCATGACCTTGCTGCAACTCCTTCTCTCATTTTGCTGCATCATAGTCTGCTTTCTTCTGGGCACAATGGACTCCCTGCAGGCTTTGATTAGAGGCACTGACTCACCAACAGGGATGACTTCAGCTGAAGTCTGATGCTGTTCCCACTCTGGTGTCTGCCTAACCCCACTGTATGGATGGTTTACCTTTTTGTAAAGCAGCTCCTGCATTGCCACAGATCATAGCAGAGTAATATTTTAGCGGCATGAGAATGACCTCATGAGTAACTCAGCTTGCATGGGTGGTGGGTGTCAGCAACTGTGCTTGCACGGCTGGCCTAAGCTGTGCTTGCTTGCAGGCCAAAAACCTCACAGGTGTTCAGACTAATGGAGGTGACTAAATGTGACACTAGCTTTAGTTAGAATAAATCCTAATTTTATTTGGCTTTTTCAGAGGTGCATTTTATAGCTAGTATTTTTTATTACAGTACTCATCAATAAGAAATTAAATTGGCAAGTGGGTAGAATGGAGCCTCTTAAGGATTTTTACTTCTTAAAATTTACTCTAAGTTTCTGATTTACGGGGTTTTTTTTTATAAAAAGACTTCTAACAATTAACATGTTATTTTTTTTCTTATAAGGAATCCTATTAATATCGCACATTTTCTACAGATTTATCATAATGGAAAAGTTTAATCCAAAAATATGTAATAAACCTTTTTTACTGTAACTTTAAAATTGGTAGTGAACAACCACTGTGATTTTAAAATAGTTTTTTTGTGTTTTGTTAAAGGTTGTCTCAGCTTTTGTCTTCCAGCTGAAGAATATTTTTACTTTTTCCTTTTGCTGTTTTCAAAGAGTGTAGAATATTTTGAACAGATCATTTTTTTCATTTACAAGAAATATTATCTTAATTATTCAAAGAATAATTTAAAAAACAGGCCTCATGTTTTTTATAATATAACTTTTTTCAGATATCCTTATTTGGATTTTTCTTTTCTTTTCTTTTCTTTTCTTTTCTTTTCTTTTCTTTTCTTTTCTTTTCTTTTCTTTTCTTTTCTTTTCTTTTCTTTTCTTTTCTTTTCTTTTCTTTTCTTTTCTTTTCTTTTCTTTTCTTTTCTTTTCTTTTCTTTTCTTTTCTTTTCTTTTCTTTTCTTTTCTTTTCTTTTCTTTTCTTTTCTTTTCTTTTCTTTTCTTTTTTGGTAGTTTTTGACTCCAAGAGTGTTTTCTGAGCTTCTTAAAAACATTTCTTCCATGGTTGTTCCTACCTTTCAGTCAATTGTCAAGTTTGCTAGAAACATTGTTGTTCCAGTGCCTTTGTTGTGCTAATTGCTGGATTTGGGAATTTAAGCTTCAAGCCTGCTAATCTAAAGTCACTTAGTATGAGATAGACCAACTTTTCTCTCCAGCCTAGACTCTCCTTCTATAGCATGTTGCTTGATTTGTCCGATGTGCTTACATAACTGGGATCACCATTTGATCTTGAGTAGCTAAACTCCTCATGAAATCCAAGACTGCTGAGTATTTCCAAAGAAGAAAGAGGTAGTTACGTATGAACTGTATAGTCTTGAGTGCATGCAAACTGTTTTTTTGAGTATGAGCACACATAGGGATAAACATTGCCCTGTACAAAGGACACCCACTGCCTGACCTGCTTTTACTGAAGCCCAAGAAGGAAAGAAGGAAAGAAAAGTTTGTGGAATTTACAAACCCTGTGGAGTTTCAGTCTGTTGATAAAGCAAAGAAGAAATAAAAGTGAACTGCGTGCAATTTTGAGTCATCTGCTAACTGACTATAAATCTACAACAGTCCATTTATCACTTCCACCAAGGCTACAGCAATTCAAACAGGCAAGAGAACACAGCTGCCTGTGCCTGTACGCATTGCCTATAGACGGGTCAAAAGCTGAACATAAATCAACAATACAGGGCTGCTGCATAAAAGGCAAAGCCCACACTCCAAGGGAGAAACGGAGCAGTGGCTTCGCGTGAAGTACCCCCCGGCACTGCGTAGGATGATCATGTTCAGGTAGGGTTTTAAATTGGATATTGTGCCTAGTTCCGGGCACTGCGCTTAGAGACGCTTACAAACTAAGGAGAGAAAATCCAAGATCACTCGTGAGGATGATCAGGGCTCTTAACAACATTTCTCTCAAGGAAGGACATAATGAAGTTGGGTTTTTTCATATCGGAGATGGGAAGTCTGAGGTGGAGGTATGATAACTGTGCTCACATATGTGAGCACTTCAAGTCCACAGTGGGTGGAGCAAAATCTTGTGACGTGCAGCAAGGAAGATTCAAGTTTGATATTAGGAAAAAGTTTCTCATGACAAGCATATGGAAGTACTGGAGAAGTTATCTTCATCACCGGAAGTATTTGCAACCAGATTACATAAGCATGGGCCAGGAACAGTTTACATAATCCCTGTCTTTCCCAGGTGACCTTCTGAGACTTTTACCAGCCTTGAGATTTCTGTTGGAAGATGATCTAAGTTTTTCCTTTCCTGTACCTGATTAATATAGGAAGTTTTTTCCAAAACCTTACCATGACATATTAAGATGTATTAAACGATGCAATGGGATTGCCTAAAAGCAGTGGTATCTCCTTAAGCACCCAGTTCTACTGTAATTTGTTAACTGTGCCAGGTTGTTTTTTTGTGACATGTTCTAAATTTTGCAAGAATTTTATAAATTTCTTATCTAAAGATATACAATTACCAAAGTTTTAGCAACATCTTCAGAAAGGCTTGAGGCAGGGACAGCCATCCTTAATAAGAAGAAATGTGTCCCTAGGTATAAGTGTAGCTTTTCAGGGCATGCCAGCCCTGAGATAGCTTGTGAGGCCATTCACTTTGTCTCTACCAACCCATCTGAAATAATGAAGCGCTTACAGAAAGCTCTTGACTGTTAAGTCTGAGTTTTTATATTCCCTTGTGCTTTTCTAACTGTTTGAATTCAGACTTGTTCTTTTATTTTTCAAGGCAAAAGAGCATACATACTTCAAATTAATAATGATGCAATAATAAAGCTGTGTTGCACTGCTCCTATAAACATGGGGTGTGAGTGTGCAGGGTTAGGAGTCCTGGGGTATTTGGAGAGCACTCTTTTACTAAACTGCAGGGGCCTCATTGTAGGCCGATAACTCAGGGTGCCAGGTCAGTGGTGAGATATCTTCTTTAAGTGTTAGCCAAAATTTGTTGGCAGGCAGTAGGGATGTGGATAGAGGACTTGAAGGTCAGATGTTGTTCCAAGTTTGTCACAAGTATGCATTAGGGAACAGGAGTGTGGGGGTGGACAGGGCTGAGATGCTAGATTCAAGCAGGAGACTGGTGCCTGACACCACCATCATTGCAGACAGGAGTGTGGATAAAAGGACACAAAACTACAATCCTGTTTTTCTTCAGACTTCTGAAATAATGAAATAACTGTAGGGCTGCCCATAATATATCAGTGTTAACCCAGCTCTATCCAGTACAGAAAACACGACCGCATACTTCAGTAGTTTTGAGGTGTGTCTGCTGAATGTCATGGAGACTCCTGATGGTGCAGTTGCAAGCAGGACAGATTTTAACTGCCTACAAAGAAGGACTTAAGTTCTCTAAATGCTCTACAAAAATCAGACCAGCTGTCTTGTCCAGTACACTTTCTCTTCAGCAGCACAAATAACTATACTTGCTATTTAGTAAGACCATGCAAGCTTAGGCACTTCCTCTGGCCCATTCCCATTGCATTGCACCAGATCCGCCACTATTGGATTAGGGATGTTACAGGGTGCATTCCCTCTTGTTCCCTTTCTGTTTATGGACCTACTGTCTATAAAGTTGTGTGATCCTTTCTGAATCCACCAATGCTGTCTGTCTCCACGATCTGGCAGCAAGTTCCATAAAACTGGCATGAGGTATAGTGTGATATTTCGTGAGAAGGACTCCAGAGCCTGCCTTTCTGATTTTCTTTCTAGAAAGTTTTGGTTCCTGCAGCTTGGTCACTTCAAAATAATAGCTTTTAAGCGTGTGGAGCTGGGGATGGGGTTTTCCTTCTGCCCCTCCATTTGCACATATCTGTATACTTTTGCTGGCTACCAGTGGGACTGCATGGAGACAAAAGCATCCTTATAGCCTTTTATCCACTTTCTTCCATGTGATGTAACCTTAAGATGGTCTCCATATTTCACCATGTAGTAACGAAACTAGGCAAAGTATTAGCTAATAAACAGATGCACTCCCATCTTAATCTCCGTAGATGTCTGAGCTTTAGTATTTAAGCAACAAGTGTTATGTGTGCCTATAGCTAATTCAGGTCAGAATCACATCCTTCTGCAGGAAGATGGATGGTGTAGGAGTAGCTATATGATAGGGAAGAAACTGTGAAGAGTCCTCCATACAGGCATATTCTTGGTCTCTCTCCTGTGAGTGAAGTCAGTCCTATGAAAACCCTGCCTCTGCCACTGCCCTGAGTGTCCTCAGTCTGTGGTGGGAGAAGCTGCTGGTGGATAAGCCACTGGAACTTCCTGTGGCTCTCCTAGATCCTCCTCTCAGAAGGATTTGAGCACACAGGGGTTTCTGCTGATAAAAGGCTGGTATAGCCCAAGGCTTCCAGAGTTTTCCAGGTAGCTCTTGAATGTTCACAGGATGACTTTATACACAAAACGTTGTTAGTCTTTCTTCCCCTGTAGTGCTTATTGACACAGAAATGCCAGAGGTGCATTTTCAAAGCTCAGATCTAGAGCTTCTAAACAATGACTTTACTGAATTTGAAAGTGGTGATGGTAGCTCACCGGGTATTACTGCAGCCAGAAAAGAGGTTAAATCTAGATGGAAATAGAAAAAAACCTGAACATTTGTATATTTTCTGTAATAGCATCTATTTCACTAATCTGAATGGGTTCATACCTGGGGTCAGGGAGGCAGGCTATTCTTCTTTATTTTTTCCAATCATTGACAGCTCTTTAGCAGTTTTTGAGAAGCAGTCGACAAAAGAAAAAAAAATATTAGAATGGATAGAAAGTTAATTTTAAAAAAAAGTATTCCCAGTCTTTTGGTATAGATTTATCTTTTTTTCCCTATAGACGAAAATCTCTCAGAAGCCTGGAAGTTAACAGAGGCTGAGACAGAACAGCTTAACTTAATTCCTTCAAGTGCAGTATCATATATTTTGGGAAAATTTTTTAAACTATTTTTTAAAGTTTTGAAAGTTGGGGGGGTTAAGTATTCAGAGGAACACACATACCTTTAAATAGATACAGAAGAATTCTAAAAGGAGTGTTTTTGTGTTTGTCATATACATACAGATATACTTATATCTGTATATACTGCATATCCACAAACCCACATTTCATTTAACCTTCTTGTTGATAATTGCTGAAGGGCAAAAGAGTAAAATCTTGATTTGCTGCACCTCGGAAAGCAATCTCCTCCTTTCAGATGCCTTTGGCAGGAGAGAGCACACTTAGTGAAACAGAGCACTGCTGGGTTGAAAATGCTGCCAATACAGATGACAGCAGCACTTTGTCTCGGTGGAAATGCTTTGTAGCTTGAGTCATGCTTTGCGCCTTCAGACATGCTCGGTACAGCTCCCTCCCCTCCGTCTCCCACCTCCTTCTCACAGCCTTCCTAAAATACCTTTCCCTCAACAGGGAGGTATCCTATGTTGAGGGTAAACATACAGCTCCACCTATTTCCCTTTTTGTTTTACTTCATTTCAGGTTTTCAATGTTGTTTAAGCATAAGATACAACATACTGCAGAAATGGCAATTCATCCAACACTTCTTTAAAAGTTAAGATATTTAGAAGCAAACAATGCTTTCTTTTGCCCATATTCCTACTGTACAAGTCCACATAGTATGCAGTAAGTTGTTGTTGGCGTATTGAATTATTTTAATAAGATCATTTCAGAGGATTCCTTCTCTCCACTTCTCAAATTCTTCAAACTTATCAGGAGTGTCGGAGAAAAGAAGGAAGTGTGTGATACCAGTTGCATTGCTTATTTATGGGCTCACAGGGTTTTTTTGTTTTTATTTTCATTTTTACTTGCTCTCTCCTAGCTCCTTGCTGAAATAGCAGAAACATCTGTCTCTCTTCCTTCATTGAGGAGAATCATTTATGAGTCCCAGATTTACCAGCAGTATCAGTTACATCCAGCAAACCTCACTCTTGGTCTTATTAATTACTTTCCATCTGCTTTTCCCTCAGGCATCTTGGTTAGCAGAAAAATGCTGACAATCAACAGTAATGGCTTCTTAAGTTAATTATTTATTAAGTCAAGCCTTTTGCAGATACAGTTTCAATAAATACATGGGGTTTTTTGGTTGTGGTTTTTTTTTTTTTTTTAGAGAGTCATCTTTGAATTGGACCTAGTTGAAAAACAAAAATGCAACAATTCCAGAAGCTGGGGACAGTATGGGAGGGGAATATGTTTTTTTTTTTTATTTTTTTTTTATTTTATTTTAAACTGACTGATGCTTTGAACTTTTAAACTGAAAGAAGAGCCATTTGGATTCTGTAGTTGTATGCTCAACTCATGGAAAAACTAGAGCTCCAGAAGTTGCTATTAGAAGCAGTTACTGTGGGCAGAAAGGGATGGTCCTACTAGGGTTTGGGGCTTTTTCTCTTGTCTTTTTTTTTTTTGTTTGAGTGAACATTTGTATTCTTCTTTTCCCATGACTTTTCCCTCTTTTGGCTAGGTTGCTCCCTCGGTCTCCTACTGGGAAAGCAGCATTGAACTTGCAGTGCTGAAAAGATGATTAATGATAGGCAAAACTGTATACAACATGCAGTTTATTTGGGGGGGAGGAGAGCGTAGTGAAATGCTGCATTGGAGAATTCTAGGCAAATGGTGTGTGAAATTGTTGACAAATTGCCCTCATTAAGCTCACTAAATGAATGCTTTCATGAGAACATTGGCTTGATACCACCATGTATAATGCAACTTCTACTTGAAATTGCGTGTGCTGCTATTCTTATCTTTTAAACCCTTGTAACAGCTTTAACGTCCCGATAAAGCCAACCATTGTAGCTGTCCTCACTGTTTACTACATGGGATGTGAAGGAAAATTGCTGAGGGTGACTCCCATGAGTGGTTCTGAATGATTCATTAATTTATTCATTATAATGAACCATTCTGAGCCCGATCACCAGAGTTCATAAATGCCAATAAATGGATTTAGAAATACCTTAAGTTCCTCAGACTCTTTAACTTGATCCCTATCAATGAAAGGGGCAGTAAAAGGACAACAGTCGCAGAAGCCTCTGTTTTAGAAAATGCAACTTTGGATACTGTTTAGCCTTGTTGGTGGTAAAAAGCTTTCAGAAAAAATGTGTCTTAAAGGTGATGGTGTTTGATGATCCAGCACACTCACTGGCATTCGAGTAAGGTCAGTGTGCACCACACACTTGCCCTACCAAGTTGAATTCTGGCCATCAGCTTAAATATGCCCCACTGGGCAAATGATGAAGTGTGAAGCCATCACAGGGAGAACTGCATAGACTGCTGAGACCTTCAAAGATGAAGGTCAGGCCATGGCCTAGCATCCAGGCTTGTGCCACACACAGCATGTGTTTGTTACCAGGTTTTACTACAGTGAGAGGGAAAGTATCCATGTAAAAAGCTACCGATGTGAACCACTTACCTTTGATTAAGCAGTTGCTTTAGGTGCTGCAAAGGAGTAAGAGAGGACAGTCACCCATATTGAAAGATGATCCATACAATGAAAAGTTGAAAAATCTCTTTCCTAAACCAAATGTATACATACCATGCAGAGAATGACATGAGTATAGATATAAGGCTGTCTTAGTGTTGAAGACTGCTGGTGATTTTGAACAGGAATCACAGTATAGGAAGAAAAATGTGGCATTAATATATTGTCAACCATTGGTCCACTTGGGGTAAAACCAGATGTAGATGGTCCTTCTTAGAGCTTTTACTGCAAGGAGAGTCTGGCTGGAAAAAGCTGTCATACAGGAAGAAGAGGAAAAGCACACTATGTAAACAAGAGAATGGGAGACTGGTTTTCCCTCATCTTTCTTCTCTATCACGTAGTGTGACTTCCCAACTCACTATTGCGCGGCTCTGGTAACCACCTTTCCTCTTCATTACAGCTAGGTAAGCATGGGTACAGGAACATCTGGGAACTTTGGGAGAGATTTTTCATTTGTAACTTGGCTTTCCAGTGTGGGAAAGATTGGGAATGATTGAATTACATCAATCTCCACTGTTATGAGCTGCACTAGAAAACTGCATAAGCAGCTGCAGACAGGGAAGGGTTTGTGTGGGTGCTCTGTAGTTGGCCTCAGACAAAGCCTGGGGTGTACCTTAGTGTACCTTTGTGGGCTGTTAAGCAAACCTTGCTGACTTTAAACTAAAGTTCCTTGAGTACCCATGATCCCTTTCAACAGTAACACTGAGAGTGTGAATACACCTATGGTAGGTGACTGGCACAAGCACTTGGTAACATAAACATCTATCTACATTTTAGTTCAGATAAATAAAATAAAGCCACTTAGAACTGTCAAACTGTCGTAACGCAGATTGTTTGGTTTATTTTCGTACTTGGGGTAGAGTGTGAACACATCTTCCCCACTACCACAAACTATCCAGTCCAGTTTCGCACATTTAGGGAAATCTCAGATGAGCTCCATCACCTTGGTAAACTGTTTCCCTGAATATGGTGTCTCCCCTGCTGTAAAAATCTAGATATTTTGTGGCTGTGATGTGCTGAGGCTAAAGCTTAGGTGGGCAGTACCTCTGGGATTTGAACTTGACTTCTATTGACTGGGCAAGAACTTGAACCAACTAAGCTATTCTTGCAAACAGCTGTGTAAACTATGTCTTCACTCATCACCCTGAATTATCCAGAATTATCTGGAGTGACCTCTCTACTGATCAGTATTGTCATTGACTACAAAGTACATTGGCCCTGAAGTGGGTTTTTTGAGTCCTTTAGAGAGGCAGCATACGGGTTGTTATCAACTCTGAGCATCTTGGTACCTCATAAATGGAGTACATAAACTGTGTATCTCATTTTATGTGGTACAGGATTTAAAGCTGGTCATGTCAAGTAATTTTTCTAAGACTGGTAAATCCAAGCTTCCTCTCTTTTAGCAATCATATTAGAAAAAAGTGACTTAAAAGAACTGTTGATATGTCCTCCATAGCAAATCTGCTAGTGATCGCAGCCTAATGCATCATCCGAGAAGTTTTAGAATTAGCAGGTTACAAAATCAAGGAGTTATAATAACGACTACATTAATCCACTGTGTTTAATCTGGGAGTTAAGACTTGTTGGGAAAGAGGGCAGGAAGGAAGAAATAGGAATTGTGAAAAACATGGAGAAATTAATAATATCCTGCTTGGTCAGGGCTAGTGTCTCTATTGAACATGTGGGACAGATACTCCACAATCAGTATCAGCAGCCTGTCTTCATAAGCAGCCTCTCCTGGGAGATGTCCCTTGAAAACACCAAGGATTATAGTGCCAACTGTCCAGGTGTTCATGAATATGGCTAGCAATCAGGGTAGTAGGAGTGGTTTTTTGTAGGCACCCCCAAATCTCTGTTGACAGAGACAGTTTGAGACTGGAAGGGATGAAAGGCAAATCCATGACCTCCACAAGAAGGTGCTCCCAAAGGTGTGGTAGTGTTGCAACAGACCTTGTAGCAGCTTCTTGAAGCTTCATGGAGCAACAGACTGAGCTGCCAAGGCTGTCAGGGTCTGGAAGATCTCTGAGCCTTGCCTCGGATGGCTCAGTTCCAAGTGCTCCCTGTTGGAGCAGACCATATTCAGCTGCTAATGCCTTGATGGTCCACCTGTCCTGGTAAGAGTAGCTACTTTAAAGGCATCATAAGTTTGCATTTTGAGACTTGCTCTTGTGATGTATATCTTCAGTATCTTGCAGTATTATGACCTGAAGGAGAAAGCTGAAGTTCACTGTTTCTCCTAGAAACTGCTTTACATTAAGACTCTGGCTCATGTTCATCCAACAAAGGGCTGTGGAAATTTAATAGCCCACTGTCCTTCACCTATTTGTAATGTCCACCCATTGTTCGGGAACCTGGTGTGAAGCAGAAGGAGTTTTTTGCCCAGATGCCTGTCATTCCAGTGTGCTAACACAAGCCTGCATTTATTGGTGGTTTAAGTGAACGCCTGGCACCTTGACCAGATGTGGCTGAGGAGTAGCACTCAGGTTTTAAGCCATTTTGGCTACAAAGCAGTGACTTCTGACGTTGGAGGACACACAACTTGGGATGGTAAAAATCGAGCACTGACAGAACAAAATCTACCAGAAGAAATCTGTTAAAGGCTTTTAAACTGTTCATGGCAGTTTCTATGGCAGTTGGAAAATGCCAGCTTTGAAAGCACAGTCTTAATTTAAGCTATTAATTTTTATATTCCTTTAAGCAGTATAATTAGATTTTGACATCTCAAGAGAAGGCAGTGGGGTAGGAAAAAACATCTAAAAAGAAAATACCCAGAGCCTTAGTAATAGACAATATTTCAATGTGGAATCTAAAGTTTTATGTCACCCACTCCTGTACTGATTGCTGTCACCATCTGCTTGATCTATTTGATCTTCTGTCCAAGGGAAAGGAATGGGTTAGGTACTCGGTCCCAGCTCCTCTAATCTGCCAGTTGATATGAAGGCCTTCTTTTAATTTCTTTCCATTAGATCCTGAAGAAAAGACCTACCCTTGTCTGTTGCACTCTTTGCACTGTCATCAGGTGTCCCTTTGGGCCAAGTTTTGTGATAATGAAATGGCCAGACTCCTCCTGGAGCTGTCAGTGAGGGGCTTGTTGTGTGGTGAAGGGCAGAGTCTCACAAAACAGAAGTATCAATGAAAATCAAATTGAAAAAGTAGTGTTTCAGCTGTTGGCTCACTTTGTAATAAGATCCCTATAATATTTTTCTTAACTATGAAGGACATGTGCAAGTGATTTAATATGTATGAGCAAAAATATTTAGAATAATGGATCTGAATGTTAGAAATGAAGCAATGACACTTCGTTTCCCAGAAGCAATTGACTGATTTAATTAAGCCAGAAATGAGACTGTTAGATGACGGCTCATAAAATTTCTGGAAATATCAAATGTGTGCTAATTGTGCTGGCTTTACTTGGGGACACTGTCCTTATGGCAAATTTCCAAATTAGTCATGGACCTGTGGGACAAGGCAAGCTGTCTGTGGGGGATGAAAACTGGAGGAGGCGGGGGGCCTTTTCACAGAATCTGATGCCCTGCGTGCTAGAGTCACTCCACTGGAACATTTGCCATAGGCGGAGAAAACTTGCTCTGTTATTATGTGAAAAACCTCCTAGCAGAGCACACAAACAAGACTGTCCTATTGTGCAAGGGGAAATATATGTGCTCTTCATGGGCTGATGCATGAACTGTTCCTTTGCATAGGGACAGCTTCCATCAGTGTCCTCTGTGGGTTCATGTCTGGTGTTCACACCTTAGCTTTGTTGCAACAGGTAAATGCTGATGTTTACGTAGGCATATGCTTTTCCCGCACTGTAGCACAGTAGTCCATCTTACAGTATTGAGAGAGCTTCTTGTGCATGTTTCTTCAAGCACCCATTTTTCTCAGAGTACCACGCTGCTGTTTACAAACCAAGTTCTGGTTCTTGGTTAAGAGTGCAGGACTTGGTGATAGAGTGGTATTAGTATTACTGACAATAGAGGCACCATTTGTTGACTTTACCTTTGGGAGAAGGCAGATAGCTTGCTCTCAGTGGGCACAAGCTGCCTCAGAGGAAACCTAGTTTAGCTCCATCTATGAGTCGGGCCACACAGTGACAGGGCAAGGTATGATTCTACCAGGCCTGTGAGGAGATCTAGGGGGATCAAAGAGACTTTTTTTCCCCCCAGTAAACCTTGTGCAGAGCTATCCATGAATTCTTCACTGAAAACTGGGGGAAGTCACGCCAGGATCTGAAGGAAGTCCAGGCTGACTGTGCAGGGAGTGACACCACCAAGGGAAAATGAGGCATTTTGGCTGCAGGCTGGACAACTCAGGTGTGATGTCTCAGAAAGCTCTGAAATACAACAAAAGTTTCCAATGGAAACTTGGTGAAGCTCCCTGTCATGTGGCTAAATTGTGCTGTCTCTCTTTATGAAAGGAAGAACAAACTGGGAGGCAGTCCGTCAGGGCTGAACAATTCAAGAGCCACTGCCTATGAATTTTCTTAGGATGTTTTGCATTAACATCAGTCTGGGGCAGAAGAATGGAACCGGTGGCAGCAGCAGCAAGAGACCAGAAGAAAGCAGTTGGTTCAGGGAACACTGATGAAGAATAAATATAGAGGGAAGTTAGTGGAGATTAGTGCTGAGGAGAAAAATTCTGTGGAAATGCGAGAGGTTACTGCTTACCACCTTGGGAGGGAGGACAGTAGAGGAAGGAAGCAGGAAGGGAAGACCAGAAGGGTGAAAGGGAGCTTTGTTGAGTGAGGTATCTGGGATAAATGGGGCACGAGAAGCTGAGACTACAGCTAGTCAGATGTGAAGAAAGGATGTGAAATGAGGTGTTGGTGTGCATGTGGTATGGCAGTGTTTGTACGGGTAGTGCACCAAGGTCAAAACAGAAGGAGCAGTGCTTATAGAGATGCAATGGTCAGAAGAACCTTGGTCTAATGCAGTGTCCTTTGTCCAACCCCCTGTGAACCCACAGCACCTGCTGCTTCTTGGAGAACATACACATCGCTGAAAAAATGCTTTCTCTTTCCCCAGTGTTGATTCCTGCAGGCTGTTTCTAGACAGGGGTTTCCAGAGTTTGTCCACATCCCTGTTTGAGAAGTGTCCACTACGTGCAACCCATGCACAAATCTCACCCTGCTCTTTTTTTTGCAGAAAGGAAACCTGGCCACAGCAGCTGCACAGTGTGCTGCAGCCAGGGTCCTGAGGAGAAGGACAGCGTAGACACGACCGCTGGGCTTAGAAAATCTTCCGTTGCCATCAGTGCTTCACTCAGTCCAACTAACAGCAGTCTGTTTAGCAGAGCTTGGGCTTCCAACCCTGCAAATGATCGCTATAGATGTTAGCGAGATGAGGCAATGTATATTCTTAAGTTCATTCTCTGCTTAGTTCTTGGAGAATGCACCAGCCAACCCTGTGTTTTAAACCAAACAAAAACCCCCTACATTAAAATCTCAAGGTCAGACATTAGCTATGAAATGCCAGAATTAATTTTGCCTCTACAGTCCTACTATGTCTCCATTGTGCTTAGGCATTATAATGCCATAATTTACATAAACGCAAACTGCTTCTGGGAATGAAGTGGTTTTGCAGCATTGGCTGTAGGCCCCAGCCTTGTCTGTTGTGGAAGGTGTATTGTGGACAAGGCAGGGGAATTGAGGATGGTGGTTCTGGAGCTGCACACAATCTTCATTCCTGTGTTTTCTAACATTTGAGACATAGGAGCTTGACTT
This sequence comes from Gavia stellata, assembly GCF_030936135.1. Taxonomy (NCBI): domain Eukaryota; kingdom Metazoa; phylum Chordata; class Aves; order Gaviiformes; family Gaviidae; genus Gavia; species Gavia stellata. The sequence continues at coordinate 82,414,435 of NC_082596.1, forward strand.
TGCAAACTCACTGTTCTTTTCAACAGATTTTACACGTAATGTAAAACATGTTTCAACACAGTCTGAACTTTATTGCTTTTGTTGTTGGAAGAAGAGAAAAATCAGGTCCGAGTGAGGATTTTCTCCTGTAAAACTGAAAAAAATAAGCAAAAATATCTTAAAATCTCAGGTTGGTTAAAATCTTTTAATTTAAGAATTGAATTAGTTGAACTTCTGAAAGAAGTTTAAAATAAAACTGGATCTTTATTTGATAGAACTGCCAGTACTTCATCTGTTCTGTGATCCCATCAGCACCTATCATAAGACATAAGTCCAAAGCGTCCTAGAACTTGAGCACCACCTTGATTTAATGCATTTTAACCAGACCTATTGAAGCCATCGTGGGACCAGAGTCTTTGCTTGGCTGGAGCAGCCTGACCTCATGCAAGAGGATGCTATGAGAGTTCTCAGCCAGCAGAACAGACTCTACTAAAAGCTGCCCTTTAAAATACAATCATCTGAGCTATCCTTAGATCCTGCAGCTTTTTAGCCATGTAGGTCAAGTCACTCATAATTTTACTAAGGCTACTAATGATATAATGGCACATACTCTCAGATCATATGGCAATGAGGCCATAGCTTTTATCTATAACGATGAAGATAATCTAGATTTTTTTTCCTTTGGGAGGTAGGTAGTATTAATGGATCATTTTGTAGTTAATAAAACAATATGCTTTTGATAATTGCTTTAAGTTGCCAGCAACATATTAGTCAAATTTCTTTTGGATTCTTTTTCACTTTAGAATGCCCAAAAGCAGTCAACACAGATATTATCATGGAGCGTTCACAAAATATATGCAGCCGTATGAACATGGTGATGTAAAAGTAGAATTAATTAGAAAAGTATTACTTGGCTTCTGCTGTCTTTAAAAGGATACTCGTTTTTTTCATCGTTTTATTTAAATACAAAGTGTGAAAACAAATGCTTAAAATATCTTAAGTATGAAAAATCAAAGCTTCCTACACCAAATAGGAAACTAGTCTTAATTTTGCTGCTGGAATTTGAAGGTCTGGGATACAAATGGCTTTTAAACTGATGTTCAACATAAAGCTAGTTCGAAGTAGCTGGAAGTTTTTTATTTTTGTTTATTATTATTTCAGAGAGAAAAGCTTATACTAAAACAGAAGGAAAAAACCCACCAAAAACAACTGTGGCAAAAATTCCAGAGCCAAAATATTTAGTCTTGGAATTGCTGTGATGATGCCTTATGGAAATAGTTCAGTTGCTTTCAAATTATATTTTTTTCTTTATCCAGAACCCTTTGTTTGGCTACTTCTTCCAAAATCACTGTGGTTTTACCCATGGAATAGAAAAATGGTGCATCATGAGACATGTAATACACCACAGAGGGAGGCCCATAATGAATAGAGATGTAATACAAACACTCCCAGGAATGATTGTAGCAACACATCCAAATAGAAACATTTTGGCCCGTAGCTTTCTTGTTCTTCCTCAGCCTTAATAATTTCTAAGTTCCTCTCGCTGGAACAGGATACAAGTCTAAGAAAAATGCATTAATGTCTCCTCACAAAGAAGGAAAATGGCAATATAGGAAGGCACGTCTCATGTAACAATGAATCTTTCCCAGTCTTGCAAAACCAGTAGTTGATAGTACTCCATCTCCTCCCCTCTTAGGTGGGCTCATACTGCTTATATTAAAGAGGCAACAAACCCAAAAGTTATTCTTGTCCTTACAGAAAGTACTTAATCTCCTTTGGATTGTTGAAAAGACGGCAGAACTGATGTGCTTTCAGATTCTTTGCACCATTTTGAAAGCTAGGGTATCTTAAAGGGTTATTGTAAACAGTTTCACAAAGGAATTATATGATGTGGTTCAGGCAGCTTAACACAGTCACTGCCAAGAGACTCCTACTAGTCCTTTGTATCGATATATAAATATACTATGATTGTAGTTCAAGCTGAATAGTCTCAACGTATAAGGTACTGACCAACTGGAAGACGAAGAGGAAAAAAAAATAAAAAGACTACTGCATAACTTTGCCAAGAATGAGTGAAACATCTCTGAAACTGTTAAAAGAAAATATCTTCCTAGGTCTCATCCACAGGCACCATAATGGTACTATGTCCCAAACCATATGGCTAGGCATAATAGGCCTCCCAGACTCCCACAGCGAATCCCACAATGAACCAAGCGTTTGGTAAATAGTGAAGGGCTATAAGATGACTCAGTCCTAGTTGAAACTTGTGCATCCTCTTTGAACTAGTATTTCCCAACTTCTCCATTCATGTTGACGCTTTTGGGCTTATGGAGCTCCAAGACTGACTGTCCTAAATGCCTTGCACAAAACAGTTACCCATTGTCAGTAGTATCATCTGTGATAAATACATTTCTGCTGAGAGTTTTATGTCTTTGTACCAAAATGAGTTTGGTACTTTATTGCTTCTCTATGTGCCCTCCATCTCATTCTCCTCTAGAAAGAGTGTAATGGGATGTGCAGCAGAAATATTCAGTCCTTCCTGAAAGCTGAATTCAGATCTCTTAAACCAAGATGTTCTTTCCTCTCTAGGCTTTTTTCCTGGGGGTTGGAGTTTTGGGGATTTTTTGTTTGGTGCGTTTTTTTTTCTTTCCTTTTGATTCTGGTCATGTTGGAATATTCCTAGGATTTATGCCATAAACTTGACGGAGTGGTAACTTGTTTGTCTAATGTCTTTATTCTTTACAGGGCTCCCTCAACAGCTGAACTTCCTGTTCACAAAGCACCAGCTTGTGTGCTTTGTGCTATTCTTGATGAGCAAAACTACTCCTTGACAAAGGGATTAATTTTAGTTGTGGTGCATCAAATTTTGATTTTGGGGGGAAACTGCTATATTCCTTCTCATGGAGGCTCTGTTCTTTCTAGATCCCATAAAATTATTTACATACAGCTATGCACTTGTGTCTATGTGAGATTATGTTTCTGATCGGTCTTCTTTCTCTCTTATATGCAACAAATGCACAGCCTTCTAGGAGTCAGAAGTGGGATCGCTGCGCTTCCTGGCCCTGTGACCCACACAGGAAACCTTTCGGGTGGTTGACTGCCACGGGATGCACAGCACGTGATGTGACATGAGGAGCTGAGAGGTTGCCTAGGGAGTAGTTTGCAGTGGCTACTCCCGTCACTGTATTCCAAGCTAAGATTAACCACAGCTGGGCTGCACATGGAGCGAGGACACGTGTTGGTTTCAGCCTGCATGTGCTCTCCCACAGCTGGGGACCAGCACTGCCCCGCAGTACCGGCTGGGGGGAGGATGGTATGGCTGGGTACGCTAGCCACAGCTGCCCATCGCTGAGTCAGAGGTGAGGGCTTGAGTGACAAAAGTAGGCTTCTGTGCCACAGAAAGCCCTAGATTTTTTTCTTCAACATCCTATGCTCCCTAGGTGAGTTCCTAGCAAGTGTTTGGGGTGGGTTTTCCAAACCCTATACGCCACACAGCGGGAAAAAATGTACTTGGTTGTATGTCTTCATTGGCAGTCTGTGGGCCCATATGTAAGACAAACATTAACCTTGCACCATAACCTTTTACTGTTTTACAGAAGGCAGATTCCTTCTCCCCCAGCCCCTGAATAGGTAACTCTCAAAAAGAAAATAGAGGGTGTTAGAAGCAGACACTTACGTCAAAGCCTGCCTGCCTTGGTGCAGTACAAAGTTTGTTTAATATCAGTAGTTAGAAATTAATCTTTGATTAGAGAAAACTGTATTTTTAGACTAATTCACATTTTCTTTCAAAAAACCTGGGATGGTCATTTGATGAGTCTGACCCCAGAAGGCAGTATTTTCTTAGACCTTCACTGATTTTTGAGAATTGAAGGGTGTGTGTAGTCATCTTGAATCAGGACCAGAACTTTTTCACAGGGAGAAGCATTAATGACGAGCATCTGATGGGATTAGAGCCTAATTAAAGTTTCCCGATTACTTGTCAACCATCTGTGCTGCTGGTACTCATTTCAGCTTCAGGTAATTAGCCCATGTCTTAATGAAAATGCACGTTTTTACTTTTTAAGTTAACCTCCATTCCCCAAAACTTCAGGTTTTAGAAACTTTCTCTGTAGGGCTGTCAGTGTTGATGCTTTTGCCTCTGCAGTTTCATATGCTATTTGCATATGTTGACAAAGATGTAATTTGCTCAGAATTATCTGTACATGCAGTAATTGTCTAGTGTGTGTTGTGATATATTTAGCCAGACAGACATCTTCATGCATAAGGTCATAGTGTGGTGCAGGGAAAACTTCTCAACTCGTGGTTCAAATCAAATGAAGATTAAAGCAGTTTTGTCTTTTTAATACGGACATGTAATGACCTGGCCAGTCAGTGCGCTGTATGTTCAGGATCAGTATCAGCAATAACAAACCGCAATAGTAGATACTTGCAAAATGCTAGTAAACAGCTATAAACTTCTAAAGACCCTGCTATAACTAAACCTAAAGAGTCCTAGTCTCACACATGCATGGCTGTGGGCATGCCGCTCTCCAGGCCGTGTGGGTTACAAGCACACCCCCCTCTTCTGGGGATGTGGGTGACCCTATTCACACACACACCTCCTGCAGGTACCTGTGTAACCCACATTTTATGTGTATTTACATATACTTGTGCTGCTCCCTACAACTGGCTAATGCACATGCCCAAGTACCCCAGCACACCTGGGCTGTGGGCCCCTGCTTGTCACACCCCGAACTGCCACCAAAGAGCTGGCGCCATCAGGCCAAGGCAAAGGCGAGATGCCGGTGGGGTGACTTTTGGTGGTGTCAAACCAGGTTGGACTGCTGCTCTGTGCCTGCTCCAAGGTCTCTCTCCACCTATCGCAAACTTTCATCCTTCTTTTTCACTGCTTTTCACTCCGACTCTTTTCCAAAAATCTTTTGGTAACCCCTGATTGACGCTTAAACTGGGTAACAGTTGTCCTGAGCAAACTTCATCATTGTTATTTTTGTTGTTTTAATATGAGCCTTTTGGGGGCAAGCATCCTCTCAGGATGGCAGTTTCGGCTATTAACCTGTTCCCACACACAGTTTACCCTCACTCCCATTTGGCAGCATCTCTTCCCACAGCCCCTTTTGCTGGGCAGAGGCATTGCGGACTCCCCCACGGTAGTGAAAACTGTGATTCCCAATTCTGTTGTTAGGGAAAGGCTTTTACCCCATCAGTGCTGTCCCTTACACCACTGAGCATACTCTACTGTTTCAGATATGTAATACCTTGTTAGATGACATTGGTAATGGTAGGTGAGTCCCTGTCAGAGTCTGTAATAACAGCCCTAACATTCGAGCTGAATGGACATTTATTGCTTCTGATTTCCTGGCAATCCCTGCCATCTTGGGAGTTAAAGGGTCTGTCTTTTGGGGTGAAAGAAGCAGCAGCTGTTTTTTAAGAAAGCTGAATTAAATGGACACATCTCATCCCAAAGCACCAGCTCTATAGGGTATCTGAAGAGCTAGTTTGGAGATGTTAAACAGTTGGGTTTTTTTCTTCGTTGTGGTGACAAAGGCCAGGAGTGACTCACTGAAGTTGCGGGTCTGTGGGAAGGCTGTTGGCAAACTCCGGAGCAGCAGGGGACGACAGGTAAAGAGGCCGCCGGCGTGGCTTCCTTGTACACACGGTGACTTTCTGACAACTTCTGTGAGTTGCAGAGGGTTGGAGGGTGCCACGAAGGTGCCCGACCGGCGGCGCCTAACCCTCGGAAGGACACCCGGGCAAACAGCTTCCAGGCCCGCCCTGGATGGTCCTCTGCGAGCTGTGCCGCACAGCCCCACGCCGCAGCGCCCGCTGCCTTCACCGTGGGCTTTGGGGCTCGGCCGTGGGGCCGCCCCGCGGAGGGCCCGGCAAACCCTCCCGTCGGGGCACGGCCGGGGCCGAGCTGAGGAGGGCCGGAGGGCGGCGGGGCTGGGGCGGACCCCTGCAAGGAGAAGGGCAGGAAAGTCGGGCCGGGCGGCCCCCGGGGCGCCCCGCTGGGGCACAGCCGGCGAGGGCGGCCCGCGGCCGGGAGCGACACCGGAGGAGGCGCGGGGGGGTGTGTGTGTGTGGAGGCGCGGGGGAGCCCCCCGGCTGGGCGCTGTGCCTTTAAAGGCCGGGGCCGACTCTCGGCTTCACCCTCCATCCCGCCCTCCGTCCCTCCCTCTCCCCGGCCCGGCGGTGCTGGGCGCCGGGAGGAGGCGCCTGCTGCTAACAAAAGTCTGCGGCGGCAGCTCTCCCCTTCCTCCTTCCCCGGACAACAAGTGGCTGGAGGCGGCTTCCCGGGGGAGGCAGCAGCGGGGCTGCGAGGAGGAGGAAGGCGGAGGGGCGCTGAAGTGCCGGAGGAGCCCCAGCGCCGGCCGCGGGACGGCGGAGCCTGCGCCCGGGGGCCGTCCCGCCCGTCCCGCTTGTGGATTATAACTGGAGCCGCCTCCCCTGCCCTGACACCCCGGCTGGAAACCGGGGCGGGGAAGGCGCCCCGATACATCGCGGTTTTGGTTCTTTCCCTCTCTCTTTCGTTTTTTTTGGTTTGTTTTTTTCTTTTTTTTTTTTGAGGGGGAAGGGAGGGTGTCGGCCACCCGAGAAAAAGCGAAGGCAGTCGCAGGGCTGCTTTGGACATGTCGCCGTGAAAACTCCCGGGGTTCCCCACCGCCCCCCTACGCCCCGGCTCCGCTCCATCATCCGCGGCCGCTGGGCGCCCCGCGCTAGAGATGCTGCGCGGCAGCGTGGGGAGGCGGCGGCGAGTATGAAGCCGGCAGGATGGGCGCGAACAATGGCAAACAGTACGGCAGCGAGGGTGAGTCGGGAGCGGGGGGAAAGGGAGCTGCTGGGGCAGCAGCGGGGTGGCCCCGGCCCGGGGCGGGGGGTGCCCGGGCGAGAGGCGCCCGCCGGGAACCAGGAGACGGGGCTGGGGCTCGGGCTGCGCTGACACCCTTAAAATACCCTTAGTTATGTTGGGTTTTTAATAGGTGGGAGGTAACCGCCGCCTCAATTCATGATGTAGGGGCAGCCGTGTGGCGTAAAATGTGGTGGCAGCTCAGGGGTTATGGCAGCGTAACTTTGCTAAAAAACTTTCAGAGCACTCTTTGTAATCCTTTTTGTACTTGTCTTTATATCCCAGGATCCTCATATTATGCAGTATGGTATATGACTGCTTCCTGTCTGAACAGAAAAGAAAAAAACTAACCCCGGGAAAGGGGCGGGCGGGGGGAGAGTTAATGTTCTCCAGCTGTTATCCGTAGATTGTACTCCTGCAATTTCGCTTCAGTGAAACTTTAGTGGGTTTGGTTTTAGATATACAGGGCCTGGTTCATTCTTGTGGAAACCTATTAGTCTCGCTGGAGTTGCATCAGGGATGAATTTCAGCTGCTTTGCTGCTGGTGTGAAGGACTACTGGAACAGTCAGCTGGTGTCAGGCAAACCAATGGCAAGTACAGAAAGTTTGCCTTCCTGCCAGTTAGTTTTAAGCTTTCTTTAACTTTTAGCTGTCTTGGATATGTCTTGCCCTCATAGTATTAATGCAGCTATGTAGGATATATGTCTTCCCCTCATAGGACTGGGCAACTACACCCCCCCCCCTTTTTTTTTTTTGTTTGTTGAGGGTTTGTGGGTGGAGTGAGGGAGATGGTCCTATGGTCTGCTCAATTCTTTGGGAGTCCAGAAGGCAACTGCCAAAGAATACACCTCTCTCACATCCAAAATATGCATGAAGATTGTGAAAAGGAAAGGGGGAAAAACACCACTTCTCAAACAGATTCTGCAGTTCCTTTCATTTATTGCCAAATGAGCTCTGCTTTCGGAAGAGTTGAAGTCAGAATCTTTAAGCTAAGATATTCTCACTGTTGTAGGCTTTCACTCACTTGATACCATCACTAGAATAACTTCTGCATAAATGGGGTGAACCTGGAAGCTGTGATCAAAGCCTCTTTGGATTCCTCCTGAAAGGGGAAATCCTAGTTTGTCTCCAGAGTTGAAAGGGTCAGTGTTTATAATTCTGGCCACTTGCAAAAAATCATACTGCTGAGGGGTGTTTAGTGTGATAATAGGAAGGCATGGCTGCACCTCTGAGCTCCCCTGTGAGTTCAGGGGAATGCTTGCTTCAATTAATGTACAATTTTGGGGGAGGAATGTGATGGACGCTGAGTCTTTTGGAGCACTCAGTGAAGTGGAGGAGAGTTCTACTATTCCAGAACTACCTGATAGGAACTGTGAGGAAGAGGAGGATTGGTGCAACTAGGATATTCTTAATTAATTCACCTGTTTCCTCCATTCAGAGTGGAGGTTGGATCCTGGGAATGCAGACTCCATGTGGCAGATTAATCTTTGCAGTACAGACCATTACCTGGGTTGAGAAATAGGTAGAATACTGGTTTAAAAAGAAAATAAAAATAAATTAAAAAATCCCCAAACCCTATGGCCAAAACTTTGATCTTTCAGTTTAGGTAACTTGTCCCATGCATCATTAGTGTGCTCATAGATCTGGGTTTTTTGGCAGCTTCTGTGCGTCGTCAATTACTGTGGAATTTCGAGAAGCTCTTGTTCGCTGCTTTCTTTCTGGGTGATGCAGAGGAGAACAGATCTAAATCTGATAAAGGGAGACCTTATTTTCATAAGCTACTGGGGCTTTTGGTGCCTTTGGCAACTGAACTGCTTAATTGCCATAAAAAGTTGCTTTTTAACAGGATGTGGTTGTGATCCCAGGTGGAGGGGTAGCACTCTGAGGAAACATCCTATTGCTTTGTGCTCTAAGAGCAACCTGAATGTCTGGGTTGAAGTTCAGAGCGGCATTTGTGGTTCGGTATGTGGCACATAGCCTACAAAGCCCACTGTGCTGAAAACTAACATTGTACTATGGAATGACATTTTAGGGATGGAGAAAAGTACGTTCGTTTGGCTGAACTTTTTGAATGCTGTTTCCTTGTTCGCTGCTTGCTAATATCTTAGGTGAGATTTCAGGAAGACATCGCAAATGATTTTTAAGATGGCTGTTTTCCACGCAGACTTTGCATCTGTTGGGAAACTGCGTAACATCAGGAGTTGCCCGAATTGCTTCTCATATCAAAGCTGAAGAGATGCATCAGGGAAAGGATAACATTTCCACAAATGTAATTTTCTAAAACAGGCTAAAACTTGCTCTAAAAGAAGCTTAAATGTGAATAAAATTACTTCTCTGAAAATTCATGTCATGCAGATGGGATATGTACACAACATTAATTTAAAAAAATAATTATATGAAATGTTGTCTACAGGAGTTTACCTGGTTTTAAAAGTAAATTATTAAATACAAGTTTATATTCCTGGTTTTCATTTGGCCTTTTAAAATGTTTCTGTAAGGGAGATGATTTGTGAAAGCTTGTTTACCTAGCAAAATATGGAATTTGATTTTTCAGGCTTATAGTGTGCAGTAGATCCTGACTGAAGTGTTAAAGCTTGCAGTTAGTCTTTCTGAATGTGTTCCAGCAGTCATGTTTGAATAGCATGACTGAAGCTAATAGATTACTGGAGCAAGAAATTGATTTCATCATGGAGCAGTTCTTGTAAGGCTTACACCTATGCAGTGGAAATGTATCCTCAGTTACCCTAGCAAGAGTGCTTATTGTCCTTCACTTGCTTGCCTTAGGGATAAATAATTTACCTTTCTGTCACTGGTTTAGTTCTTTGCTTGATTTTTAAATAAGAGGAGGCATGCCTACCTCATGTCTGATTTTTCTCTGGGAAAAGGTGACTGAACGCTGTCCCTCTTACCACCTGAGACAATTTTGCATCCACAAGGGGAGGACTTCAAAATCGCAGGCTTCTATTTTATAAGGAAATTGGCTTTGTGACATGAGCTGGAGGAGCAACCCGTGTTCTTATGTATGAAAGGAAGCTGTGGCATTGAGGTGGAATGGCAGCAGCTCCAGTTGATCACCTAAAATGTACCATGAAAAACTTAACATGACACAGAAGCCTGGTGCTGTGGAGAATAGAGGATGGCAAGGGAGAAATAGATGAAATGGCAGCTTAGGCAAGGAAATCAACATCCTTCCTGAATCGGAAGCCTTGCTGACAAACTTTTTTTTTCTTTTTGAATTTGAATATTTAATTTGGGAATATTTAAATGGAAACTCTTTGGGAATAACTTTAACTCAGCTCTGGTTTTGAAAATGTTCCTTCTCTAAATTTTACTTGTGCATTTTCTATTCACAAAATACTTGGAGGGAGAATTCCTGTGTAGATCCCAGTGTCCTGCTAGTGTCAGTGCCAGTGCAGAAACCTGCCTATGTCATGGGATACAGTTGCCACAAAGCGCAGGCAACATGGTTCATGAAGGTGGCTTTAACTATGATGATGTGTGAGCTGGTGTACAGTAGCTGAAGCTTTCTAGGGATTGCCAGCATGTAGCACTGTGACCAAATAGGTCAGTCTGTGTTCATTCTGGAATAGGTTACTCTCTTAATTACCTCCCTTCGGCAGGGGGGAATGGTTAAGGTCTGCTTTTCAGATCTAAGATTTTGTACTTGTGTGCTCTTTCTTGAAGTTGCTGTTGGACACAGTAACTCCTTGTGAATGCTACCTTTGATTTCAAACTAGATCTCTGTTAATCCAGTGATAGCGAATGTTCTGACACATCAGACATTGTGTATGGAAATCTTTTAACTTCAAAAGTTCTGTTAGTTAGGGACCTACAGATTTTTACATCTGTTAGGATTTGTTCCCTACAAAGCGTTGGTGGATTAACCTCTCAAGCAGTGTTTATGTCAGGTGTGAAAAGCAGTATAATGTGGTGATCTTGTACTAGAGAAATGGTATTAGTGATAGGTAAGCTATTTTGTTTAAAGAGTTGAATCAGAATAGTTTATCAATGTTTTATACTGGTTGTTAGAACGTATGGAGCCTTACAGGATATTTTAATGAGTGTAAGGGAATGGAAAAGACAGTAAATTAGCTTTTATTGAATTATTTAACTACAAAATTATGATACCCCCTTCCCTCCCCCCAAGGTATCTTCTCTGTGCAGTACATCTTCAACAGCCAGGGCAATTTTTGATTCTCAGGTTTTTTTCTGTCCTATGAGATTCACAGAATCAAGTGAAGAGTCTCATCAAGTTAGGTGCTAAATGGCTTGTAGACTCTGCAGTTTATTCCCACTTCGTTTTGATGTCTGAGGTGCATTTACGCGTTACTATCTGATGTGCTACATGTGAAGTTTAGCCTATGGTTTTTACCACTGTCTTGCTTACTGTTCTGATCCTTTCCCAAGTGATCTGTTGAGATAATGTATCTTGCTGTTTTTGGAGAAGTCTTTTTTTTTTTTTTTTTCCTAGTTTAGCTAGTCTTCTCTCACATAACTCCCCAGTGCACAATTGCTGCAACTGAACCTTAACACCCTCCATAGGACTATTGTAAATATTATTGTGCTGCTCAATGGCACTTTTTGTATTGCACTTACTCATGCGATTGTGTTCTGCTTTCTGGTGCTCGGCCAAGGTTGGTTCTTGCGTTTTACCTGGAGCTCGGTTTCTGTCTGCTGCATTCAGGGAGTTAAGAGACTTGCCTCTTAACAGGAAGATTTGGACAGGAAAGATAGCAATGTTCAAAATGTCAATCCTTCAAGCAGTGTTGATTTTGAAAGTGAATTTGCCCTCTGACAGTGGCCAACTGCTGCTAACCAAAAGTAACATTCATAAGTGCTGCTTATGATATTCTTTTTCTTTATGTAACTTTCAACCGACCAATGCAAAAGGATTGTGTGTGTATGTTTACGCAGTTTGTCTCCAAAAAATAAATTTACTCTAAGTTCAGTGCTTATGTTGCTGCTTGGTGTCCAGATCACATGGCGGGGCAGGAGGAGGGTGGGAGACAGTACTTAACTGAGCTGCTGTGGTGCTTTCAGTTTCTTAAAATATGGTATATTCTTTCTTAAAAATAATAACTGCCTCTGTGTGTGTATGCAGGCATGTGTGTTTATATACACACACACAAAGTAACATATTTGGGGGGATTTAGGCTTAAGAAGTTGCTAATACTATCCGTAGCTTTCTAGAAAGTAACTTAGTGGCTCACATGTGTGTTATTTCATAAGATGTTACTCATTTCCTAAAACGCTTCTGTGGCAAGGTAGGGTCTTTTTTATTTTATTATTCCTTTGTTAATATATATAAGCTAAATAACTGTACTCTATCTTTGGCTTGAATGTTTGCTTCAGCCCAGTGCAAAAGTAACTGGATGTTCTTTCTTTTGTGCACCTTATTAAAAAAAAAAAAAATGAAGTCGTTAACTGGGTGCCAGTCAGAGGCCTGAATAAACTTTGGTGCTGGTGATGCATGACATGGGAAGCTTCTAACACACACCTCTCAGCTAAGGTAGTAGGAGTTTAGGATTTGCACATCCTAGTCCTTATTTTAACTGCTCCTCACAGCCAGGGAATGAAATCAGACTGCTTTGGTAACTTCCCTAAACTGAAACTGTACTTTTGTTTCCTTGAAAGAAAGACCTTACACCAAGCTAGACTCATAAAATCCAAGCTGAAGTTGATACTGTATCATTACTTGTGGAAAAGCATCAACATGTATTCAGGACTGGCTACGCATTTTAAGTCTAAATTGCTATCCCAAAAAACTCCTCAGAGAACTCTGTTTTCTGATGTTTTCAGTCCTTTGGCTACTTCTGGATTCCTCACATCTGCGAACATTTCCTAACTAGGAACTGGTTTGTTTCTTGTGGGTCCTGTTTGTGTTAGGAAAGTGATTGGCAGAAGGCAGTGGATGACATTTGAAGGCTGAAATGCACAAGTAGTTTATTCCTGCTCTTTGTTTTGTAGCCAGCTATGTCTGTGTTCTTTAACACAGGATGTGTGCTTTGCTAAATTAGGGCAACTATTTCATTAAGGAGTAAAAACCTTCAAAACTTGAAAAATGGATGGTGCGCTGTTGGTAGAATCTGTTCCTTGTTCACAAGGAAAAGAAATACGCAACATTTTCTAGGAATATAGATGTACAAGTTGTGATTGGATCAACGTGCTGTGAGACTTTGTTACTCAAATAGCATTTAGGTTGAGTACTAGTAGTGTTGTTGTAGTTGACCTGAGGGAAAAGCTATTAGTTCTGTCTGATCATACCCCTCACTTCAGTACCAAGTGTACCCCTGTGCCTTTTAGCATAGACATCATGTTAAGGACAGTTCTTTGCAAGACATCCTTAGAGGAGTTGAAGTATAGCGGAGGTGCTATGATCTTGATATTATGCTGTAGGTGGTTAAAGCAGTCCCCGTTATCCTAGACCGCACTTCTTACGTGCTTGCCACTGTGGTGTCTGTACCTGTAGATGTCCCTTCATACAGAAGGAGAACTCAGCAGGGACCATGGCCATTTTTCTCAAGAAATTAGTAAGGTCTGTGTATTGACCAAAGTAAGGGTCTTTACTCCAGGAAGCTCTAAAGCAGAAACAAACAGGACTAAATCGTGCTGATCATAAAAATGCTCTCATAATTTTCTATATGGAGGTGTGAAGAAGTGCTGTTGTGATTGCGTTACATAGATTGACCTGTAGGAAAGCCTGAAATATCCCAGAGAAGTGGTAGATGTCTAATACCTGGAAATATTCAATGTCAGGTTGGGCAGGGATCTGAGCAACCTTATTTAGTTAAAGATGCCCCTGCTCATTGCAGGGGGGTTGGACTAGATGACCTTTAAAGGTCCCTTCCACCCCAAATTATTCTATGATACTATGTATGAAGGGATTCAAGTACTGCCTTAAAGTAAAGGCTCAAGTTGGCTGTGTTTGAACAGATATTTAAGGAAAAGGCTCCAACTCTGTGCCAGTATCCAAACTCAACAAAAGTAATTTCTTGGCAATATAGGTCTCTTCACCCTATATGCTTTTGTGACCTCTGCCTTAAGTAAATGGGGAAAAAATAGCTGGGTGTTTTCTTTCCCTTTCTTTTTTCCTATATGCATTTCCCCCACTCCATCAAGTTGAAACCCTTGTTGTAAGACCACCTGTTTGTGCAAATGGATGTTTAATACACATGTCTGTATTTATCTGAACTGAGTAATTACTGTAGGGATCTGCATGTCTTTGGAAATCTTTTTCCTTCCTGTGCTCAACAGCAATGTTTGCTGAGAATACAACCACAGGTTTTGCTTATGTGCATGGGCTTTTAAACAGAGGAATCTATAGTGGTATATCAGTTATTGCTCTGATTTTAGTGTATCTTTCCTCAGTGGGAAGGGTTTGTTTTCTAACACATCTGTTTTCAGAACTGAGATATGAAAATGCTTAACAGATACAGCAACTTGCATTCAGAAACAGGTGGCATGGTGACCCTCTTGAGCTGAAGAGTCGTGTGGTAAGACTTAACGTTGCCATCATATCCTTGCTTTAGTAGTCTGCACGGTAGTACAGCACTTAACCTGGAGCTCTGTATTCCAGGCAGGCTGTGCTAGTAAACCCTTCCAAAGATGCGTCTTGGAGTAAAGAGAGAAACAGGAAACTTTCTTTCATGCCCATGTTTTGAATCGGGAAATTCCTGTCTACAATACATAAATTTGTCATATCAACATCTTAAATCATGTGACACTTTTCTTTCTCAGGGATTTGTGTACAAATGTATATAAAAGCTGCAGGAATACTATACTGCAGTCCTCTCAAACAGCATACTAACTAATTTTAAAAATTATCTTCCTCGATTTCATTCTTTGTTCCTGTAAAAACACTAATGAAATTTGCAGATGATATTCTAGAAGGAGCAGTTATGAGGTCAGATGTCTCTTTTTGTTTATTTTAAGAAAGAATAAAAAAAGGAGAAGCCAGAAACACTGGCGTAATATCAATGATAGTAAACTAGGAAGAACCCCTTTTGACCAAGAGTCACACAGGCTTGTTTGACAGTGAAAGGAGAATTTGGATCGAGTCTAGTTGTCACATTACAAGTGTAATCTTGTCAGTTCATGGGGAGCCCAGACTTTTATTGCTTGTATGACTGCATGCATTGTGGAGAAGCAGGCCAGCTATTTAAGGCCTGCCTATTACTTTATTGCCAGATTGCACACAATCCTCTTTCTGTGTAAGTGTTGACTGCATGGGATAGAGGAACTTGGAGGGTTTTTCTTAAATTGTGTAATAATTACTTAAAGAACTAGTATTTCATTTAAATCCCATCCTTGAGAGATAGTAAAGCTATTATGGGAACCGATGGACAGAAAGTGCACATATTTGAGAGTTTCTTACAGTGCTTGTGGCTCTTATAAAATATGTTGGGTTTTTGTTACTGGAGCAATGATGCTAGTGCTTGATCTAGCTCACCACTGGAGTGCAAGACAAAAGGCAACAGCTGGTCACCAACAGAAGTATTGAACAGATCATCTTTTCTGTAGTACCTAGTGAAACATATTTCTATTCTTCATATTCCATCTGCTTTTTCTCTGACAGTTTACAAGGAAGTTGCTTGTGGCATCAACATAACTTTTTTTAAAAACTAAAATGATGGAAACAATAAGCTATTGCTGAAATATGTGGTAAAAATTGTTGACATTATACTGCTACGACTCATGCTTTTAGAATTTTTGGAACCTTAGGATTTATTAAAAGAGGTATAAATAAAAGCCTCAGAGCAGAAGGATTTCAATCCTAGTTAGCCATGCTAGCGTTAAGTTGAAACTAACAATATGCTTTTGTATGTCAAGAAGATCTAGGAGCTGACCTTCCTCCTTGAGTTCATGTTTGATTGTACTCTTTTGTAGCCAAGAAGCTTGAAGGCCCTCATCTGTTTTTCACAGGGTTTGAGAACATAGGTGCTCTTACTGCCGATCCTCTTGCTGAGGAATTGCTCTCTTGTTCTGCAATACTAGATTGCCAGTGGCCATCAGTACAGGCAGTAAAATTACATTAGGACATCTTCCAATCAACTCCTGGCCATATCTTGATGTCTACTTTAGAGCCTGAAGAATACAAACTCACAAGTTGGAAGTGACATCTCTGGAGATGTCTAATCCAATCCACTGCTCAAAAGTGAGTCAAGTAGAGCAGGTTGCCCAGAATCATGTGCAGTCAGATTTTTGAGCACCTCCAAAGATGGAGACATTACAACATCCCTGGACAGCCTGTTCCAGTGCTCAGTCACCTGTAGATTAAAAGAAAAAAAATATGGATGCTTTAGTATGTTTAAATGGAAGTGCTTGTATTTCAGTTTGTGCCCATTCCCTCTTGTCTGTTCACTGGCCGTCACTGAAAAGAGTCTGGTTCCTGTCTTCTTTACTCCCCTCTCTCCCCCTTCTAGGTATTTATACACGTTGATAAGATTATCCCTTGAGTGCTCTCTTCTCCAGGGTAAACTGTCCCAGCTCTCTAAGCCTCTCCTTGTGTGTCAGATGCTCCAATCACTTTATCATCTTTATGGCCCTTTACTGGACTCTCTCAAGTATGTCTATGTCTCTCTTATACTGAGGATCCCAGACCTTGACCCAGCACTCCAGATGTAGCCTCACCAGTGATGAGTAGAGGGGAAAGATCAACTCTCTCAATCTGCTAGCAATGCTTCCTGCCAGCGATGCAGGCTGCGATACAGTTGGCCTTCTTTGCTGTGAGGGCATACTGCTGGCTCATGTTCAACTTTATATCCACCAGAACCCCCAGATCCTTTTCTGCCAAGCTGCTTCCCAGCTGGTTATACCTCCCCAGGTGCAGGACTGCATTTCCTTTTGTTGAACTATCTTCCTGAGGCTCTTGTTGGCCCATTTGTCATCTTGTTGAGGTCAATCTGAATGGCAGCAACCCCGTGGTGTATCAGCCACTCCTCCCAGTTTTCTATCATCTGTGAACTTGTTGAGGGTGAACTCTGTCCCATCATCCAGGTCACCACTAGTGATGGGGCTCCAGGTGCACTTCACACTGCTGATCACAATCTGAGCCCAGCAGGTTAGTCAGTCTTCAGTTTGTCTTACTGTCCATTTAGCTAAGTCAGTAATTCATCAGTTTGTCTGTGAAAGTGCTATGGGAAACAAAGTTGGAAAGTCTTACTGAAGTCAGGAGAAACCATATCTGCTGTACTCCCCCCATCCACTGAGCCAGTCATTTCATTGTCAATGTCTGTCAGGTTGGTCAGGCATGACTCCCACTTATAAATGCACACTAATGACTCCCAATCACCTTCTTGGCTTGGAAATGTTTTCCAGGAAGCTCTGTCACTTTTCCTGGATTGAGGTGAGGCTGACCAGCCTGTGGCTGCTTAGATTGTCCTCCCTGCCCTTCCTGAAGATAGGGGTGATTTTTGCTTTCGTCCAGTCCTCAGGAACCCCTGCTGCTTGCCATGACCTTTCTAAGATAATTGAGAGTGACATTGCCTTTACATTGGCCAGGTCACTCAGCCCTCAGAAGTGCATCCCATCAGGTCTCATGGAATTGTGTCTGTCCAGTTTGTTTAAATGTTCCCTAACTTGATCCTCCTGTACTTCTACTGGTTACTTATGTTTACAAAAGGTACTACCAGGCTTTCAGAAGCAATAGAGTTCAACTGTAGCAAGTTCTGGCAAGTGTTAAGGCTGTCTTAGAGTAGTTGAGTATCTCTAAACAGTGCACTGTAAACTTGTGTCTACAGCTGGTTTGGAGTTTTTCAGCTATAATTTATTTTTACCTTGTGTTATTAAGGTTAAAAAAAGTCTTAATTTCCACTGTATAAGGATACTCACTCTTTCTCAATGACTATGCTTTCTCTTGGCAGAGAACAGATAAAATAGAAGAATCCTCCTAAGGGTTGTGGTGGTAGAATTGCTCTGGTTTTTTTTGTTGCTGTTTCTGGCAGCATAAATGGTCTGTGCTTTTATGAAAAGATGCTTCAGTGGAGTTTTACTTGTTTCAGAAGGAATAGATAGCCCAAGATCACATTTTCTGCTTTCTTAAAAAATGAAGATTGCTGCTTTAATTAATGAAGAAGTTATATTTGTATTAATCATCGTAGGAAATTTCTGCACTTTTGAAGTTGATGTAGCTATGACTGGTAAAAATGCTTGACAGTAATCCATATTTTGCTTGTGTAAAGATTTGCTTCTTTCCGCATATTCTAGAATTGAATAAAAAAGGATTTAAATCCCCCATTTAAATTATGATGTAAGGGCTGGGTTAATATTCAAGTTTAGAAGAAACAGCTTATTTTTCATAAGTGAAGTAATGAAATATGATTGTCTTAAATTTTCTTCTGAAAACGAAAAACAATAATTACCAGATGACACAGTTAATTTTTAAGGCTCTAAAGTGCTAGTAGATCCTTCTCAGTTTAGAATCCTGTATTTAAAACTAAAGCCGTGTACAACACAATGTGTTTTGGGTATTGCTGCATGTTATGCTACTTGGCAATGGAATTTACATTTTGGTTTTAGTACCAAAAAGCTACCTTTAGGTTAATTCACCTGTTAACAAATGTTCAAGGAATGGATAATGTTCTGTGTGGGAGAGAGGATAACTTTCTAGCAAGATGGAAAGGTTAAATGCCCTGTGACATAATTAGGTCTATGAAAGGATCAGTTGGGATCAGAACTATATCCACAGGGTCTGAATTAAAATGTTCAAACATAAAAGATTTTAGGGGTGACTTTTTAAAAACAGGTTTTCTTTCCATTTGTATGTATAGACTATATAGCATAGTCCAGTATGAAGTTTTCTTTGGCACTCATTAGGCATGAGCAGAATATTTTGCTTATGTCTTCATTTCTCTTGGGAAATTATTGCTCTTTATTCCCCTGTGGGGTGTAGCTTTTGTTGCACTGAGTGGTTGTCTTTATGGAGAAACATGAATGCTTGTTGTGGGTATTTATTCCTCTTGCCAGGAACTGCTGGAACAAAGGTGAATGTGAGACTTCCTCTCCCTCAAACAATTACTAATTTTTCCTGCTTTGACTCTGGTTTCAAGAGGCTGCATGTGAGAGAGCTTTTTTGTACCTGAGAAATTATCCAACTGTGAATGGGCTTACAGTTTATCAAGAGGTAACACAGGAACTGGAAGCAAACAGGTGGTTTAGTTTCTGTTTGGTTGTCCAGGAATTTATTGATTGAAGGATTGTATTTTGATTTAGGGCTTTGGTGATGATGTAATTTACTTCTCACTGTGAAAGTACATAGTATGTCAAGCTGTATTTCTGACTCTGAGAGCTGAACTGGAATGACTGTCCATAATCTTAAAAATTGTACGTGTTTGTCTAGCCATGGGTCAGGTAACGAGGTGGAATTGAACCGCCTTGTTGCTTACCTTTTTTTTGAGCACAGGAAAAAATGTTGGCAGCAGAAGTTGGGACACAAGTGAATGTTGCAGACCTATTCCTTTCTGGGTTTCCTGCTTTCATTTTGCCAGGCCTCATTTTCTATAGAAAATATAGTCGTGCCCTTCTGTGGATAAGATCCCCTCCTGCTCTCCCCCTCTCCGTGTCCTTCACTGGGGTGTAGGGTTTCTTCATTAAGTCCCTACATGAGCAAAAACATTCCTAGAAAGTGAAATTTGGCTTCCACGGGATTAGAATCTAAACCAGAACAAGTCTAGTCAGACACAGGAGCCTTTCACACAGCAAAGTTGGCTGTTAGTGGTTGTGTGGTTTGCCTGTTTGTGCCTTTTAAGAACCAATTGATCCTACCCCTGTTTTCTTCAACTTTCTTCCTAACTGAGGTATTGGCACTTGGCTGAAAGGAATGTGGTAGGTAGGACACAGTCTGGTCTTTTTGTGAATTAAGTCATACTGATAACTGCCTTGTTTCTAATGTTAGCCATTCATGCTTTTGAGGAAATGTAAGACAAATTGTGAAGGATTCTGAAAACTTAGGAGGTATTTTCAAGCCAAGGTCAAGTATCTAACTATGTACTTGAGAGAAAAAGCGTCCTCACACAATCTTGCTTTAACCCTGTAATGCTGGCTTGTGGGTAGCAAATGGAGTGTGGGTGACATCCCTGTATGATCAGTAGAACACATTCTTCTAAGTTTTCCTTTGTTAGTTGAAAAAATCCTGTATTTACCAAATGTGGAAAGTGGTGGTACTTGGCCATTGGGCAGCCCTGTGAAGAGAGCCCTCAGGTCTGCTGGCTCATACCCAAAAGCAACCATTTTGTACAAGATAAGTCCGTTATCTCACATGGTGAAGTCTTCCAGTAGGTAGCATTCTCCAGAAATAACAAACACAGTCTACTACAAAACCTCTCTGTAATGAATAGGATAGCTCAAGCTCACCTATTGGTATGTAGTAATCTAGCCCTGTAGTCCTAGATGGCTGATGAGGAAGCCTGTTTTATGTACCCAAGTAAGGAAGGGCAGGGTGGGGAAGAGGGTGGTGTCTCTGGAGTTCCTCAGGCTTTCACACAAACCCTTAACTCGTAGGCAGCATAACCGCACTTAAACAAGTGTGCTGTGTTTTATTTTCAGTTTTACAAGACAAATCTGCTTTTGGTCTTTATGTTCATAACCTGTAGCAGTGTTGGAGGTGCAGGATGAGCAATGTGAGAGCTCAAGGGCAAATGCAAAGAATTCTCAGGATTTTCATTGATCTTTAATCCGCTTTGATTTAGCATACTCTCCGGAAACTGTATGATTACGGTGTAATGCTGCTCTGTGCTACCTTTGCACTCAACTTTTTCTAACTGTCCCTTAAGCCCTCTGCAATTCCTTCCATCTCTCTAGAGCTTTACCTTTCCACAGGAGGAAAAAGTATACATAGTTTCTTCTTTAGTACCTGCAAGAACTATATACTTCACCTGGTTGGGATTTGATCTGTTTGAAGTTCTGTAGTGTCCAATGAAAAATCTTTTTGTTATGAGCAAGGACTGCTGCTGTTCCTTTTCCACCTTCATAGGTTTGGATGTGTTGCCAATACAGATTATCGCTACTTGATTTAAGCAGGGTTGTAGGAGAATTGGGGACTGCTCTTTAGTTGGTAGATGCGGATGTCACAACTAAGACTAACAAAACTGTTCCACCTCCTCTCCCCACTTTACAAATGGTAAGTACTCTAAGTTGAGTCGAAGATGAAGATTACTCTTTCCCAGCATTTATTGCATTGTAACAACATACGCTGTTCCAATGTGAGGATTTTTGTGCAAAACCTTTTCTTTGCTGTAGACTTGACAATAGGAGGTTTCAGGAAAAAATTCAATGTAATCTCAACTACAGATTCTAGATTCTTCTGAGTCTTACAGCTGAAAGCGCAAAGTGGGGGGGGGGGGGGGGGGTTGCAGTGGAAATGTGTGTGTATGTAGAAGATTAAGAGAAAAATCTTTCCTGGACCATACAAGAGATGTTTAGCAGGTACCCAGCAGAAGCTTCTCTTAAATAAAAACGTCCTTTGAATGAATGTCTTACAGATAGAAGGTCAATCTCTTTCACTAGTGAACTGAGGTGTTCCTGCTTTTAACTCTGTGTGTGTGTTTGGATGATAGAAAATGGTGGAAGATTAACAAAGTACATGAAGTGTTCTCTGCTATTCTCTTCTACAGCAATGTCAAAATTGAGTTTGCTTCAGTTTTGAGATAGGGACCCTATCTCATGGTATGGCTGAGCCTGTTGCCGCTGGAACAAGAGCTATTGCTTTTTTAAAAAGGGTATTTTTTAAAATAAGGACTTTTGTTTTTTAAATCATCCTCCATGATGGAGCCATGAAAGTTAAAAAAAAAAATCAAAAAAACCCCAACCCAAATGAACAAACAAAAAACACAAACAAAAAACCCCAAACCTTCATATGCTAATTTTGAGGTTTTGAGTTTGCCTGCCAGACAGCTGAAGTCTTGTTAGTGATACCAGGATTACAACATGAGTAATACGCTTTGGACTTCTGCAAAGCTGTATAATACAAATAGAAATACCTGAACAACAAAATACTTTAGGAAACTGGCCTTAATTTTAAGTTCTATAAGGTCAACGTATATAGTGGAGATGTTGTGTATTCACCCTATGCAGTGTTGTGGTACTCTGGCCTTTTAGTTTAACAGTGTAGTATTTTAAAAAAAATTTGTATTCACAACTTGCTCTAAGCCCCTATTTCTTCTTAGTGTATGTGCTAAGTTTATGGAATTTCTAAAATTTTAAGCTCTAGATTTCCAGTAAGAATCCTCAAAGTAGTTTTCAATCTGGTTCCAGCAAAATGGCTTTGAAGACTTAAGGCTGAGAATACGATTTTCAGTGTTCTGTGATCAGCATTGACTTTTGTGATCTAAAAGATCACTGGGAAGAAGACCGGTCTGGCTGAAGAGAGCGCTTTGGGTGGAAGTCAGGAAAAAGAGAGTTTATGACCTTTGGAAGAAGGGGCGGGCAACTCAGGAGGACTACAAGGATGTTGTGAGGTTTTGCAGGGAGGAAATTAGAAGGACCAAAGCCCAACTAGAAATTAACCTGGTGACAGCAGTAAAAAAAAAAAAAACCAAACAAAAGATGTTTCTATAAATATATTAGTGACAAAAGGAGGGCTAAGGAGAATCTTCATCCCTTACTGGATGTGGGGGAAAGCATAGTGACAAAGGATGAGGAAAAGGCTGAGGTACTTAATGCCTTTTTTGCCTCGGTCTTTAATAGTAAGACCAGTTGTTCTCCGGGTACCCAGCCCCCTGAGCTGGAAGGCAGGGAGCAGAATGAAGCCCCCACAATCCAAGGGGAAATGGTTAGTGACCTGCTACACCACTTAGACACCCACAAGTCTATGGGACCGGATAGGATCCACCCAAGGGTAATGACGGAGCTGGAAGAAGTGCTCACCAAGCCACTTTCCATTGTCTACCAGCAGTCCTGGCTAACTGGGGAGGTCTCAGCGGACAGCTTAGCAAATGTGACGCCCATCTACAAGAAGGGCCGGAAGGAGGATCCTGGGAACTACAGGCCTGTCAGCCTGACCTTGGTGCCAGGGAATATTATGGAGCAGATGATCTTGAGTGCCATCATGTGGCACGTACGGGACAACCAGGCGACCAGGACCAGTCAGCATGGGTTTATGAAAGGAAGGTCCTGCCTTACTAACCTGATCTCCTTCTATGACAAAGTGACCTGCTTAGCAGATGAGGGAAAGGCTGTGGATATAGCCTACCTAGACTTTAGTAAAGCCTTTGACATCATTTCCCACAGCATTTTCCTGGAGAAGCTGACTGCTCATGGCTTGAACGAGCGTGTTTCACTGGGTAAAATACTGACTGGATGGCTGGGCCAAAAAGGTTGTGGTGAATGGACTTAAATCCAGTTGGCAGCTGGTCACAAGTGGTGTTCCCCAGGGCTCAGTATTGGGGCTGGTTTTGTTTAATATCTTTATCAATGATCTGGACAAGGGAATTGAATGCACCCTCAGTAAGTTTGCAGATGACACCAAGTTGGGTGGGAGTGTTGATGTGCTCGAGGGTAGGAAGGCTCTACAGAAGGATCTGGACAGGCTGGATCAATGGGCCAAGGCCAATTGTATGTGGTATAACAAGGTCAAGTGCCAGGTCCTGCACTTGGGTCACAACAACCCCATGCAATGCTACAGGCTTGGGGAAGAGTGGCTGGAAAGCTGCCCTGCAGAAAAGGACCTGGGGGTGTTGGTTGACAGCCGGCTGAATATGAGCCAGCAGTGTG
Organism: Gavia stellata; assembly: GCF_030936135.1. Classification (NCBI taxonomy): domain Eukaryota; kingdom Metazoa; phylum Chordata; class Aves; order Gaviiformes; family Gaviidae; genus Gavia; species Gavia stellata. The sequence goes on from NC_082596.1 coordinate 82,437,965, forward strand.
CCCAGGTGGCCAAGAAGGCCAACGGCATCCTGGCCTGTATCAGAAACAGTGTGGCCAGCAGGAGCAGGGAGGTGATCGTCCCTCTGTACTTGGCACTGGTGAGACCGCACCTTGAATCCTGTGTACAGTTTTGGGCCCCTCACTACAAGAAGGACATTGAGGTGCTGGAGCGTGTCCAGAGAAGGGCAACAAAGCTGGTGAGGGGTCTGGAGCACAAGTCTTATGAGGAGCGGCTGAGGGAACTGGGGTTGTTCAGTCTGGAGAAGAAGAGGCTGTGGGGAGACCTCATCCCTCTCTACAATTACCTGAAAGGAGGTGGGTGCAGGTCTCTTCTCCCAAGTGACAGGACAAGAGGAAATGGCCTCAAGTTGCACCAGGGGAGGTTTAGATTGGATGTTAGGAAAAATTTCTTCACTGAAAGGGTTGTCAGACATTGGAACAGGGTGCCCAGGGAGGTGGTGGAGTCACCATCGCTGGAGGTATTTGAAAAATGTGTGGCTGAGGTGCTTAGGGACATGATTTAGTCGTGGACTTGGCAGTGTTAGGTTAACGGTTGGACTTGATGATCTTAAAGGTCTTTTCCAACCTAAATGATTCTATGATTCTAAAATGAATGGCTTATTTCTGAAATACTTCATTTGAGTAACGGAACTGTATTGTTACTACTTTTTTTAATTAAAATGCAATATTTTGATACGACAGTCAAATGTACAGAGTTGTGCCTTAAGAAAAAATGCAAACAACCCAGCACAAGTGATGCAAGAATGAAATGCGTTAAGGAGACTGGAAACCAGACTCTCTGTACTTGAGACTGTCTAGCCCACATCAGTTACACAGGAAAAGTCATTAAATACTGGTTATCTTCTGAAATGCATCAGATAAGTCCTGGTAATTCCAGTTGCCAGCAGACCTGAAACCAACTAACTGCATTTTTCATAAACAGTTCACCATAATGTTTTCATAGCTTCAGCAGAAAAGGAAAGGAAAATATATGCCATCTGACTTTTTTGTATGAGGCTGAGAAACAAAGAAATTGTGGCAGAATCTGTACTCTTCAACAGATGCATGCATCTTCAGCTCTGATGGGGTTTATGTATGTGTTCTTCTTTTCACCAGTGTTGTCTGTTTTTTTTAACAAGTTTATATCCACACACCCTTTCCTGGTATTAAAAGCTTAAGCAGTATCTTCATTAAAAGCGGAATGTGATTTGTATTTGAATGCATTCAGTGTATACGAACAATGCTAACACTAATGCTTTGTGTTTAATATGTATTAATGTAATGCATTGAAATGACCCAATGAAATGTGACAGCCCTAGTCTTTTTGTAGGGCTAAACCCTTTGGAAAGTTGGGGAATTAAAATTCATTTATTGATGTAATGTGTTCTTAGTTTGCTGCTCTTCTGATGGAGATGAGACACCAGATGTAATAAGCTGGGTATTCCCCTGGGACTCTTTGGTGTTCTGTGATGGAGGAGACAGGGATGCTGCATCTGAGCAGTGGCAGAGTAACTCCTATAAAGGGGACCTGTGCAGTCATAACTTTTGTGAACTTAAACAAATTTGTTGCTGTCTTCCATTTACTAAAGGACTGACTTTTATCTTTCTCTTTCCCAGTAGGAAAAAGAACTAGAGCAGCTTAATATTATTTTTCCTGTTTGGTCATAGTCCAAGACACCTCAAGGATCTGGCACATTAGGCAGTCCTTCAGTGCTTTCTAACCAAGTTGGGAAGAGTATCATTGGTTTGATTTTTCTTGACTATTGACTCTTTACAGTAGACGTAAGAAAACTCCTCTGAAGAGCTCGCATCAGTTGTGAGTGGTAAATGGAGAACCCTTCCTATCTTATGTTTTGTAGTTGCTTTGCCACTTATGTGAAGGTTTATTCTGAAGTATAATGGATTTATGATCTGATAACATTGTATGGATAGGTAACACCATTTAGGTAAGTGACACAAAGGCCACTTCAATTACTTCCTGGGCCATCTTGCAGTGTGAACTGCTACAAAGCTCTGCAACAATGTTGGAACAGTTAAGATTGGGTAAGAAAGATATTCTCATTTTTCCAGGTAGGGCTTGGAATGTTTCAATGAAGTTGAAAACAGAACAGCTAAGGAATCCAACCAGAAGCTGCCAAAGGAATTTAAGTTTGTAATTTTGGGTCAAATCTGGTATTGGTCCTTCAAGAGCTGCCTCTCAAATTGTCTCTTTGCAGCTGAAAGCAAATCTAAGATCAGTCTGGATTCACCTTATTGTGTTCTGAGAGGCGAACATCACTGGTTGTCTCTGATTCTTTGATCCTTGGATTCACTGTTAATCAAATTGCCTGCTGCCCTCTTGTAAAGTCTGACAACAGATCCTCAATAGTTCAATGGCTGTCTTCAAAGTAAGTAAAACCTTGGATATGCTCCCATGTGGAGATGGTTGGCTGGCTGCAACTGCTGCTTGACTCTTTGCAGCTCAGGTAGATTTTTTTCTGTACTGGTGTAGTTCGGACTGTCCAGAAGTGTTTAACATCCTGAAGAATTTTCCCTTACGCCTCCTAATCCCTCTTGAGTAAATTGTGAAGTGGCTAAGAAGCTATTCTTCCTTTGCTTAATGGCACAGTTGCCTCCTCAGAGGAGTATAAGTATTTCTTTTCTGTGTAGTTTGAGGAGAAGTGTGGGAGAGTGGGCACTGCAAGTGCTTGTGTTGTTTTGAAAATGCTTCTTGGGATCCAGACAAAAAGTAATATCTGGAATATTTCTGTTTATTGTCTGTGAGAGGCACAGGAAATAAGAAAGGCCAACTAAATTATAGCAGCCAGCAAACTACTCTGAAGCAAAGGAAAATTTAGGAGTGACAGAACTGGGCCTTGCTGCCCACTGGGTCTCTGTTGCATGTTTCTTATAAATCTAGTGACAGAACTGGATCAAGGCTCCTTCATTCCAGAAAAGCAGAGAAATGAAATGAAGCCAGAAGTTCAGAGCCAGATTATCAAGTAGAAAAGGAGAAATCTCCACCTCCTCTCTCCCAAAAATCTCTTAACTCTGTAGGTGAGTTCCCAAGTTCTCTAAGCTGCAGGCAAGGTTGTAGGCAGGTTTTTCTTCCACTTTCAACTAGTAGAATAAATGGTCTTGATTTCCTCTTGCTAGTTACAGTTGTGGAGGATGCTAAGGATAGACATTCTGTCTAAGTGTGAGGAAACTGATGTAAAATACTGGGTCATCCTTAATTGCCTCAACTAATTGGGAGTCTCCAGGCTTGGCAAAACTTCACCTATATTGCTGTAAAGGTAGATGACCTGCCAGGTTTGCAAGTCCCCTCAACTCAAGGCAAAGTTGTTCACATTTTCTGACTTCTGTTTTCTTGTAGCCAAAACTGTCCAATCTTTAGGTTAAACAGTTGCATGAAAAAAAAATAAAATCTAAATCTGGGCATTTAGCCATAGTAAACAGATTAAACTTGCTGCTTCTTTGAATGTTTAATGACAATAAAATAAATTGTTGCAAAGTAGTTTATGCCTCATTTGTGGCAAAGTACTACTTTCATCTTAAAATATTGTTTGCACAAGTGTGATGTAAAAATGCTATTTAGACTTGAACACCTCTATTTTTGGTTGATACTAACCTTAAATGGTGATTGATTCCTTGGGATTCATTAGCATGCTTTCTGCTAACCCAAAATATGTACTTGACCTGTGAGAGTGTGCTGCTGTGGGACTACTTGCCTTCCTTTGTAACATATGGGTGTCTGAGTGTTTGTCCTTCAGAGCAGTACTTTTTTATATGGGCTTCTATCAGGGAGAGACTCTGCATGTTCTGCTGTTACATTTCTGTCATGGAGTTTAATACTAATTCTTTGCTCTTATTCTAAGAAATGTTGTGTATTGACTGTGCAGATGATGCTCATCTCTCAAGGCTGAGAGCTCAGGGTTTGTGTAGTGACTCTGTGTGTGTCCAACAATTAACGATTTAAGTTAAAATCTTAATGGCAGTTATCAACAGTGGCAGAAGTAGGAATTGGAAGAAAAGGGCTGTATGGGTAAGATTGTTCTCACTAAAGACGTTCCTGAAAGTACCTTTGCATAGAGCCTGAAATACATGTACTGTCTGAAACAAGAGATCCCTGTAGCCTGGTGTCCTGTCTTACATGGTAATCCTTAGTGAATCCCGAAGAAAGAATAGTCTAATGGAATCACATGAAGAGTTATTTGATAGAATCTGTAAACTAGAAATTTTTTTTTAGGGGTTTGACTCGTATCTGAAGCAGGAATATGAGATATGTGGGTGTTAAGTCTTCGCTGCTCCTTATTTGAAATAGTACAGCTATAGTAGTCATACAAGTGAAAAGCTGCAGTCATACTTGGTGTTTTAAAAATTAAATCCTGTGAATTGTGATAATGTATCACCACAGTTATCTGAAAATGTTTGTTTCTGACACCTTGTGGTTGAGCCCCGGAGCAGCAGCAATATGAAAAATTTCATTAGAGGTAGTGAATCTGTTTGTTTCCTTGCTGTGTAATGCTGCTTCTCTAGTTCTACTCCAAAAGTGCAGCCTGGTTGTGTGAAAATGTATTAACCTAGTTGTGTGAACTACTCCTCTCAAGATGAGACAATTAATTGAAGCTCCATGAATTTGCATTGAACTATGAAGGACCCTTTTAGGGCTCTGGAAAGTCAATTTTGTCACATGTATAGTACATCCCTAACTATTGGATTTATGGACCATAAGAAATCTGCCTTTTTCCAAGCTTTTTATTTTTCCTGCATAAGCATTTTTATTGTTCATCTGTTTTCAATAGCTCTCAATAAGGGACGGGTTTTATAAAACATTCTTACAGTAAAAGCTTTGAAGCGTATCGTTGCTCGAGTTCATCTTACCCCGAAATAGCTTTTTCTTAAATACTTTGCTCATATCACATGGGACTGCTGTAGCTCCAAGCCCTGGCTTGGACCTGATGGGTCCGACTGGAACAACTTTCTCTGAGAGTGACTCTGTCTGCAAGTCTAAGCCGCTGTTTGTATGCAGAAGGTATGCTTGATCTTCTGGAATTCTATACTTCAGAAAAAGGTGAGGGTGAACATACAGTGACAGCTAATCTACCAGCTAGGTTATAGCTATAAGCTTGCTGAGTTTTAGTTTAGCTTATAGTGGGAAAAGGGCATTTTCAAATGTAGTCTATGATGGTTTCCTCAAATCAGGTAAAGTACCATTGGAGAATCCATTTATTGCTGGTATAATTGTCTAAACTGGGATCCTTGTCCATGTAGAAGCTTTGCATGGGAAGAAATGTTGTTGCTAATGGACATCACTACTTCAGCAAAAGTTTCTGAAGTTGATCTGGCCTGTGAATTTCAAATAACTTGCGCAGAATTGCTTTATGGACTTGAAGCCATTCCAGGGGTTTAAGAAGAATAGGATTGTGGGGTCTCTGTTTCCTCCTTGGTAAGGCTAGAAGACAGGCAAATGGACACATTTACTATCTGTGATTATTGGCTGAATCCTGCAAAAAGCAGATTTTGTAGCTTGATAACCGCTCTGACTCAAAGCTGCATAACTTGCATGTATTTCTGTTTGTAATTATCTAATCCTGCTTAGGCTTGCTTTTCCTGAATACTGGTTTTGTATGGTGAGCATTTCCTGCAATACAAAACTAAAAAGTGTTTTGGAGAGGTTCTTTCCCATCACAAGGTAGGATGCTCCGTATCTAAACAAATGTGTGGTAGTAATGGTTTAATTTTTTCTGACTTACTCTGTAGGTCATGTTTCTCTTTAGGTCTAAAGAGGACTGTTGCTCTCTCCTGGACTGTACTCTTAAAAGAATGCTAAGTACTCTAAATATTTTAGCTACTTTACGAAAAGCTGAATACTGTCAGCATCTGCTGCTCTTCTCCAAGGAGTATTCTTGTTACTGGCCCATTTGTTCATGTTTTGTGTCTACTGGCAGTAACAGCTACTGGTAGCTGGATGTCAGATACCTGCAGGCATGTCAACATGGCTCTGCTTCCCATGTTGGGGAATCTGTGTTAACGTTCTGGATTAAAACAGAGCAACCAGGATCTGGAAACATTGACTGTTCTGCATACCCTGGCCCTTCCCATCTTAAACTAGCAAACAGCTGTAATGGGTTTCCCCCAGTTTGAATCACCTACTTGAGGGAAACTTGTTCTGCAGAAGTGTAAGCAGAGAGGAAACTTAGGCCTGAGGAGTTTTTTGAACTACATATGTTGAATTTTAGGTATACTGTTAATTAAGTAATTCTGGAAATACAGAAACAATCCAACTAATTTTTAGTTAAATGTCTGGTCTTTATTAAAAGGTAAAGTACTTGCATGATTTACCAGTCATTGATTCATATAAAAGAATAAAATAAAAAAAGTTTTAATAAAAACTACTATGGGAATTGTCAAGATAAGTTCCAAAAATGTAACAGTAAGATGTGGTTCTTGTTTCTCAGCTATTTTTGATTTGTGTATGAAACATGGAAAATGACAGCCTAAGTAGATATAACAGTGTGCTCCCAGTGTGGCTAGGTCTTCAGAAATTTTTCCAAGCAGGCATTCAGACTTCCTGCCATGAGAAAATCATGGTAAATATTTTGCTTGTTTTTAATGACAAATCATATAAATTATCTTTGTTTTCTGCCTAGTTATGCCTTCTGTTAGAGGGTCCCTGCATTGAGGCTTGCTTTTGTCACAAGTTTTCTGTTTCTGTTCATATTCTTGTCCAAATCACCTGCAGCAGACACAAGACCCAGAAGCTTAAGCAGTCTGTCTAGGCTGTTTAAGACCTCTACTATTTGATCTAACAGCAGTCTGTGTTAAGCCCTGATGATAAATTGTTGTTATTCCCAGGGATTTGCTTATTCAGTTGCACAGTTGACCAACACATCAAATACTGTCTAGTAATCACAGTTGCCTCTCTTCTTTAATATGGTTTTGCCTGAAGATCAGGATGGTGATATGGGTAGCTACATGGACCCCAGTATTTACAAATATGACAGATGTCTAGTTTATGAGTATATTTTTCTGAAGCAGATCTGCGAGGCAGTCAGAATAATTACAGAGAACATTTAGCATACATTGCAACAGTTTTCACTTCTATACAGATGTCCTTGTGTAGCTTTTAATGTCAGTGGTGTTGCAGAGCTCCTAAAGGATATGTAGACTTTGAAGTGTTTGTAATACTAATTCTCACAATAATTGCATATAGTAATTGGGTTATGGCTTAGAAAGGTCTGGTCAAAAATTGCTAGCCTTTAATGAAACTATTGGAACCCTTGACATGTAAGGAAAATTAGCACATAGATTCTTTATGTTAAAAATAAAAAATTGACAATGGAATGCTGTTGTGACCTCTGCTGAGTGAGTTTGGAAACTGGGCGGGGAATGCCTGACATCAAGCATATACTGTAACCCATTATAAAGTCAGATTGTAGTCAAAACTTTCAATGTTCCTTTAAAAATTCTGACTCAAATGTAAGTTCTAATCAAAAGAAATATAGTTATATTGTGAGGTACCCAACCAATACATATCATTTACCAGTACATATGTAGTACATACTTTTTTGTTGAAAGGAGATTGAGAGGAGGAGCTTTCTGAGATGAGATTTGATATCTCTACCTTGCTTATTTCAGAAAGGCAGTGCATCTTCCAAAGGACAGTGTCTTTTCTACTGGCCAGTACCTGCAGGGTCACTGTAGCTCTTTGCTGCCTCATCTCCTTTTCCCCTACCACCAGTAGTCCTTGCAAACCTGTCTCCTGGGACGAAGCATTAGCCTCTGAGCATGCAAGTGCTACTGCCATGGTAGTCCAAATTTTCTCAAGTAGTGAGGCCAGCCTGTGCAGATCCTGCCTGTCACAGGCCTTTCAAGGGCTTAAGGAAACAAAATTCATACACAGTTTGTCTGTGTAACCCTTCAGCCCTCTTTCAGAACCGCTTTCGTGCCTGGGCTGGTATCCTCTGTTGTAAAGGCCCAAAGATCTCTATTATAGGGTAATGACTGCAAAGAAAACAAAACTGCACAGCAGCAGCTTTCTGGTAGCCTCTCAGATTGGGGAGCTGATGGTGGTGATTTGAGTGGAGAAGGGAGAAATTAAGTACTCAATGGGAAGTAATTGATTCAGGTAGCTGACCTGATTTTCAACTTCTCCAATTCTGTGCGTTTTTGAAGGTGAGAGGTCAAGTACAAGAGTTAAATGTGAACTCAGACAAGAGATGCTATGTTGGCAAAGGTGGGTTTTTTCTAGTTGAAATGTAAGACAATTGATTATATCTACTGCATTAGCCTTGCCTGTGTAGATTTAATTAAATCCTCTGATACAACTTCCTGTTGGGGAAAAAAATGGGGATTGAAATGAGACTTGTCTTTGAGTGAACAAAAGCTTGGCTGATTTAAGAGTCTAAGAAGTTGTTTTCAAGAGGGAGTTACAACAATGGAGATGTTACTAGTGCTGTTCCTTCAGAGACCTGTCTTGACTAACATTTTCATTATTGACTTTGAACTAGATGAGCTCCAGCAATTTGTGAATAACAATGAGAAACATCTCTGCTGCAAAATACGATACTACAGTGAAAGAACTTTGGGGAATGGAAAAGTAGATGTGGCATGAAATCAGTGGTGCAAAATGCTGAATTCTGCAGGGACGAGACCATTACACTAAAATTTTTAGTGGGCATCTCACTGATTGGAGGCACCTAAGAAGAGGGATCAGGAGTGTATTGCTTGAGTCATGATTGTCACCATGGCATGGCATATAGCTGGAGGCAGGGGAAAGGCTACTGTATGTGAGGGAAAGTATTTTCAATAAAAGAGTACTAGAACCTGTGTAAAAGATCCTATTTAGAGGGCCAGAATGGCAATGTTGATTTAAACCAGAACATCTGTAGGAAATTGCTATTAGAGTGCTTGGAAAAAGTGGGAAGTCTACCTTCCATGTAGACATCCTTTAAGACTGTTATGTTCAGGACTGTGAAACTAGAAACGGGTCTTGTCTCCCAGAGGCAGAACAGATGTTCTGGGCAGATGTGCTTACTCTGTGTGTGCTTCTGGGGAGTCATCCTTGGTTCCTCTACAAATGTTCAGAGATATATAAATCAGTCACGGGGGAAAAAAAAAAGCTGAAACTAGAAGTTGTAATGCTTGATCACAGGAATGAAGTTTTAAAGTTATCTTCCAGACCTGGCGGCAAGGGTAGGGATTCTATGTTAAAGCCAGAGGTCTTTAAACTGTTACAGTGGTGCTGGCCTTTCTCCGTAATTCGGGGAAAAAGTCACTTTCTAGGTAAAAACGCCTACAAAAATTCTGATGGTCATCCTTGCTATTTTATTATCTTCCTGTTGGGCCTTATGTTTGTAAGTGTCAAGGGAAATGTGGTGGCAAGGCTACTCTGTGGGCTTTTTCTCACAGGGGAAGGCAATTTGGAAGGACCTAGACCATAATTTCCTAATACAGGCTATACAGCTTTCATTTGCCTGAAGTCAATCAGCTACGGTTTTCACTGTTCTTGGAAAACGTGAGTGGCTTTTGTACTCCTGGGTATAGACCACCCCCTTAGCCTGATTTTAGGCACCCAGTGATCTGAAATGTTACTTTCCTGGTAGAACAGGACTGCTCACAAAGTTAGTACTGGGCCATAGGGAAAGAGCTGTCATGAGGCACATCATCAGGCCTCTGTCTGCCCTCCTGTGGGCTTTGCTTCAAAAAATGTCTGTTTAATTAAATGCCAGGACTGTTGCCAAATTCCAGCATGATGTAACTAAAACATTCTCCACAGGCAAACTCTGAGCAGTCAGTGTTGATGAGAAACCTGATGCACCCCGGGGATCGTACTCTCCGGAGGGTGTTCTTCCAGTTCAAACAGAGACTGAAAGGGGATGAACAAATGGGGAGTAAACAAGCTCATCTGTAGCTTTGAAGTTTGTAGTGAACTGAATCTCTTCCTCCCACCTGTGCAGGAGAAGTAGTAAGTAGCCATTTGCAAGCACACAGCTCAGTCATCTGTCAGTTACCAATACTTTTGTGGATTTTGACAATGCTGTTGTGAAAGTCAAGTCTAGTTCAGTGCACTGTATCAGTGCAGACTTGTTAGATGAAGAGAGTGACATGGCCACCTACTTTATCCCTTTTTTTACAACTTTTTTAAAGGAATAAATCATTGTGGAAGATAGAGTATATCATGACCCTGCATTCCTTTGCAGGGATCCTGTTGTATGTCACTTGGCAGTTTGTTTTACCCACTGTGGTGGGTACTTGATCAATTTGCACAGAGGTTTTTATTCTCTGCTGCTCTTTTCAGCAAAAATTAGAAGATTATCTGCTTGCTCTTGCCAGCAAAAGGAGAAAAATCTTTCCCTGGGCTCTTCCAGAATTGAAGCATTGGTTGGGTTGGTTGTTCTTGCTGGTCTGCAGCAATAGAATAAAATTTAAGACCTCCAGAGCTTCTTGTCTTGTGTGTTGAATGACTCAGATGGCTATAGAAAGACAGATTTAAGCAAACAAATAGTATTTAATACTATTTGGCTTGATAGATATTCACCTGCCTACTGCCAGACTGCGTAAGTCATGGGCAATATCAGCTGAGAGACTCAAAGGAGGAGGTAACTTTGCAGAGATTTCATGAGCTTGAAGGGCACCTTGGGAAAGTGCCTGTGGATGTCACTAGGGAGTAGCTGGAATTGAGGGCTGTGAAGAAAGAGCCGTTTGGTTGGTTTGTTTCAGTGGACCAAAAGACAGGATGGGTACAGTAAACCATGAATGAGTCTGAATCAACCAGTCCCTTGTGTGAGGTAGTGCCTGGGGATAGTTTTCATTGTGTTGATTTTTAAAATTAACAGTGCAAGCAATGTGAGTTCTTGCTGTAACGTATTTTTTATCAGTGGTGCCTATTTTGGAAAGAGAGGCTGACAAAATGCTTGAGGAAGGTTAGTCTGCACTACTGTAAGCCAGTGGAGTGGGGTAATAAATCTCAGCCTCAGCTTTCATCCCCCTGAAATAGGGATAGTTTTACATAGTGAAAGGTCACTCTGGTGACAGATGGAGCTTTACATAATGGATTCCTCAAAAAAGGTTCCTTTTCAAACAGGTATTTACTAATAGTTGTTATGTGGCTTTAAGGTAAGAGAAAATGACAAGGGTGTGATAGCAGTTCTTTGAGAGGTGTGCTTTTCTTCAGAGTCAGATATGATAACTGTGCCAAAAAGGTGTCTGCTATCTGGCATTGTCAGCCAGAGCTCAGAGACAGATCGACCTTTCTGTCTGACCCAGTCCAGCGGACACATGCTCAGTATCCGTATCTTCCTTTGTGTGCCAAAACCACTTTGGCAAAGGATCTTCAATAGTTGTGTATGTTTTAAAATGCTTTAGATATTAGATTAAAAATGTATTCTGTCAGTTGTGAGTGGACTTATTTACCAAAGATGTTTGTCATTAACAGATGCCTGTCTCTACAGCTTCAGGTTTTCCGGTGATGCTTTCTGAAACTGGATTTTACTACTGTGGCTCAAATTAGACTGTTTTTCACTTCAAAAAGTGTGCAGTATTACAAAGGAAAAGATCAAGGAGCATTGCACCTTAAGAAGTAACCAGTGAGGCAATAGCTGAAGGAGGGTAATAGTAACATGGACTGCTGCTACTGCACTGAGACCTTTTTCAGGTACTCAGTGTGCTCCCTGGACAGAGTGAGTGGGCTTGATTGTTCCAGGCTGGTGTGGGACTGTGATGGCCTTCCTACTGCTGTAGGGCTTGTACCTATGTTTAGAAAAATGTTAGCCTTAGATTTCCTTTAATGAAGGTAAGGAGTACCCGGATAATGTTTAAGTGAGAAATTGCTGCTTCAGTACGTTGTATAGTTTTGGAGAAGTCAGCTTTAGTAAATCGGTGCTTGTGTTTCAATATTAATACATTTCCCTTTGGCAATTATTACATGGAATTTTTTTGGCATTTCAATTCAATTATATTTTGCACTAGACACTAATGAACTGGTAGAAGAGTATCTTGAAACCTTCTGAAGGCCCTTTCTGTGTTAGAGCAATGGTTTAGCTCATAGACTCTTCGGTGAATGTAGCGCTGAATAGCATGGTGGAGATTGAGATAAATCAGAAAATCTTCTAACTGGGTTGGACAAGCAGTATTGCTCCTTGTTGTCACAGTACAGATGGTTTCTGAAGACTAAATTTTAAGAGGAGTAAGTCAGGTTCTTGGCATGGCATGCAGCAATTCTCAAACTGTAATTTTATAGTGCCATTTAGTTAAAACATATGTCAGGAAAAAAAAATCATATGAGCAGTTAGCAGCTCTCCTAAGTGTAGTTAGCAAAGGATAAGCTGTCCTTTTAAAAGGATATTGTGGAAATGAACACTGGAGCAAGCTTCCTGCACCTGTGTCTCTTTGACATCAGCTATGTTTTGATCTGATATGCAGCCATGGGCATACTAAGACCAGAGAGATGCAGGTGTTTCCCTCTGGCTCATGTAAACTACATGCTTCCCTTGAAATGAAATGCAGCTTGCTATTGCCTACAACTACAAAAGTAGATGCTTACTACTTAAGGAAGTGCTTAAGTATGAAAGGTGCCAAATGGCATTAGACAAGATCTTTCAAAAAGGAGGGAGTGGGAGGAAGTGCACAACTGTTGTCAATTCCTAGGACATAACTTCCCTGCTCCATGCTCTACTTTTGCGTACAAAAGACTAGGCTTGCTCTGTCTACTAGCAAAAACTTACTAACATGACTGTAATTTTTATTAAACTTAGTTGCTAGAAATCATCAGACAGGTTGGAGCAAATGCAGGAAGATGCAAAATACATCCCAAATGGCTAAATTGTCAGACATCTGTACTACACTCTTGAAAGCTGCATTGAGAATGTTTCTTGTCAGACAGATTGTGGTCAAGGAGTTGGAGTAGTTCTCACAGAAGTGAGTTAGCAGTGATGACTGCTTTCAGCAAAATGAAGCTAACCAGAGAGACGAAAAGAACTGGAAAAAGTTGAGTTGTATTTTGTTCAATGACAAAAGCATTCACGTATGCTTGGATACTCTGGCCTAACAGGTCTGCCATAAAGGCTGCTGTTCTGGAGTCTGTTTAATTTCACTTGGTTCATCAGGTCACATCTTTCAAAGTCACAAGGAATAAGGTGCTAACCCTTGAATAGAGCCAATTGGGCCATCTCCCTTCATTGCACTACATAGGTAGTGAGGTCAGTTTCAGAATGATGCAAAAACCATTAAAATGAATAATTGAGTGGAAGTTTATGCAAGGAGAGAACCAGAAGGAGCTTGCAGATAGTGCGTTTGGACCTTAGCCTGTTGACCACAGAGTCTGGTCTGTGTTTTCCATTAGAATCAGACCAGTTGACAGCCCCATTTGGATTTCTAGTTTCATTCCCATGTTACCAGCCCTTTGCTTCTTGACAGCATTTTTTGAGATAATGAACTGTTTCGTCTGTACTCATTGCTGATACATTGCCGTAAGCAATCGTACTACTTTAAAAGTTCAGAGAGGGCATATAACAACTCCCTCAGTTATTACAAAGTTTAACAATGTTTTTTGTTGGATCATTTTAGAGAATAATTTTTTCATATTTCTTTGGTGTGGCTTTCGTTAGTTTTTACTAGTACTGCTTAATTAAAACATGTGTTAAAGTGGGATCAAGAAGCAGAGATGATTTACTGAGGTTACACTGAGTGTTTCAGGGTGCTCACATGACATTGCAGTAGGTGTGGTGAAGATCTGGTGTTAAATGACAGTATATCAATGCAAACATTGTGTCTTCCTCTGTCCTCCCTTCTGTACAGGTGATGAGTTGGGTCAGAGGAAGAAACTGAGCATTAATAAATGAACATTGCAAGAATCAGTGTAGCACAGAGCAGGGCAGTAGGAAGTTAGAGACTGGCCCTGCTGTGGCGTTGCTGGGACATGGACTGATGGCCCTGGGGGGTTGAAATGGGGTCCTGGGTTGTGGGCAGGTGCGGGGAATCCCAAGGGGAGGAGGGTGGGCATGAATAGACTGGGCTGAGTGCCTTCCAGGCCATAATGGTAGTAACTTTCTCCTGGTACACTTTTTGGTTCCCAGAAACCATCCAGACAAGAACATCCTGAGCTACAGATTGTTTGGACTGTCATGTGTCATGGGAACAAACACACCCGCTGTACATAAATGTGGCTAACCCCTTTGGCTTCCAGTGTCCTGGTAGTTGTACACCTTTGCCAAAGGCTTTTGTGATTTTACAGACCTAATCTACTCCTCATTATCTTTTCTGGTTTTGTCTGAAATGCAAGAAGTCTAGGCTGGTTAAGTTGAACTGTGTGACCTACTCTGGCTGTGCTAAACTAAGGTTAAGCAGTTGCTGTCCTTACCCTTCTTCCAGCTGCTTATCTTGGCTCTGGCTATTAGTAGCTGTCCTGTTGTTTCTGCTCTCTTTACTTCTGTAGATGTACCCTAGTTTCAATATTTTTTTCCCCCCACTGAGGTGCTAATACTGAATACTACAAGTATGATTTATTATACCTAAGAACAGAATTATTTCTTGTCTGTACTGCAGGAAAGAAAGAGGACTGAAGCTATGCCCTTTCACAAACATATTGGATAAAACACTTTTGAAAGCAGTGCCATTCTGAAATTCTTTCAGAGTTACTCAGTTCAGTCTGAGCTTCACGGATATACTTCAGAAAGGATTTTTTTTATCCTCAAACTATAACCAAACAATCTTTATGACAGTGGCACACATACTACTAAATATGAGAATGAAAAATTTTCAAAATTAATTACTGGTTAATTAACAGGGTAGATATTCGCTACCTTCATTTTTGCTTTAATGTGTCCTTCCCCCACTGAATACCTGTATGGGTTATAAATAACAGTGCCCCGGTGAAGGTCATAGAGCAGGCAAAAAAGTGTCCTTTGTGTTTTCGTTGCTAGTCTGTTGGGACACCTTGGAGTATGCTGTGCTTAAAATAGATGAAGGAATTCTAATGTCTTGTGACTGATGCATTTATACTTGTCTTCTGAGAGTTTCCATGCCATGTTTCCATGTTCTCTGAAAGGAAGGTTTATGTGGAAGACAGCTGAAATATAGATACTGCTGCAGAAAAAACAAAAATGCTGAATTGGCACTGAAAGCCATATAATTTCTATGGATAATTACTATCCTGCTCATGTTATGGTGATACATGAGCCTCTGTGTTGTTTTGGATAAGCTCTATTCCCAGTGTTCAGGCAGTGACTGCAGCAGCAAATTGTAGTGTGCACAGTGTCCATATGGAGTTAAGACCAGAAGATGATTAAGTTATGCAACTGAAACTACAGGGAGTTTCCAATAGGAATAATGGAATTACTTCTATTATAATAAAATGATCTGTTTAAATTGTGTTTAAATAAAAAAAAATCAGGCAGGTACTGGGGTTTTTTTGGTTTTGTTTTTTTTTATTTTGCTTGCTAACTTGCCAGACATTCTGTGGTTAGTACAACGTTAGAGCTTCTTTAGATTTCTTTTTCCTTTTTCTCTGAATTCTGTGAAATTCAAAGTCGATTGTCAAATGTACAGTGTGAAGCCTTAGTTTGATTCAATTCTCATTTGTAAGCATGGCTTCTTTCATACTCTTAATTGTTTTTAATGTCATTTATGTGTGGTGATGAGTTTGGTTTCTGAACCTGCTAGTATGTGGCTTGTAACTTTGCCGAACTTGATGGTCAATAGAAAAAATATAGACATATTTCTCAAGTGTGCAGATGATCTCCTTTTAATTGCCTTGAAGATACCACTTTGTATCACTGTATGCCTTTTTCACAAATCTGTTTTATTTAGTTTTTGTAATCGCACAATTTTTCAAAGTCCCCTTTTACTTGCATCTTTTGAGTTAGCCACTTCCTTTTCCCCCTCTCCCCCTCCCTGAATCCATCAGTGAAGAAAACTGGAAGTGACTGTGCTTATCTAAAGGAGTAAAGTGATCCTTGTCTGTTTTTCCTTAGCTGTCAGATTCCCTTGTTCTTTACTTAAAGTCATTTTTGGCTTTCAGATCTGTATTGTCATGTGAAAGATTTCTGCATTGCTTTTCACAGTGCACATTGATACCAGAGTACTTTGTTTGTACACTGTCTTGATAAAGGTAATTTCACTTCTTCACCTCTTTACTGTTGACTCTGACTTAACTAGCTGTCAGCATTCAAACTGAAAATCTGGGGGCTATTGTGAGGTTGGTTATTGTTGTGTTACTATGTACTATGCCAAAAGAGCTGTTCCCCCAGCACTGCCGCAGCAGCCACCTGCAGCTGTGGGTTCCTTCTGCTGTACCTGATTTAGCAGTCATGCAGTTATAGGAAGAATCTGTTTAGTTTGCTGATCCAGCTCAGGACTAAGATAGAGGAAAAAGGAATTACTTTTTAAAATCAGATCTGCAATCTGTGCTATACCTTGTTGTGGCAATTTAGTATCAGATCAGGAAAGTAAAACACCTCTAGTAGAAACTTCTGTGTGAATGTTTTCAGCATGGTACCCAAACTTTGTTAGATTTCAGATCATAGCATCAAAAGTAGACTGTGGGAATCCTGATACCATGGGAGAAATCTCTTACCTGACTTAAGCACATGCAGAATCTCCTATTTGAGTGGAAAGACTTACATAAAAATCTAGACTTCAGTCAAGCTTGACAGATGTCATACTAATTGCTTTCATGCTCTGTGCTGCTGTGCCTGTTTTGGTAAGTTGGAGAATTTGCCTTCACTTGTCAATATTTCCCAAGTGGTGTTCTGCAAGCTAGTCATGCTAAGAACCAAGTCAACAAGGGAGGTTAAGAGCAGGGACTGGTGAAAGCTTAGCTAGCCAGGGAAAGGTCTGGAGAAGTTAACAAGTAGTGTGTAGTAAGATTTCAGTAGAAGAGATAAGTCAGCTATTGAAAATGGGTTGAGAGCTGGGAAGTGGATTGGGACCCAGACTCGCTTTGGATCCTCCTCATGGATGACCAAGTGGAGTTGTGCACCAGACTGCCTGGGTAACTTTGATCTTAGACTTCCTTTTGGATGGAGAGATGAGCCATGCCTTGGGACTAAACACTGTATTCAAGAAAAGGTTCTGCATGCCTTGTAGTTAAATCTTTAAGTGCTGATTAAAAGTCCATCTGTGAGATCGATGATGTCTTAAGCTGTAAGCAGGATAGCTGGGCCTTGATACCAGAACATTCACAACTACTTCTGACTGTGAACATAGTGCATCTGTTCATGCAGTAGTAATAGGCATTTTGTGTTTTACTGCATGTATTGGATGCGGTTCTAATAAATGGATTAAAACTATCATTGAGAATATCATAACTCTTGTGCTTTAAGTGAAATGAGCAGTAAAATTGATAGTGCAAATTAATATTAACCTTTTGTGTTCAAATGCTGGGACTAGTTATTTGTGAACATCTAAATGCATATTAAGTGTTAATAGTGTTATTGTGGAAGACAAACATATTTGGTGGGTTTGATTTTGGACTTCTGAACAGTATGTTATTATCTAATGAAATTCAGACCTATACCGAATGCCTGATGCATTCCAGTGCAACCTTAGGTTCTGCAGCCACTTCACAATCTATACTGGAGTTTATCCTTTCAGGCTACCTCCATCTACTGGCATGTCTCATGTGGTAACATGCAAATGAACTCTCTACCAATTTATGTTTGGTATTGAACTGAATAGCCATTGCCTTTTCTGAATATAAAGGATTAGAATTTTGTTTAAATTTCAGTGGAGTGGGGGAAAACCAAATTTGAAGCAGCCATTAGTGGAGAACTTGGCAATGAAGTGACATTCTCAAAGATAGTTAAAACAAAATTCTTTTTTTTGGCTTTATTTCTGACTTGGTTGTGTTTATTAATTTCTTGTGTTGGTTTAGTAATTTTTTTGGCTGTTGGATTAAAATAGTAGAGTTAAGGTTAGGTAGTATATACTAAGGAAACATGGTTTCTAATTAGACTTTAGAACAGCGTATCTTGAGTAAACACTCTTCTTAAAACTTGTTGGTGGCTGGAAGACAACTTGTAATGAAAAGCCCAATACAGAATGAATGTAACAGTTTCTAAGAAAATTCTGTGACTGGTAGGAAGGCCAACGTTTTATTTCCCTGTAGCAAAGTAGAAGGCTCAGAGTAGGAACCGCTTTTGGAGTAGAGGCTAAAACATTTCAGTGAAAGGTAGTATTTTAAGACTCAGTCATGAGACATGCTGGTCCTGTTAAGTAATAAAAAGAAGATGTTAGATTTCTCATCTTGTTTTCTCACTTTCAGTTCAAGTAAGAAGTGTACTTGCATTCTTTCCTTCTCAGGCAGCATTTCTTAAATAATATTTACCTCCTAGTGTTACCAAAAATCGTAACCAAGAAAACTCTCCAAACCAAATGATAGTTTAGGAAGCCAACATTGGTTTATTGCAGCGCTCGGTGCATGGGGATCTTTCCTCCTAGCATGCACATCCAGTTGAAATCATGACAGGTATTTAAACAGTTAACAAAGTTAGTTATGCCTACTGGTCCCACCCTGTAGCTAACTATTGGTTAGTATCTTTTGTACTTCATCTTAAAGATATAGTTCTCTTTTAATTCACTACGCCTGCCCAGAGAGTAGGGGGCTTATTTGGGTTGGGGGCTTTTCTAGCTACGAGGTGTGGTTTTTAACATTATAATGAGGTAGGTCAGCCTTAGGACACCGATTTGGGGCATTTTACTGACTTTGCTGTTTGGTATGTAAACAACACCAAGTCTCAAGTTTGTATATCAGTCATTATCAGGAGACCCAGAAGCTCCTCCAAGGTGCTATATCTCAGTATACTGTTTATCTCAAGGTAAACAACATCAACATAACCCAATACAGCCAGTCACCACAGCCAGCCCGTGTCCAGGAAAACTAATGCATATTTCAGTTTATGTGAGGCAGTATCTTCTTAACTTATCTGTACAAAGTTTGTACAAGGGGATCTGTTCTTTGTATGCTAACTAAATTGTTTAAGTCTTTGGTATCACTAGACTAAATTGTTCATGGGCTTTTACCAGTGCTTGAAATGTAGAGCTTAACACTTAGAGCAGGTGCAAAGTTTGGCTGCAAATTAGCATGTGCTGTTCATCACTCTGTATTGTGAAATGTTTTTATAAGTGGAGATGTACTGTCTTCAAAAATGATGGTGACTTTAGTAGGATCATTTAGTAGCTCTTGGTTAACAAGCCTCATCAGTGAATGTTGAAATTCTCTAGAAAGTGATCAATATCATCAACTGTTACATGTGGGAGGCAAAGGTGCAGGAGCGGGACAGGCTACTTGAGAAAACTGAAATATGCCCCTGCCCGTTTTTAGTCGTTTGATTAGATGAATCCACTTGAAGATTTCATTAAATAAAGTCTTCAGTGATTCTGAAATCATAGCGAGTTATTTGGCACCAAGATGTGGGTTAAGGATGTCACAACTACAAACTCAGTACATCAAATCTGCTTCCAGCACGGCACAGCAAGTAGAATCTGCGTCTACATGAAGAATCTTACTGAAATTTTACATTTTTAATACAGCCTTTCTGAATAGGCTTGCCGTGCTAACAATAAACATCATTCTGCTAAACAGGATTGAAAAATTCAACCCCACACATCCATTTTTATGTGAGGTTTTTCAAGCATTTCTTAGTATAGTGGATAAACCATTATGACTTACTAGCTGTAGAACTTCAGTCGTATTTACAGCAGAATTAAACCAATCTTTGTCCTCGGTATTACAGCTTCACCTTGCAAGCGGCTTGTTGATTCTTCTTGTTAACACTGATTACAAAAGGCCGTACTAAGAGGCAGCGTCTCGAGGCTTTGCCACTCCGCGGCGCCCGCCCGCGGCTGAGGGGCTCAGCTGTGCCCTGCGCTGGGGCCGCTGGAGCCGGCGGGAACCGGCTGTGTCCGGCGCGGGGCAGCCCCGGCCGCTCCTCTCAGGGGCCGCCCCTGCAGCCCCCCCTCGGCCAACACCTGGGCGTGTGCACCCAGTACAAATTCCTAAAAGGTATTAAAAATGAGTAAGGTGACTGACTCCCTACAAGAGATACTTCAGCATACTAGCTATGTTCTGTTAGCGTTTGCAGGAGGTCTTTGTAGCATGCTGTGATACCTGAAACGGTGAGGAAGGCAGTGACTGGAAGAACAACAACGAAGGCCAAACTGGCCTGTGTGGCCTGAGTTGAATTTTAGCTTAAAACTTACAGAAATGCTGCTGAACTAAGTATACTATTTCATAGCTAAGTTATGCCAAATTTCACAGCCAAATTAAGCGATCCTGAAAGTTGGAGTTAGGATATAAAAATAAAAAAATAATGTAAAAAACTCTTGTAGAGATTGTGCTCTTGAATGTTTTAAGAAATACTGTCCCAAAGTGCCAGTGCTACCACGTATCTGTGAACTCTTCCATCTTCAGAACGCTTCCTGTGAAACATTCAGCTTATTTCCTTTCCTCAGAGTTGGCGTTTGTGCAGATTACTGTTTGTTTTATCATATCCTGACAAATGTTGGGTAGAATGAAATTTGGAGCCCGTGTGTGTGTTACATTGGCACAAGTTTTAATTTGATTTGCGGGGAAAAAAAAAAACCCCAAACACTTGAGAACCCTACTCTTAAGACTCTAGGGCAGAAGAACAACATGGATTTATGAATTAACATATAACCCATCCTGAAAGTTCAATGAGTGACAACACTTGTAGGTAGGTAACTTCAATTTTAAATTGGTGGTAGTTTGCTCAGTAGTTAAGAGTTAATAGATGGAAACCAGTTTTCTGACATAGACTTTCCACTAGTAGAAATGTAAATTCCAAGGAGAATGATTGTACAAAGTGTGTAGTCTAACTTTGCTTTTACTTTGGATAAAGGAATTGATATATTGCATCTTTAAAGGATGCCATATATCCTCAAAGCCTAAGTATTGCAGTGGGCTGCTGATTTCCATGGGAGTACTTAGAAACATACTAGAAGTCTGTGGTCTCTGGAGGTGCAGATTGTAAAGAGATGCATTTGAGGTTTTGGAGACTTGGACCAGCATAATGTGTGTTGTGGAAACAGGAGAAGAAAAAGCGATTTTTCTTTCCTCTTGCATGATCTCTGCTTTGAGGTTTGGATTGTTTGTTTTTTTTTCTGGATCTCTTCGTGATGTAGTTGGCATACATTTGATTAAAAAAATCTTGTCTGAACATATAAAAGAGAAAGTAATGATCATCTGGTAGAAAAGCCATATGCATATGCCCTTTGATCTTGAGAAGTTGAATTCGACTAATGTCATTTGTATAAGGATTGATGGCTTAAGTAACAAATTTTTCAGACTTCTTTACATGAAAGTCATTGCAATATAATGCTTTTGGACAATTAAAAAGATTAATGGCTCTTATTTTTCTGGACTTTACTGCTTTTTGTTCTTTTTTTTCTGAATTATTATGTTTTGGTTTTCAGTTTTGGCATTTTGTCTCATGCTTCACTTCAGCATGGCAAACAGTGGATTTGGCCCTACTGTCCATTTAGCTCCTGAGGTAACTGTCACTTCCTGCTGAATGCAGGTGTCATTGGATTAAAACTTCATGTCAAGAGTAATACTGCTGTTATTTTCCAGGGTGGCATATAAGAAGTCAGCCTGTTTGTATGAGATCTTAGAAGGGCATCATATTTCTGTATCAGAAATAGTGTGGCCAGCAGGAGCGGGGAGGTGATCATGCCTCTGTACTTGGCGCTGCTGAGGCCGCACCTCGAATCCTGTGTTCAGTTTTGGGCCCGTCACTGCAAGAAAGACAATGAGGTGCTGGAGTGTGTCCAGAGAAGGGCGATGAAGCTGGTGAGGGGTCTGGAGCACAAGTGTTATGAGGAGCGGCTGAGGGAGCTGGGGTTGTTCAGTCTGGAGAAGAGGAGGCTGAGGGGAGACCTTATCGCTCTCTACATTTAGCTGAAAGGGGGTTGCAGAGAGGTGGGTGTTGGTCTCTTCTCCCAAGTGACTAGAGACAGGACAAGAGGAAATGGCCTCAAGTTACGCCAGGGGAGGTTCAGGCTGGATATTAGGAAAAATTTTTTTACTGAGAGGGTGGTGAAGCATTGGAACAGGCTGCCCAGGGAGGTGGTGGAGTCACCATCACTTGGAGATGTTCAAGGAGTGTGTGGATGTGGCATTGTAGGATATGGTTTAGTGGGCATGGTGGTGTTGGTTGATGATTGGACTTGATCTTACAGGTCTTTTCCAACCTTAATGATTCTGTGAATCTGTGAATACAGCACAAAAATGTCCATACATCAGAATCCAAGAGTAAATGTGCTGCAAAAAACCCTAATAAAACTATTCCAGAGCAGAGTGAAAGGGACTCACTGCCAGGACACACCTTCATCTATCACATAGGTCAATGAACCTCATGTATCTTATGACTTGCATCACATAATTCAAGTAGCCTGTTTATGTGCAGTAACAATGAGGAAAATAACAAAATGCAGTATAAGAGGTGACAGTCATACAGTCAGAAACACTGTCCATAATAAGACAGGCTTTGCATATGTGCTTCTGAAAACGGTTTTCCAGTCTTGGACAGTTATAGACTGTACTTGCCTGGCTAAGTTTAAATTGCATTGCTTCTGTCCTGTCTGACTTGTGATGTCTTTGACACTTTTCAGCAGTGAGTGTGACTGGCAGAATCCAAAGTTTGCTTTTCACTGCTTCATGATGTTTCCTTTCTAGTGTTTATCAAATGCTTCCATTTGGCTAAGATGCCTTCTGTGTGTTTAGTCTTACATCTGTCCTGCAAGTTTTTGACAGCCTGAAATACATTGGTAGAGGTGTTTGGGGCTCTAATCAATATGCTTTTGAAAAAAAAAATTATAAATAGCTACACAAGCAGCAGGGAAAAGCTATTGCTTTTGTGCAGCGATATTAAAATATGGAGTAAGACCACCCAGTTCCATGCACAACCTTCTAGTAGTGTTTCATTGGATAGTTTGTACCATCTCTTTATATTAACATATAGATATTTATTCTGTTCTGATAGTAAAACTGAAGATGCAAACATTTTTATAAAACCAACCAACCTTATATTTTAGTCAGCATAGGCATCTGTGATTAAAAAAAAAAAGGAACACATTATTTTAATAGTCATGATTCAACAAGACCAGGTAGTTTTAATAGGGCTATAGGGCTATTGTGTACAAAGACATCTATGACTAAAAAAATTCCTTGGGCTGCAAAGAGCTGGAGGCACAGACAATGTTCAGGGGAAGTATCTGTTATATGCTTGCCTTATTCTAATTTTCTTTCCAGCAGGTTCAAAATAAAATGTGTAGGAAATAGCATACTAGGTTAGATGGCTGGAATCTTGTTCCTATGATTATTGTAAGACGGTGGCACTAGTATATGGAAAAAAATATCCATACACTTGCTTCTTCAGAAGCAGGTCAGAGACATGATTTGAATTGCAACTGTGTAGCTGTGTGATTCTTTGCAGGTGTGGTGAAGTCCATGCTACCTTCACTCCTGGTGTGAATTACGTTGTATTGTAGGAAAATTGCTTTCTTCTACCATATCTACCTACTACCATAGTGCAGTCTGCTTTCTTTTGGATGGCAACTTCTGGCTTTGAAATAAACTGTTGAATGTATGAAAGAAATGCTAGACAATTGCAAGTCGTGCTAGGGAAGCATTTATCAGGCCTTTAATTTGTTTAAGCAGAGGATCAAATACTACAGAAGTAATGACTGTCTTTGCAATATTGCCCTCTGTTTGGTCCTTCTAGTTGTCATTGTGTTAGAACCCCTGTCAGGTTATATTTACTTGCTATGACTTTCTCAGTGCACTTTTTACATTGACGAGATGAACTGATCTCTGAAGACCAGTGTTATGCTACACCTTAAGTTTTCCTATGGCATTAGGGAAATTGGCAGTCTTTTGGATTTACATGACATATTAGGCAGATAATGCCCTGAGAAAAGCACTGCAGAAGAACCCTGCCTCAGATGAGCTCAGGTGAGTGTGAGGCCTGGGAATTCATGCTACTTGCTGAATGTTTGGCAGCACCAGTCCCATATACTAAATCATAATTTGCCTTTTTCCTTTGTGTTGTGGTTTAACCCCAGCTGGCAACTAAGCACCACACAGCCACTTGCTCACTCCCTCCGGTTGGGTTGGGGGAGAGAATCAGAAGAGTAGAATGACAAAACTGGTGGGTTGAGATAAAGACAGTTTAATAGGTAAAGCAAAAGCTGCACACATAAGCAAAGCAAAACAAGGAATTCATTCACTACTTCCCATCGGCAGGCAGGTGTTCAGCCATCTCCAGGAAAGCAGGGCTCCATCATGTATAACGGTTACTTGGGAAGACAAACACCATCACTCTGAATGTCCCCCCCCTTCCTTCTTCTTCCCCCAGCTTTATATGCTGAGCATGATGTCATATGGTATGGAATATCCCTTTGGTCAGTTGGGGTCAGCTGTCCCGGCTGTGACCCCTCCCAGTTTCTTGTGCACCCTCAGCCTACTCGCTAGTAGGGTGACATGAGAAGCAGAAAAGGCCTTGACGCTGTGTAAGCACTGCTCAGCAATAACTAAAACATCCCTGGATTATCAACACTGTTTTCAGCCCAAATCCAAAACACAGCCCCATACCAGCTACTATGAAGAAAACTAACTCTACCCCAGCCAAAACCAGCACACTTTGCCTTGCAGCAGGCTTCCTGAAAGTAGTATGTGGGCATCAAATATGGCATGGCAAAAGGCTTCTCTAGAGAGTCATGTGTTTTCTGACTTGAGGACTAGATTGTGTCTCCTCTAGCACAGAACTTCTGCTTAAAACATTTTTATTGAAAAGTTCCCTATTGTTACAGACCCTTCTTGATCTGGTTTTCTTTGTGGTTTTCAGAGAATGGATGATAGGCCTACTTTCTTTTATGTCTGTTTAGTTTTGGGTGTATAACTTAGCGTATGTTAAGGATCATAGAAGGTGGTTACTACTTCTGCTGTTATTCATTACTAGTGCAGCTGCCTGCAGATCTTTCTTAAAGACCTTGATTAAGATAAACTGTCTAAGGAGAAAAAAGCAACATCTTTGGGAGCTGTCTTTGCAGCTATTTTGGGTATGTATTTGTTGGATATGTAAGTTTGCAGTAAGTTGTGTAGTAAGATCTAGTACTTTACTATTAAGTTGCTAGTATTCAAAGTAAAAAATGAAGGTGTGGTTAAAAACTAGTGTAGTCAGTTGGAAAGGCATTTGTATAATGAATTTTTCATAGAAGTGCTGAAATCATGGGTTGATTAACACAGCTTACTGGTCTACGAAACGCTGTCCTCACAGAGGTACCTGAATTAAAATTACGGAATTGTTGAAGTGGGAAGGGACCTCTGGATCATCTGGTTCAACCTCAGTTCTCAAGGCCCAGAACTGGGCCCAGCACTCCAGATGTATCTTGTCAGTGCTAAGCAGAGGGGAAGGATCACCTCCCGCAACCTGCTGGCTACATTGCTCCTAATGCTACCCACAGTGCTGTTTAGCTTTTCTTTGCCACAAGGGCCCATCGCTGGCTCATGTTCAACTTGGTGTCCACCTGGATTGCCAGGTCTTTTTCCATCAAGATGCTTTCCAGCTGGTCAGTCCTCAGCATGTACTGGTGCATGGGGTTATTCCTCCCCAGATGCAGGACTTGGCATTTCCTTCTGTTGAACGAACTTCCTGAGGTTCTTGTCAGCCCATTTTTCTTAGCCTGATGAGGTCCCTCTGAATGGCAGCAACCTCTTGGTGTATCAACCATTCCTCCATGTTTTGTATCATCTGGGAACTTGCTTAGGGTGCACTCTCTCCCATTGTTGAACCCAAGTTGTTTGGAGAATACTTTGATACTCTTACATGTTAGCTCTTGCATGTGTACATGGGTCTGCAGTAGCCATATCCAGCCTATTAGAAGTGAATGGCTTTGTTTTGCATGAAAAGAATAGATGTGGTGTCTGTTAGTCTATTTAAAACACATTGAAAATTTATCAGAAAGTATCGCCTGCTTCCCCCCCCCCCACCTGAATGGAGAGTTTTAGAGTAAACAGTGAGGAAGAAGGCTTGTTTTGGGGCTGTATACAGTAAGAGAAGACTCTAACAGTATCATAAAATATTAAAAGTAGAATTGCAGAAAGAACTGGTATCCAACCAAAGCAGTAACCGCTATGGATTCTCTTTTCTTAATTTCTAGTTTTAACTTCTCACAAGGAGGTAAAATGTTTTAAAGTTCAAGTAGATTTAAGTGGTAAATATCCAGACTTATATATGGCATTTCAGTTTCTACAGAAGTGTGCAATTGTTACTGTTGGATGTACTGGCAATCAGCACCCTACAGTGGGTAAAATATTGCTGTTGTGTTCTTGGAGGCTTGCTTTTTTGTGGTGTAAATAGAAATATTATCAATGTTAGTGGGGGAGGTATGTAGCTGCAGGAAGCATTCACTTCGTGAAAACAACCTATGCCACAGATGACCAGCTAGCAACTCTGCTGTTGTTTGGTATCACTGACTTCCTTTTCCCCAAAAAAGATACTTATTTTTTTAGAGGAAATCCTGTTCATTTACTTTGAGGAAATAATTTTTTCCAGTTGGTCTTTTTTTTTGTTTTGGTTGTTTTTTTTCTTTCTATTATTCTGTTGAGTGCTGATACTCCTTGGAAGTTTGTTTTCTGCCTCTGCAGTTTTAGTGCTTGGTACATGAGGAGTTGCTGGTAGTGGCAATACCATCTAAATACCTTTCTTGTCATTACTGATTTGATTATCAGCTATTGCAGGTGTTTCAAGTTCTCTGGCCTCTTCCTGGGAAAGAGCATTTTACATTTATCCTTTTCTTTTCTCATCTGCCTTTTTTCTACCACAATCCTAGTTGCCTTAGCTGGAGAGCTATTTTGGGGCAGTAATTTCTATAAAGACCACAGTCCATTATTCCAACTTATGTCACAGCTTGAGAGCAATTGAAGTGATATTCTAGAGGCACTGTTTCTTGGGTTTGCTTAACTTCTTAAAGGAATGTAAAAAGCAGCTAGTGAATCACTGAAAATATACTTTTTTTTTTGTCCTTACCCCACCCAACTACTAGCCTTAGCCATTTATTTTTTTACTTCCTTCTGGCCTTTTTAATATCCTTTCACTCCACAATCAACTCTCAAATCTGAGCATGTTAACTTAAGCAACTTTATGTGGAGAATGATTCTCTAGGGCTGGCTGATGGATTAAGTGGCAGTACCTTGGTTGTGAAGCAACCTACGTTTGCACATTCTCCAGTCGTTTCCCATTAAAACTTAAATCCTTGTTCTGTTGTGGCACCTTTAAAAAGCAGACCTCCTCCTTACATCTAAATGTTATGAAAACCAGGCATACTGTAACCCAGAACCCCAAGGAATGCTTGATTGAAATAACAGATCAGAAAAGTCTCCTGCTAACATTCCTATGATTATAGGTTTACTCAAGTGACAGAAACATGGTGTCAGCTAGCTTTCTGCATACAGCCTAATTTTGGTCCAAAAAATAACATAGCTCTTAAAGGCTTCACTGATGCAGTGTTTGTGGGGATAGATAACTTCTTAAATGTAACAGTATTCATTACCTTTCCTCTCTCTAAAATTATGTCACGTATTGCTGATTGGGTGGTTGGTCTGGTTCCTACTGTGGAGCAGAATGTATTCCCTGTTAGTAGTTACAGAGATTCAGTAGAGTGAGCAAAGGGAAACAGAAGTGACTCATTCTTAGATCCTCACAGGTAAACAAAGACAATTTTGTTTTAGCTGCCTCTGCTCTTCTGTAGTATTTCTCAGTTATTTTTTTTCTTTTACTTGGATTTCTCCTGTTGGTAACTTGTACCTGGTTTGACATTGCGCACATAGGTCTGAAGGTATTGATACAGGAAATGCAGGAAAAAGTCTTAAGAAAGAAAATAAGAGAAGAAACATCCATTGGTTGTGATTTACAGTTTAAAAAATGAAAGGTGAAGAACAGCAACTGTAGAAGTTAGTTTTAAAATGGTGTATTAAGTCAAGGAGTGAGAATGGTGTAGGCGGAAACAGCTTTTATTTTCACATGACCAAGTGACTTGAATACATGATGTATCAACACATAAAATAGAAATCTAAACTCATTTAACACACTTTGAATTTAACCCTTCATGCTGTTGAGGGTCAGTGTCCATTTGTCCTGATCTGTGTTAGAGGTATTTGAATGAGATAACTGATCATGAAAGTTCTCCTAATGTTGTTAATCACAAACTTTTCATTTACAATGGAGCTAAGCAAATACATAATGAGAGCCCCTGTGACATAGGAGGCTGTTTGCAGCCCTAGTACACGTAAAGATGCACATGCTCTAAGTTGTAATGCGCTTAATTCCTACCTACCCCAGGGTGTACAAAATGAACATCAGCTGCTTTAAACTTAGTTTAAAGCTTCCTGGAATTGTTCCACGTTCTGATACAGAAGGTCTTTCTATTTCATTGTTGATACTCATGTTTGTTCTCTCTCCCTCCCACCCTCTCCACCTCTTTCTCCCTTTGCAGGCAAAGGCAGCTCAAGCATCTCATCCGACGTGAGTTCAAGTACAGATCACACACCCACCAAAGCCCAGAAGAATGCAGCTACCAGTGAAGGTAGGCAACTAGTACTCATTACCCAAGTCAGGCCCCCCCATCATAATTCTAGCATTATTCAGAAAAGGAACCCCTCCTCCTCATTCCTTCTGTGTACAGTACCATTGGCACTAAAAATTAAAAAAGTTATTCCTGTATACAGTTTCCACTCCTACCTGATGTAGTTTCTGATTTGAGCTTGTGACAAAGGATCTAAGATACTTCTGCAGAGCAAAAACGTAAAGGGTTTTGAGTAATTTTGCATGTTACTTTTTTGGCAAAGGCTTTTATACTTAAGATTTGATGCAATCTGATTTTGAGCTTATTTTTGAAGACTATACTTAATGGAAGCTTTTTGGCGTATGTTCTAGGTTAAATCTCAGCCTCTTATTTTATACTATGAACACCACGAAAATGTGAGTTGTTTGTGCCGGGTTTTCAAAAGTGTAGCTATGGACATGAAGAGCTGACAAGATTTAAATAGATTGACACACCTCATCTGCATAGTTACTGGACTATGTGATCATCCAGGACTACATTTTTAATGTCTGGGAAAAGGAGATATCTTATGTGTCTGTATTAATACAATGTTGTACTAACCGGCCTATGAACAGAGAAACGCTGATACTTTCCTGCTGCCTTCTTAGATGTGAGTAGGTGTGCTCTGTTAGATGAAAGTATACTGGCCCTAGTTTTTACAAGAGTGTCCTAGAAGGCTGAGAGGAATCATTAAATCTATACGTAGCTTAATGATGTAAGCTGAAAGGATTTTTTTTAAATGATAAATTTATGTGTCTTAACTAGCATTTCTGCTCAATTCTGTCATAATAATTTGGTTGTACTTAGTGATTATCAAATAATAATTCTGATTTCTTACACTTCTGTCCTTACAAACTAAGTTACAAGCTTGGATTGCTCTCAGTCTGGCTTTATTTCTTATGGTTAAAAGAAATCATAGCCTTTGAATAGTTCTAGTTTGGCAAGTCTGACTGACTGTAGAATCTGTACAGTAAAAGCAGTTCATATAAGTAATAAATGACCATATAAATCACAGAGTTTATTGTTAGGCATGCATAATCCCATATCAAGAATGAAGATCTGGCACCTGTGAATCATGAAAGATACTGGTTTAAAATCTCTGTTTTTTAGTCTGGGCAATAAATTTAACAATAAATGAATAAATAGTTAATAAAGTTGAATAGTAGACTTCATGTTTCTCTAAGCCTTAGATTCAAAAGTTTTGAGGTACCTGAAGGAGGTGAATTGCCAAGACATGAAATAAATTTAGGAAATGTATAAAAGCATTTTAACTCCTCCATATGACAGCCAAGAAGAGAAAAAAAAGAAACCACAAAGGAATAGCGGAAACTCTGAAGTCAGTACTTAACAATTGCTTTAAATTTCTGTTTTACTTCAGTTAGTAAAGCATCCTTTTTTTCCTTATTTTCAAATCAGATAATGCAAAATAATCCTTTACTAATCTCTAAGATTTATGTTCTTAATCTAGCCCATTACAGAGCCAGTGAATACCAATGTTGACCCTGAAATCTTCGTCACTGCTTTGCAGCTGATTAATTCATTAGTGAGGGAGGCTTAAATGGAGGCCAGCAGATGCTGCAGTAACGATATGTTTTTGAGTTCTCGTGCAGATTCAGAAAGAGTTCAGAGCAGTGGAGTTGTGTATTCTATACTTGGAGGCAATTCCAGATATGAGCCTATTTTTTCTGTGCCCTAGAAGAGTGTGATTTGATAAACACTTACTTTGACAACAGCATAAGTAGTCTCTTCCTCAGCCTGTGCTACTACTACCTTCCTACCAAGTTTTTCTGTGGAGGAGTTACTAATGTGGATCAGTTTAATATAAATTGCCTTAATGTGGATTGCTGTATAATCTGGCAGATATTTTGAATGTCATAACCAGGGAGCATAAGAGTTCCTTGAAGGCAAGTGAGAGCAGAGACATGGAAGTGGTGCTGGGGAAAAACAGGGACTGTTGAAACCAGTGCTGTTACTGGAAGGCACGTTTATCAACCAATGTGTGTCTGGATTTTTTACTAATGCTACCTCTTTTCCTCACGTACAGTAGACTTACGCTGTAGGAGGATTCAGCTGAGCAGAAATACTCATACCTTCTGCAAGACGAGTAGAGTTCTGTGCTTACAAGACTGAATTCTTTTATACTGTTCAGTTATAGAGTAGTGTCTAGGGACCAGCTAAGAACAGAAGCCTGATTGTGTTAAATGCTGTACAAGCAGTGGCAGTTATGTCTTTTCATTGGGGTGTTTACATAACATTTTATAACTTAGTTAAATTTACCTTTATAGCACTCCATGCTCTAGTATTTGATTGCCATGATACAGTAGTACCTGCCCACCCCAGAGATTGGTAAATATGTCTTGCTTTTCATCATGAGACTTGTTTATCACAGGGACAGAATGCTCCATTTCTGCCCTTTGCTTTAGCCCTGTGTTGTAAATTCTTAGCACTGTATGCTGTAATATGAATAAGCCATGTGTTGTGTCTGGTGAGATGTATGTGTCCTAGGTATGGAGTGGGAAGGACTATGAAACATGCAGGTGGACTCTTCACCTTCATTGGCATGTGAAATGATCTTAATTGAACCAGTTGCAGACAGCTTCTTTGCATCCCTTGAATTTCTGTTGGCAGCTGAATTCCTGAGTGCCCAGCTCTGTGAAGAGTGTAGAATTTGTGTTTGAGGCTGAAGGCCTTTCACAGCTCCTGCTTTGCAAACAGACCTAATGCTTTCTAATTCTGCACAGCATGTCTTCTCTTCTGTTTCTGTAACACAGTTGACACAATGGTTGTTGAAGTTGAATCAATGAAATGCCTTGAAACAACTAGAAAGGAAATCTGTGGGACTGATCCGTACAAGCTCTGTGGTACTCTACAGCAGAGAAGCAGTCATGTAAAGTACTACTTAGGCAGGTGCAGATTCCCAAGGACTGCAAAAAGGTGTCAAGCAGGACTCTTGCTTGAAAGAGCTAACCATCTCAGGAGGTATCTGACAGCAGGTGCTATCTTGCCATCAGTTTGAACAATCAAATGAACCACACTCTTCATCTTGTCTGCCACAACCATTATATTTGTCAAGTTTCAGTGCCGTGCTGTCTCTCTATAGGATGGGTACAAGAAGTGGGTAACAAGCTGCTTGAAATAGCTTATGTGGTGTTCCAATCCTAGATATGCTGTTAAGGCAACATCAGTTAAATCTCTTGATGGGAGCGGGAGATGCAGTTATGGCCAAAATATGGTACCCTCCCTCACATTGTGGATTATGAGCAACTGTAGAGTTCTAGAAGGAGATTTTATGTTTCAAAGACAAAATGCTTGTTGTACTATTAAATGTGCCTGGGTCAACTGCACATCTTCTACCAGTGAAGAACAGACAATATGTGTTATTATCCTTAGCCAAACCAGCTTCACTCAGTGATGCATTGGAGAGGTAACTACTACCCTATTTCTGTTGTGTAGAGAAATGTAGACAGTAGCTGGCAGACCATGCAACTTCCTAAATTCAAATTTGAGATATCATGGATGCACGAGAGGGATGCAAAGGTGAGGCTGTACTGGTGCAGAAACTGAAGTCACAGAATCACTAAGGTTGGAAAAGACCTGTAAGATCATCAAGTTCAACCATCAACTAACACCACCATCCCCATTAAACATGTCCCACAATGCCTCGTCCACATGTTCCTTCCCTCTCATTCCTGTCCCTCTCATTGTGGCTTTTACTTTCTGTACTTCAGTGAAGGATAGATGGCAAAAAATAGATGTCTGGTCCTCTCTGTAAATCACAGAGTATGCTGTAGGGACTGTTTGGCTACAGCTTGGCTCACAAGGAAGGATGGTAGACTGTGGGTGTGTATGCACACTGATGCCTCCACACTGTCTCCCCTTTTGAGGATACTGTTTTCTTTAGCTTTGAATATACACTGCCTTTTACTACTTTTCCATTCTCAGACATTGTCTGCAATTCTTTACCCTATCAATAAATTATAGTTAGAAACTTGAGAATGCATGAGTTTTTGCTACCCCCCATTGCTCTTCTGGCAAGTGAAAGACTACACGGAGTTTTGTGGGCCATTTGAATGCAATTTGCTGGACACAGTCTCAGCTGGAATATTATTGTTTAAAACTTGATTTAGAAGATTAGGCTGAATGTTTTTGTATGGGCTTACCTTGATCAGGGAGCTTTCATCTAACACTTACCTGCAGAGCGTGGAATGTTATATCCAGGCGAGATGCTTCATATTAACTTGACTGTTTTTCAAATAAAAAATCAATACTGTTGGCACTTCATGTACATGGCTGTTAAATAGTAATCCAGAGGCAGCTTTAAATTGAGAGTTCGTGTATGAGTTATAATTTATTTCTCAGTTTCTATAAAATCAAATTGAAGCATTAGGCCTGAAGCAAAACACTGTTTTAGCAGAGGGGGCTCTGTACTGAAATACCTCTGAATATATTCTGTTAAATATTTATATTTTGAATTTTGTGGAAATACAGTGAAGTCAGCTGCTGTATTCTTCAGAAGTTAAAACTATATCTGCTTTTAGTGATGCTGACTTTTAGGGACCTTCAAAAAGCAGGTATTTAACCTTTTGTTTGTTTTTCCTCTTGCAGTACTCTGAGAATTCCAGAGTCTGTTTTCATCATATGATTTTCATGTACCTTAAATATACTTAAAAATGACCGTGTTTGGAAAACAGATAAAATAAGAGAACACATCTTTTCACCCATTAGCCCTGAGTTGTATGTTTAGTGTGGAGATCCAAATGCATACAAACAGGAACGGCCAAAACAAATGCATCTCAACAGAACAGGTATTTCTTCTAAGTTTTAGGTGTGTACTAGAAAAGTCCCCCATTTTCATAGTTGTATCCTCCTTTCTGTTTTATTTGGGTTCTGGTGGACTTTGTAGTATTATGTTAACGGTTGGGCTCGATGATCTTATGGTTCTTTTCCAACCTAAATGATCCTATGGTTCTAGGGGAAGCAGGCCCTATAGCCTGGCTGGAATAATTACGTTCATTAGGAACCATTCCTCCATTAAATCATGTTTGGGGGCAACTAAGTGAAAATGTAGCATTTTGCAAATACGTAAGGCTTCAATTACTCATGTTGGAGTGTTGCTTTATACCCTGTGCAAGAGGATACCTGGCTAAGGTTGATCAGGCTGTGTTGCTGTGCTCCTCAGCACCCTTTTATGGTGGATACCTGCCACTGAAGCTTCTTGAAGCGGATGGTATATTACTGAGTGCTGCTTTATGCTATGGAATTTCTGCTGTCCTTCATCTTCCCCTGGCACGTGATGTGTTCCAGAGAAAAGGATGGTTGTGAATGAGGAACTAGCCTTCCCTCAGTACTAGTTTGTCATTCTGCTGAAGTCCTTGGAAAAAACCCACCCCACCCCACCCTCCAACAAAACAACAACAAGAAAACAAAGCATAAAACACCAAACAAAAAACAAGCCAACACAGCAAAACAAAAACAATCAAAACCAACCAACCAAACCACCCAAATCCAGACAAAAAGGAAACAAAAACACCCTCCCCAACCTTCCAAACACCACTCCCCAAAAAATAAAAACACAACAAAAACAAACAAAAAAACACCCAAAAACCTGGAACTAAGAGTTCCAGCTGGCGGCAAATTCTATGAGTTTTTAGGAGCTCTCAGTAAGATTTCTACTATTCTGAATATAGAAGCATAGGTTTTCACTCAAGTTTTCTTTAATTATAGAAGTACTAGCTACTCAAGTAGCTGAAACTGGATTTATATCCAGTTTTACATGAAAAAAAGCATAGTTGGATAAGCTTTTCTAAGAGAAGTTAGCTTATATTCATGTAATAATAGCAAAAGTCCTTCATGCATTTGCTGTACTCTTCTAGTAATTTCTGAAGAAAATAACTTTCAAGTGACTTTCAAAACCACTGGAATTTGACTACTACTGTGTTGCTTTATTCTACAAATTGTAAGTGAATTAATGTGTAATTAATATCTAATTGAGGAAAGTAGTTACAGAAAGTGTTCCATTCCATGCCATACTATTCTTACTTTGACACTTAAGATATTAAAGTCATTTTAGAAGACTACAGTGAATAATGGAACAAGTAACTACTTTTGAAACATTTTGTACGAACTGTGGAAAGACAGCTTGAGCTTTATCAATATGTGAAATCTCTCAAAGCAGTCGTTTTGGACTCTTATTTTCTGTGTCTAAGAATGATAGACACTTTTGTCCCTGGCTTTCATACTCAGAGGTATAGAAAATTAGTAATATCTTGGCTCTCTATATAGAAAAATTTCTTTTCCAGAAAAATTTGAGCTCTATATTAGAAAATGTTTATCACTGTTCTACATGGGAATATATTCAAGTGCCATTTCTTGGACACAGAAGGACTTCTTTGGGTTTTGTGCCTTTCATTTCACATTACAAGTGAGGGAACAAAGTACATATTGTAGGATATTTTCATGGAGGATGTCATGCTGTTAATGTCTCCTGGCTTCATAATCACATTCTTTCAAAAGGCTGGATGTCTTTTTGGATTGCCAAGTAATTCTTAATTTATTCAATGAATTTAAGAGGAAGGGTCCTTGCGTTGTGCTGAATGATAGACATTATGAAAAATTTGGAAAGGTGGAATGGTTCCTTTGCTACTGAATGCTTTTGTTATTTAAAATGGTTCCTGATGGAGAATCAGCTCAGACTGAGATTCAGGTGGGTGTAATCCTAATCTTATTTTAGAGGGAGATAAAAATCTCAGAGAACCAGTTTGCAAATAGGCAACCCTTCTGTGTATTATGGTTCACATAATAAGGTAGGTAGCTATGATTAATATACTGGAGTTCCACTGAAGCTTTTGAGTGGTTTGTTTTATCCTTTCAGGACATTGAGCTAATTAAGTGTTGTGGCAAAAGACTGGTTGCTGAAAAGAGATGCTGTTTTCCACCCAGTTTTTCTTGATGAGCCTTTTGGCAGAAAGAGCTCTTTTGATCCCTTCCTATGTCTGATGCCTGTTAAAAAAATCTGTTCCCACTTTGGTTCTTTAATATTTTTCCTTTCATTTTCTCTTTAACATTAGAAGCTTACTAACCCAGTATCAGAAATGAAAACCTATATATGTTCTTTCTGGATGCATGCAAGTATATGCATAATACCTAATTTTTTGATGACAGTTGTCTCCCTCTTCATCTCTGTGCTCGTGTCTTTGCAGCGTCTCTTACTGGGAATTTGGGCTCTTGGTTCTACTGTTGAAGTACTGTCTAAGCAGAATTTCTGTGCACTAAACCATGTCTGAATTTGATATGAATGCCTGAATTTGCTCCTGCTTACTTAGAACTGGGCTGAGATTCAGTTGGCTTTGAGTGAACTGCGGCTGTTTTGAGTTGGTAGTGAAACTGGAGACCAGGTAAGTTTCCTAGGGTTTTGTGTTACTTTTCTAGCAGTGGAGTTTTCTAGAAAAGTGAAATGTTGCATTAGTGAATGTGCCAAAACAGAGTCATTTGAAGCCAAAAAATTGGGGAAGAATAAGAGGGGGGTGGGAGGCGTGACAGTCAATAAATCCAAAACTATAAACACTTTGGCAGAATAAACAGAGCTCACTATTTAAATTCCTTTAACCAACATATCTGAATGCATGCGCAAATATAATCACTTTGAGCAGTATGTGGAGTTACAAAGTACTATAGAGGTTGTTCTTAGGCGCTATTTTTTTGTATTTAACCACATCTTGTTATGCTTTTGCTATCTAATAGGCAGTGTTCCTGCAAAGCTGTTTTGCTAATTATAACAATACTATTGTAATCAGCATTTAAATCAGAGTTCAAATGCAAGGCAAAAGTAGTTGGGACATTGGCAAGGTTAAAGCTGCAAATTGAAACCTTACGTTATTCTGGCTAATTTGTACTGAAATGCTATAGCCAAATGTTTAAAACTTGCCCAAACAATACTAGAAACAAATTGGAAAGGTACATAAAACTGCAGTCTTACTTGATCTGCTGCCTGAAATGTGAGACCTACCAGAGTAAATTCACTTACAGTATAGTTAAAGAGGAATGATCCCAGTTTAAAAACCTGGCATTAGCTTTTCCAAAGTAAGATCTGATGCTTGGTAGGAGTGATTAGTGTATTCAATTACCTGTAAATCTGATTTTAAGGAATCCAAGATCCCAAATGTAATTCTTTCTGTAAAATGCTGTACAAAACTACTTAAATACTGTTATCACAGGGAGATTCTGACACTAAACTCTTCCTTATTTGTTATTGCCTATGCTAGCTATTTGAAGTAGTTTCCTTCTCTGAAAAGTGAAGAGTCACCTTGAAGTATCTGATGATTGCCCAACATTTGCTAGTCTAAAAACTGTCTTTCCTGAATGCTAGACTGTCTCCTAAGACTGCTTGAAGAATATGTGCAATCTGATAATGCATATTTAAATACGTCAGGCCTATCCACTTTCCAGAATTTATGAACCGACACTAGCAAGTTCTTCCAGATTAATTCTAGTATTTGATCAAAATAAAATTGGAACAGCAAGTTTTCGCCTTTAACTTGACAATCCCTGTTAAGATGCTGTAGTTTAAACTCATTGCACAAAATATCCTGCTTTATTTTCCTGTATCTTATCTTTTTATGTCAGCTTGTCAAATGACTGTATAATTTTTAAGACTGATACTGACAACAGTGCCAAAACTAGCAGCGTGCTTGAGAAATATCTGCTTAGAGTTGCTGACTCATTCTGTTCTTCTCTTCTGACTATGGTACCATAGTGCCTGCTACTGTGTTTTTCTCAAATTACTGAAGTTTGGCATCTCCTTGTTTCTGCCAGCATTCTTCAGATTTCCCTTGAGAAGTATATACTGAGATTGGCTGATGAAAATGGCCGCTCAAGAATGGATAATGGTAATTCTTATGTTCTTGTTAATTCTGACTGCTGGTTCATTATTGGTTTAGGCAGTTAGCAGAAGTTATGAGTATAATCTGGTGATTAGCCATCTACATATTCCTCTAGCCTTAATCAGCCACACTTCAACATATAGCTTGTGGTGTGGTGTTGTGCCTGCTGCGTGTTCAGCACCTGTCCATTGCAATATTTCCTTTCATATTTAAGGCTGTTTTTCATATTGAACTGTGATGATGGATCAGGAGTTTGTATCTCTTGAACCTCAAAGTATAATTGCTGTTTTAATAGTTTAAATAAAAGATTTTTTTCTGATGCAGGAAGACAAATGCCTATAGCAGCCTATCAGCTACACCGAGCTAGGAGATTTCTACTCACCTACTCTGGCCTCTTGTGTGTACACAGGCTTGCCAGAAGGCGGTCAGGATTTCTTTAGAGATGCATTGTAAATGCTTGTTTGTAAGATTTGGTAGTCAATTTAGATCAGCTAGTTTGAGTTACCCTCCAACAGAGTAAAGTACGGAGACTTTTCATAGGCACGTAGCCTACCTGTGATGTGTTAATGCTGTTTTGCAGGTGTGAATGCATGAGTGGGAAGAAGCTTAATGTCTTTTCTGGATGACTGTAACCTGTCGTGCTGTTTGCAATGACTTGGATATATCATAAATCTCCATTGTAAATTATTATCAGACTCATGACAGTGAAATTTCAGTTTGTGCCAGTGCCTATCTATAGTGCTTTTGTTTTTCCCTAACATGAAGTCCATTTCCCTCTTGTATATCCAAGAGTGAAATTTTACAACACTATCAGGTATTCATTGTGGGAAGTCTTTTACTTATTCATTATAGGTAAATAGAGTTAGGTGGGAATCTCTGAAAGACAAAAATTAGTGTTAAGAGATATCAAGGATGTGGGTATTAGGAACAAATTCTTCTTCCCAGCTGTGAAGTTTGTGATTTGCTTAATCTGAAGATATTTACATGTTTATTAGACAAAGTAAATGCAGATCTTTATTTTTATTTTTGTCTTAAACACCCCCATCACATCCCCCTGGCAAGATAAACATTTGTAAGCCTTGACAGGTTAGGTCTTTAGCTCCCATTTGGGCAATAAAAACTTTGTGTGGCACCTGAAACCTCAGAAACTGTGCATGTGCAGAGCAGTTGTTTACCTCACACAAGGAAGGACTTTTATAGTAGTTTTCCTTATAGAACAGAAACAAATGTGGTCTAAATAAAACCGTAATTGGACTGTCTTCAGTAGGCTCTAGCTTGGGAGACTGCGTTTACTTGGTACTTCTTTATTTTGGGCTGAGATAAACCATTAGCTTGAACTCTGCTTTCTGAAATGATCATGCTCTTTGACACTTTTGCTTTTCTTTGGCTTTTGATACAAGATTGTAGTAACTATTTCTAATCTGAGGCAAAATTACAGGCCAATCTGATTTTAACTGTGAGTGTATTTTCTCTTTTCTGTTCCAGTAGAGTTAACTTTCTCAAATATCTTCCAATGCCCTTGTACCTCAGATTTAGTTGTACTACACATTTTCTGTCCAGCCTTGCATTTATATTTGGAAGGCTTTTGCAATGTTAAGCATGTGAAACTGATCAAGAAGCTGGTGTGCCTGGTTTTAATGGGAGATTATTCTGGATCTGGCTAAAACTCACAATATTCTGAATCTGCTTTGGCTGCTTCCAGTAAAAAGAACTGACAACAGTAGGTGTCGGTGCTGTTAATTTGTCAGACTACTGGAGAAACACATTTTTTTGAAAAAACTCTTGAGGAACACTAGTTTTTCTTTCTGCTGATGTGGCAATGAACGAATGATGAATCTGCTTGTATCCTTCAATATCTAGTAAAGATCACTTCTGTCAGTATCTCATTAAGGAAGACAGACTCCCATAGCATTTAATGAAATCTGAATATTTTGCTGGACTACGCTAAGAATGTCATCCCCAATGAAACTGTATCCAAATCAAAATAAAAGCACTACTATTCAGTCACTGGGTTCAGATTTTACCTATCATATTAAATAACTCTTTAGGATGAAGGAGAATTGGTCTCTTCTCAGCTTGATGTGTTAACACTTTTATATCCTTCTAATTTTGTAAATGATTTTTGTTTAGAATGTGTATTTGTGTATGGCCAAAAAAAGAAATGAACCCAAAACACACAGGAAATACTCAGCCCCACCTAATATTTTCTGTGTTACTGTGATGATACTAGTCTTTTTAAAAATATTGCTCATAAGGAGAAGACTGGGAGGCTTCAAAAGCAAACTTGAGATTCTGTCATGAGAAACTATTTGTCATGATTCTCCATAGATGTCCACTTTGAATTAGACAACAGACAAATGCTGATGTGAACTGAAAAAACAAGGCTCAGAACTGATGTCAGTTATCGCGTCTTGTGATATGGACAGCTGCCTAAAGGGGAAGTACAAGGGTATCCTCTTGAATTTGGTGATAAACTGATGCCCAAATTATTAGTGTAACTTTATTATCCTTCACTCATGCTTTGACTCAAAGTTTGAGTGGTTCTATGCTGCTTAAATTTTGAACCGGCTAGTTTCATAGAAATTGGAACATATAGTAATGGAGAAACTCCTTATTTATCCCTGTCTAAGAGAGAAATATCTTTTCTCATGTATCTTGGAAATACGATGAGCATAGAAGGACAATGTGCCATGAACTTGTTATTGTTTAACATTTGTGGCTTCTACATTAGAGCAACCATGTTTAAATATGTATTATTCTGTGCTATTTAGGAGGGAAGAATAATGAAACAATAACTAAACAGTAGCTAAAATATTGGCCTGACCAAGGGGGGGCAAAAAGGAACATAGTTGCGAACTGCAAGCAGTAAAACTAGGTGAAAGAAACCAAAAAACAGGTTGTATTAGCTGCAAAGTCAAAAAAATGAGAATGAATGGCATGACTGAATGAGTATCAGTGACCAAACCTTTGTATCCTACTGTCTATTGCTCAATATGATATATTAAGCTTATAAACTTAGCAGGCTCAGCTACTGCTGAAAGGATAAAGTGTTTCCTTTGGACCCCTTCATAGAAATTGTCTTTTTGTCTGAATGGTTAGCTAATTCAGGACAGAGAAACAAGCATTTTGTAGTGGATGGTTTAGTTAACAGCAAATGTAATCATGGTGAATCTCTGGAATTTGGTGGCTGCTGGGAAAACTGACGTATTTGTTACTTTGGTAACCAGATAGGCTTCCGTAATCCAAAAGATAACTCATAAACTCTATGTGAAACTTTCTGATATTTATCTTGGGATTGTGACTGTGGTTCTGAAAAGTAGTTCACGTATCTGTCCCCAAATGTTGCTTATTGTCCTAGATTAAATCATGCTTTTACTCTCGTCAAAATCCAAGAGTAAGTGTCACTTACTAATTTCAAGTCCTAACAGAGGCTATATTTCTTCAAAGCTTTGAAGGTGTTCAGTCAATGTTTGAGGAGGTTGTGGAACCTCACAGATATATTGCATCAAGAAGTTTCCTTAAAAACTGAAGTATTTGACTGCTTGAGCTGTTCTTGAAAGACCTCATTTGCACTGGAATAGGGGTCTTGCATATTTAAAAATGCACCCATCTTCTTAAGAAGTTGTTACTGCACTGAAATAACTCATCAAAAAGTTATTCTTTTGCTAAAGGGATGTAGAAAAATAATATCCCTAGAGCTAGTATAAACCATTACACAAAGCCTCTACAAAAAGAAAATAGCTGAAAGTTGAGTGAAAATCTGAGGCATGTTTGTCAGCTCCTTTTAACCTCAGGACCAAGGTCATCTTTGGTATGAAATGGACTGCTGTCAGTGGTACTGGTCTCCATTTATGTCCTGACACATTTCTCTATAGCAAGAAAAATGCGTGTGTTTTTAGGTGCTAAGCTGCTATTTGTGTGTTGGATTTCTTATTTATTTGTGTTTGCATTCATTTGCTTGTGTCCAGGAAACTAAATTCAAGATTTGGATGAACTTCAACTCTTCCCATCTGTGCATGTATTGGAATTTTCAAGAAATTTGGCGTGGGAGGATGCTCAATTGAACACGTTGCCAGTCCTCACCTCTTTACACACTGTATTGTGATAGTTTTCAGTGTGTGTGTTTACTCATTAGAAAAGCTAGAAAGGTTTTGTTGCCTTGGTTGCTTCTTGAAAATTAAATAAGTAACATCAATTCTGTTCTGACTTTGAGTATGTTTTAATACTAATGCGGTTCAAATATCGACTGAAAGAATTTATTACTCCTTGGACAGTAATCTTTTCAGTTCAGACCCAGTTTTGTGGGCACTCCTGTTGTGGTCTGTAAATGGCTTGCTCAGCTCAGAATTAGATCTACTGGGCTTGCAAGTTTTTAGGCTCCTGTGCTGTTTTATTGACATACTGGTTTAACTTCATCATTTGCACATCATGTCTGTGTTAATTTTATCCAAATGAAGGACACTCCTGCCCCAATTTGTTGGGGCATCCTACATAGAACTCTGAAAGTGTGACATGACACCTTTGCTCGCCAGGTCAGATGCATTTAGGATGATTCATCTTAATTCAGATTAGCTGAAGCTTTTGAAACCAGGTATCCTGGTCAGAGCCCTTGGCATTTAACATCTGGAAGTAGTAGAAAAATCAGCATTTTCTCTTTTTCCTCGAGGAAAGACTTGTAGGCTGACAGAATAAGTCCAGGAGAAAACCAGGTGTTTAACTGTGTTGCACCATCTTGTAAATGCTGTTGTCTTAGACATCCAGAGTATGACAGTCTTCAGATACAAGTATTCAAACCACAAGTCACTCAATGGCAAAAGTGTAAAAGGAAAAAAAAAAAGTTTATATATAGGTATTGCAATACATGGTCTTATTCTCAGTGTTTGAACATTGCATGTGGTATCTTGGGCCTGGGTGAAATACTCTGTAGGAAACTTAAACACTGATTTGTAATGTTTTTTTATTTCCACCCCCTTTTTTCCTTTTTGTTTTTTTTTTTAAAGAGTGAACTTTTGACTGTGTAGTTGAATTTGATAACTCCCGTTCTTTTGTGTTGAATTTTTGAACTTGAATGGAACAGTCATACTTAGCTCTGGTATTGAGCTTGTGACTGCTGAGTCTGAATGGACTAGGATTTTTTGCCATTTCTGCCACAAGTTAGTTTGGTTCCATATCACGGAAGTACCAAATCAAATTTTATTTTAGGGAGGGAAGGGACTGCTCAAACTAAAAGCACTGAATTTACACTGGGAAAAGGAAGCAGCGATGACAAAAGTAGCAAAGGTAGTAAACCTTGAGTTGAAAATAAACCTTGAGTTGAAAATAAATAAAATAAACCTTGAGTTGAAAATAAAGCTTCTGTGCTGTATAGTACTGAAAAGGCAGATGCAGTTTCAGGTTTCATAAGTAGGGGTAACACACCGCTAAGCTCTGATAACAGACATTAAGGCAGATGTAGGCCATTGCATTCCAGCCCTTGTGTCCCTTTACAGAAAACTTCTGGTGGAAGCAACAACATAATCTTGATAGACTAATATAGAGGTCTAATAAAAGGAACCTTGCCAATTCTAGGTGGATGGAAATCTGGAAATGTTAGATTTGTACACTACTGAAACAGTAATAGCTTGTGATGTTGGAGAATTTTGAGTGTGTATTCACTGAAGAATCCTTATGTGCTGGGCAATCCTTGAAATAAAGTCTGTGTCAGGATGGTTGGATTGTTTTGCTCCAGGCAATAATGGCCGCCTTCATGCACTGGTTGGAGCTTATGACTGTGGGAATGTACCACTGAACTCAGCTGAGCAAATGCATTTCAGCTATGAAAAATGGCATGAATAAGCTAAAAAGAAAGTAATTTTGTTTACTTGGCATGTGGTAGAAGCTGCTTTCCATTGTGTATAGCACATTACTGGTTCAGTATTATTATCATAGAATCATGATTTTATGATTACATAGAACAGAATATTATATACATAGAATAGCATGTTACACATGCTTTTAAATCCATGAAGGACAAGTGATGGAATAGAAGTTGAGATTGAAATTTGTAATGTTTAACTGAAGTTTATATTTTAATTCAAGTTCATAGTTTAATTCTTATGTCTCTGTGGTGGGTTAACACTGGCTGGATGCTAGGTGCCCACCAAAGCTGCTCTATCACTCCCCTTCCTCAACTGGACAGGGGAGAGGAAATATAACGAAAGGCTCATGGGTTGAGATAAGGACAGGGAGGTCACTCACCAATTACTGTCACAGGCAAAACAGACTCGACTTGGAGAAATTAGTTTAATTTATTACCAATCAAAATCACAGTAGGATAATGAGAAATAAAACCAAATCTTAAAAACACCTTCCCCCCACCCTTCCCTTCTTCCTACCCTCAACTTCACTTTTTTTCTACCTCCTCCCCTGAGCGGCACAGGGAACGGGGGTTGTGGTCAGTTCATCACACATTGTCTCTGCTGCTCCTTTCTCCTCCCACTCTTCCCCTGCTCCAATGTGGGGTCCGTCCCACGGGACACAGTTCTCCACAAACTTTTCCAGCGTGATTCCTTCCCACAGGCTGCCGTTCTTCACAAACTGCTCCAGCATGGGTCCTTTCCACAGGGTGCCAGTCCTTCAGGAACTGACTGCTCCAGTGTGGGTCCCCTGCGGGGTCCCAAGTCCTGCCAGCAAACCTGCTCCAGTGTGGGCTCCTCTCTCCACAGGTCCACAGGTCCTGCCAGGAGCCTGCGCCAGTGCGGGCTTCCCATGGGGTCACAGCCTCCTTCAGGCATCCACCTGCTCCACTGTGTACCTCCGTGGGCTGCAGGGGCACAGCCTGCCTCACCATGGTCTTCACCATGGGCTGCAGGGGAATCTCTGCTCCAGTGCCTGGAGCACCTCCTCCCCGTCCTTCTTCACTGACCTTGGTGTCTGCAGGGCTGTTTCCCTCAAGTATTCTCACTCCTCTCTTCTCTGTCTGCTGCTGTGCAGTTGTTTTTCCCCTTTCTTAAATATGTTATCATAGAGGCTCTACCACTGTCACTGATGGGCTTGACCTTGGCCAGTGGTGGGTCCCTCTTGGAGCTGGCTGGCATTGGCTCT
Organism: Gavia stellata; assembly: GCF_030936135.1. NCBI lineage: Eukaryota > Metazoa > Chordata > Aves > Gaviiformes > Gaviidae > Gavia > Gavia stellata. Next base: position 82,482,529 of record NC_082596.1, read on the forward strand.
ATCAGACATAAGGGAAGCTTCTAGCAGCTTCTCACAGAAGCCACCCCTGTAGCTCCCCTGCTACCCAAACCTTGCCACACAAACCCAATACAGTCTCTCATTGGAAAATCTTATAGAAAATACTTAATATTTTCTTTAATCTAGCATTATGCTCAAACATGCAAGTAACCCCAGCAAAATCCTGTGGCAACAACACCTCTTTGCATGGCCCTGGTTTTACCATTGCTCTGGCAAGCTTTGGAAGATACCAGTAACCAATATACTAGAAATCTGTTGGACGATGGAAAGGCCATGTGGTTAGAGACCTGTATGCATGCTGCCTCCTTAACTGTCACGTTCAAAGCTTGTTTTGCTGGGCACTGCATTCCCTCGATCACATGGATGATATTGGACCCCATCCCTCTTAAGTTCAGCTCCTGGAAATGTCTTACCATTCCTTACTCCTACACCAGTCTTCCACTTTCTGAATGTGAGATGAAGGTGTCCTCATTACCAGCTTGTTGTTTTTCTGAATATGCTGGCCAGGCCGAAATGATATACATCATATTACAGGCTGCTTGCTGCCAAATTTCAGTCATATATATATTGCTCAAGCTGCAAACCTCCAAAGCAAACACAGAGAGGAAATCAAAATTAAATTAATCCTCTCCAAGGATGTATAAAGAATGGCTGCACTGAGGTTTACAAGTTGAGGGTGAGAGGGACCATTGGTTGTGTGGGAGTCAGAAGCCACTGGTATGCACAACCTCTTTCTATTGCATTGCTTGTCTGGGCTGGAGTTGCTTAGCATGAAGACCTTAAGCTTTTTTAATGATACCTAGACAAATTACTTTGCAAAACCATGGTTAACTATAGAATCATAGGGCATTCTTGGCAGTTTGCATTCACAAGATTAAAGGCAAATGAGTCACACAACTCTGAGGGCTCCAGGGAAACTTGTATTTGCTCCATGTAATGTAGTCAAAGCATCTTAGCTGAGACTGAACAAAGCTCTTCACTTTTGGACATGATATGAAGGTTAGGTTGGAGACCTACTTTCTGTTATTCTTGGTTGAGAGTTCTGCTTTAGGGACAGTGCTTAGTTCTGTCACTTTCCTTAATGCTGGGTTTGGGCTGGCCAGCAGGAGAAATCAGTACCTCTTGAAGGCTTTGACCACAGCACTCTCTCAGCTGGCATGAGGGGCGGAGGTGTGAAGTAGTGGCTGATGACTTTCTTGAAATATCTAATAGCTATACCTAGCGCATTTGCATGTGGAAAACATGGATGAAAGGAGTGAGTACTGCCTGCAGGAGATGAAAATTAAATGAAATTGTGTGGCAGAACTTTATGCAATTGCAAAGTAGACTTGAACACTAATTTATCCAGATTTTTTTTCATTTTTTCTGGAGTTACAGGCTTTGGATTTGGATTCTCTCACCCAAAATGAAATGATATCCCATATTGTATAGTTATTCAGAAAAAAATGCCTTAACAAGCAATGTCAGTCATAAAGTGATTAATCTACTTCCACAAGCAGAGAAATAGGCTTGACTGCTGAAGTGACAATCATGACTATTCTCCACGAAACTGTGCACAAGAAGAAGGTAATAAAAACCTTGCCTGCTTTTTCTGTAAGCTTAAAAGGGCTTCAGGACTGTAAATCTAATATCGAATGATATCAGTGATCGACATGATCTACCTGCTGCTTGCTCTGAAGTTTATGAAATTATTAGGAACAGTTAAACTGTTGTCTTGGATAATTTAAATGTCTGTTTAAATCGTTTTGAGAAGTCAAGCTGTAACTGAGTAGCTTAATCTTGAGTTGTTCTCAGCGAAAAACTTTGAAAATGAACATACCTGAAGTAGATGAGTTCAGGGGTTGAAAATGTGCCCTGTTTATCATGCTAATAAGGAGGAAAGCATCTGCTTGCAGTCTTGCAGTATCATCTCTTACTGAGACTTTGCTGCTATTCCCTGTTGTTCAAGATGAGACTTGCAGAGAATATTAAAGCTTTTCCAGAAGAGCTTCCAGAGTGGTGGCAAGTTACTGGTGTGTTGTCCTGCTGCAAATTATCTGTCCCATCTTTTGTAAGCTTAATCTTTATACAATTCCTGTATGACTAATTTCTACCGATAAGTAAGCCATTTTCTATGGCTTCCCTGCTAAATATGTCAATTTAGGTTACTGGTGAAACTCGGATGTCATTAATCAAGCATACAGTGTAGACCTTGAAGGGAGAGTGTAAGAACTACTGTCTATACTCCTTGATGACTGTACAAGGACTGACCGCTTGCCAAAATGGTTAACAGGTTGAAGTAATGTACTGTGATTGTCAACTTGTTGATCTGCAGACCTCAAAATTTTTCCATGGAGTACAGAGTCCAATTGTAAACTTAAACTTGCTGACACTAGGCTTGCATTTTTTGATATCATTGACAATAAAAGTTCTGAACCCTAGGTAGAAACTTCTGATGTGATGAGATGCCTTCTGAAAAAGGAGCTGTTCTGGGGAGAATCAAGGAACTTGCATGTCTTAAAACCCGTCCCTTGAAGCTGTCATTTATTATTTCAGTCCATTTCTTCATCCATGAATAAAGCAGGGCTAGCTATCTGACATTGAAGGCAAACTTTAACAATACATAAAAAGGTGGGGTGGTTTTTTTGTTTGTTTAAATGGTGAATGTTAAGTTATAATCTTAATGACTCATTTAACTATACTTTGTTTTGTCCTATATGTAATAAACTTGTTTCTAATTTGAATGAACAGGTTTTAAGTATCCATCAGTTTGATACTCAATGGCTCTGAATCAATTTAAGGCTCTGACTTAAATTGTAGTATGTAGCAAAAGCTTGGAGCACAAGACGGACTTAGAGCACGTGCTCTACTTGATAGCTGTGTAACACAGCAGAAAATACAGTAGGAAGGGTACTACTACTTGCAGTAGTACTTAAAAATGCTCAACAGATATGGCAAAGTTGCTTTGGGAATTGCATGATCGTAAGAATACAGTTTCCTCCTTATAGGTCTGTAAACGACACTGTTAAAATTATTGCAAGATATATTCAGTAATGGAGAAAATTTTTAAGATGAAACGTGTCATGCCAGTGGGCAATGCTTTCTCATTGCTTTTGTATTCTTGCTCTTGCCATGTTGTAAATATGAGTATCTGCCGAACTAGACTGGTTTGTAGAAGTCAAATGCAGGCCCTGGTAAAAAGGAATTGTGTAATTTTAGGTAATTTATTTTTAATAATCCATTAACTTAATTAAAACTGATCATAACTTCGTTGTGGGTTACTGAAATGTCTGAGAATAAAATGCAAGCTGAATTCCATCAAAGTTAACTTCTAAAATAGAATAAGGATTTTGCTTTGATTTTTCAAGTTCAGTGAATGACAGTGGTTAGCCAATTAATATTTAATTTTTTATTTTTTTTTCCAACCTGTTAAAAAAGTTATTCTGCAATTGGAAAGCTTTTCTTATACAAATAGAAACCCAAGTCTGCATATTTGGTAATTGTTTCCTGGTAGTATCTAAAGCAAGCATTGGTATTGTAAAAAAGAAGCTTCCCTTGAAACACTGTGTAAAATTAAGTGTAGCTTTTTAATCACTGTAGCTTTTGCTTGAAACACAGAGTAATTTGATATTCTATTAGTGGATGTGTGCTGGATATATGGTATATATTTATTTATAGCATATATATATTTATAGCCACTTTATTAATATAGAAATAAAAATGTACATGACTGAAAGCTCTTCAGTCTTCCAAGAAATGTTAGCAACTATCTGTTTCACTTGTAGTAAAGCCCTTAAACTATGGAAAAAAAGCATATTTCCCTTTTCTAGCTTAACTGAAAATTATTCAGAGATATTTTTTTTGTATGATGACTTTTTTTCACAAAAATAGGTTTTCATCTTTAGCTAACATTGTCTTATGTCAAGTAGCATGGCTTGAAAAGTAGTCTTTGAGTCTTCAGATTTCAAATGTGGTTTTTTCCCTGTCTGCCTTCCACTTTTGTCCTGCGTACATAAAACTATAGTGAGAAAATTGTTAATGGTATTGAATTGCATTACTTTTTCCTCTTTTTCTCCCTGTCTTATTTTAGAGGCCAACTTAATGCTCCATCTAGGTAGACTTGATGAATGGAATTGTTCCAAGTCTTGTGTGTGAAAACAAGGCAAGGATAGACTAGAGGGTTGAAAATCTGCCAAAACAAACTTGAGTGGAATAGTTTAGTTCATCCGGTGCTGCACTTTCTAACACCATGGGGCTTTTTAAAGGTATTTCCGTTCTCAGATATATGTGGTCCATTGGGTGTAGAGAGAGGCAAGCACCTTTGTAATGAATGAAGTCCGTGTCCTGCAGCACTTAGGTGGGATTTCAGTCATCGTGGTAAGGAAGAAGGGACTGAGCTAGGCCCAGCCATACTGTTTGATACCATAGAAGCCTGCGGTATTTAAAGTAAAAACTGCTATTATGTATATAGGTGGCAACAAGTACTACAGGGTCTTAAGAAGAAAAGCTAATGTAAATCAAGTTCTTTCACAATTCTTTCACGTTGACATTTGAAATACCTTCCTTCAGCAGAATATACAAACTTCTCTCCAGATTGAATTTTAAATACTTAGAATTTTAAGCTGCATGTTTACTTTTAAGAAGCATCTTGGTAGTTGATTTGAGGGTTTATTTCATTAGAAGTGTAATGATTATAGTATGTTCAAGGGAAAACAAGAATGAACAGAAATCCAGAAAATCTGACTTATAAGGGAGATCACTGAAAGATCTGCATTTCCTTAGTCTAGGATAAGGTTGGGAAGGGAAGAGGAAATAAGCGTGCCGTTGAATACAGCAAAATTTACTGCAAAGGAGAAAGGATTAAGACCTTATCCATGCTTGCTAGGGACGAGAGAATTAGATTTTAATATTACATCAAACTTTCTTATGTGCATTGAACTAGACTGTTATAAGTTCTGGTGTCTCTGCTGAGACGTGAAGGAAAGAAAGATTGGCCTAGATATTTGTAGGACTTTTATTGTAGCTAACACTACTGGGAAATAGAAGAACTAAAGTTGAAAAGGGACTATTGGTGTCCGTTTGCAGACTCCACTCCTTATCTGCTGTCATGTTGGACTTGCTCACAATTGAACATTGTTCTTATGACAGTGCTAGTTTTAACCTGTACATTGGAAGTGGATTCTCATTTATGAATTAAGAGTCTATTCACACTGTGGACAGTCTCTGCCTGCCTATGTGAAAGATATCCTTCTAGCTTTACAACAAAATTGTGGATTTTCCCCTTAGAGAATACTAGCCTAAAGAAAACAGGGATTTGAATTGCCTCACAGGCTGGAAAAGCATCACTGACAATGTAACTGCCAATGTAGTTTTCTTGGAAATGGCTGAGAGGTTTTGTAAAGGGTCTCCAGGAAGCCTCAGTACTTTTGATCTACCTGTTCCGTTGTTGGATCAACTTTTACAGGCATTAAAACTATAGTAAAATCTAGCAGAAGGGCACATGGGGAAAAAAATTATTTGGCCTCTCTCTTCCTAGAAACAGGTGAGGTAAAACAGAACATGGACGTTCTCCTGTGCATGGGAAGGAGTGAAGTATATGAAAGTGTGTTTAGGGAGTTCGTTGAAGGTATGATGCATGGTAAATGAACAAATTATTTTGCTGGAGCACATCCATGTAAATAAACGGGATCGCTACTTGCTATAGACGTGAAGGTCAGGAGGTACCCTGTTATAGTCTCCACTTCAGGTAATAAAATGTGCTTAGTTGCTGCATCAAAGCTTATAGGCTCTGATTAAAATAGAGTATATCTCGGGACATTAATCTCACTGTAAAGATTGATAGAGTTGGAATTTACTTCCAAATTCTAGATGCTGAATGTCGTAATTTCTTTCCTGATTACATTATAGTCTTTCCTTAAACTTTAGGATGAGAGGATAATCCACATAGGAGGGGACAACAGGACATTGCCTGTAGTTTCCTTTACAATTGTCCTGGCTTTTTTTTTGATGACAATTGCTATCTTGTAGTAGGTTTTTTCAAAACATCTCAGTTTTTTCTTAGTGAACTGATAAGACTGTAGGCTTAGAGTATTTTCCAGATGTAGAATCTCCCTCCCACTCCCTTCGCTAGCTCCGACATAACATGTATATGTGTGGGTTCACACTGATGCTATATGCAAGTGACAACATGATTACCAGGAAGAGCTGAAAACTTTCTTTCCTGAAAGTGAAATTGGTCAGCACTGCAGAGTATGAATAGTAAATATGGAAGGTCTCTGAAGGTAAACAGAACAAGCTTGCTTTGAGGAGAAAAATAGATAATAAAAAACATGAGACGTCCTTCCATTTTTCAGTCTAGAGACATGTTTAACAATTTTAGTAAGATTACTGCTTGAAAAAGTATAACTCTGTTGTCTAATTTTGAAACTGCTGGGCCTGCTAGAAACCAAGAAGAGGTTTGATATGGAAAAGTAAAATAATAGGGGAAATTAAACTTTATTTTCTTATGGAAAGCACTAAGTGTTTTTGAAATATTTCAGGTACAAAATTGTATGGTGCTGTTCAAAAACCCCATTTTAGCATTTTATGCTAATTTAAACATTTTAGCAAATAATTTTGGACCTTTTAGGAGGAACAGATAAGTTTCTTACAGTTTGAATCAGCGCTCTTTAACATGTGTGTTGAAGCTCTTCAACCATTAAAATAACCTGCACAACACTTATTCAAAAGGATCACAGAAGTTAAATTACATCACTTCTTGGTGTGTGTCTGTGGCATGTGCTGTTGATCTTTAACTTTTTTTAGCCTTTTTCATTGCAGCAGAGTAACTATTTCTGTGAAGGTTAATTGGGAAAAATATTCTGGCATGCTCAAGTGTCCTACATCTTAACCTTAAGTTTTACCTTACATGCAAGAATATGTGAAAGCACATTCCATGTTTGCAAAATAGTGGCCCACATCTTCAGGGACTTTGTTGCAGGATATCTAGACTCCTGGTATTGGAATACTGAGCATCACAACAGCAAATGCCTGTTGTGGATTTTGCTGTGAATAAACTAGCCCATTAATAATCTCATCACACAGTTCTCTTCAGGCAGTGTGCCTCATGCATGTCATATGTGGACTTCTCTCTTGAATGAAGAGTGAAAAAACAGTATTTTATCTTGTAAGTGTCTACTGTATAATATAGTCCCATGCAGTAGAAAAACTAATATGGCTCTGATGTTTATTTTCCAGCTCTGGAGTGCTTGACTTTACAACCTTACCAGTATTTTTACATGCAAAAAAGAAAAAGTGTATGATTCCAGTATTGCTCAGTCCAGTTCACAGGCGACTGAATGGAAGAGTTAAACACAAACTTCTGGCATCTCGATTCAGCTCCCAGCTTTACTTCAGACTAATTCATGTTGCCCGATTTCTGTAATTCTTCCAGTTTTCACGTGATTACAGGCTTAGATTTTTGAACAGACTCTTAATGTACTTTGAAAAAATATATATATATATTCTGGGTTTCTTAAATGCCACAGTTAAAAATTTTTTGGCTACCTGAACGTCTGTATCTACTGTAAATCATATGAGTTCCTATGACCATCAGATGCTAGTGTGTATGAATGCATTCTTATGCTGTTGTGAAAGAACAGGAAACAAAGTGTATCTGTAAGCTTCACAGACATCTTCATTCCAGTTAGCTGTGCTTTCCATAAACCTAGGATCCCATTTGCTATGACCTTTCTAGGTAAGAGAAAGGGAATGGGTTTGTAGTTTGCCTTACTACTGAACTCAGGCCAAATAGTGACTAATGAACATAGCAGATGTTTCTACTTTTGAAGGCTTTTTTTGGAAAGAACTTTATTAACCAATTTATCCTTCCTCCCAGGAGATAACAGGACAGAAGTGTAGCTGAGATCTGACAACTCATTACATAAGAGAAGAAAACATTGATGTTGACCCTTGCTATGTTGACAGTAGGATTTGAATCTAACCTTCTGCTCTTTTTGCTGGGAAAAACACATCCAAGTACAGTTTTCTTCAAATCTTTTAGCTACTGTGCTACGTTGTGATGTCAGCCACATTTTTTGCAATTTGGAATATAACAAGCCAGATTTTGTGTGCAAATCCAGGGTAGCTCCATTGACTTAATAGTGTTACTCCAGATGTTTATTCAGCTTACCATTAGATAATAATCTGACCTCTGTTTGATGAACAAACAACCCATGTTTGATTTGGTTTGCCATTGGGATAGGAGGGCTGTGGAGCTGAAAGTTTATAGCAAGTTCCTTCTCCCCCTTTGTTGATGAGCTCTCAAAGGCATTAATCTGTAATTAATTATGTAGAGCATGAGAGAGGATGGCTGTGTGGAAGTTTCTTACCAGAAAGTGCAAGGAACTTTTTGCAGGCAACCTAATGTCTAAAGTTGGTTTTGTGCTTCAGTGGATGTTCTCCCACCTTCTCTTCTGGGCAGGAAGATAAAGATAGCAGCTGTGAGGACTTCTGTGTCAGATAGCCAGTGAACAAGACACAGTTGTAGTTGTTTTAGTCATTTTTAGTAGTAGTGTAAGTTATGCAAGAAGATCATGAAAAAGAGAATACAAGCATGGAGATATCCTCATAGTCTTTGTTCTTTGCAGCTCTTCCCCAGGGACGACTCCTCTGGGTGAAAGGAAGGTCCGCTCCTTGCTACCTTGTCCTGATGGGCCTAGGGGAGTGAGTGGTAGCAGAGCAGGGTTTTGCATGGCTCCTCTCCCTCCCTTTCTCTCATTATGTGCAACTATTCCCCTAATGCCCAGCACCCAGCTTTTACTCCAAACACCTCAGTTCCCTCATCCTGCACCCAAGAGTTCAGGATGCAAAGATATTTTGAGCACCTCATGCAGGTGGTCTGTGTGTAAAGAACTTATTACCTTGAAAATTAGTTTCCTTTGATCACCCTCTGTTCCATTGTTCAGGAAATATGCTTAACTACAAGGGGTGAAGTCAAGAATGATGTAATCGTCATGGAGCCATTAATCAGTACAGTCACTGTGCTTTTCCAGGTGGAAAATAGTAACAACAGTTAGTTATGCTCACATCTGCATAGAACATGTACAATAAATTATGCACAAAATCAAACATCTTCTAAGTGAGCAGCATTATTTAGGCATGCTTCCAGAAATCAGAAAAAACAAACCCACTTGATAAGCAGGTAGTTGCATCATTTCTACTGATTGCTTGCAGATTTCTGCTGAGGCAAAAGACTGGAGCAATGTGGGTTCACAAACCAGTTTGTTGTCTTGAGCCATCCACTTAATGTGAGAAAGGTATACTTGGAAAGCTGGTCTCTCTAGCTTGTTCATTTCACCTGTAAGATTCAGAAGATGTTAAGCTTAAAGGTCAGCAACTTTTCAGTGCTTATTTTTCAGTTTCAGTAAATCCCATGCTGAGATGAATGTAGGAATTAGATGCGAGAGTGAGCGATGCTTAAAATTCTTTTGAACATCAAATTTTAAACAATAGGCTGACACTTGTGAAGGGCCATTTTAGACCAAAAAGAGGCTGCTCTTGATGTTCAGATAAATCAGATTTGGTCTATGCAATCTATCCATATCTCAGTGAAGCAGTGTAGATTTCAAGTCAGTTGGAAAAAACACTAGAGCACTTAAACTTCATTTCTAAGCAGCAAGGGTTGCTTTGCTTTTGTAACTGGACATGTGTTCTCCTGTAGTAACAGCCCTGTAATGATTTGTGTGTATGCTGACTGCTCCCATGCACAATGTGGACTAGAGTCCTTTCTAGCTGAAAATTCAGGAATTTTCAATGTACATCGTTCTTCCATGCAACATAGAAGCTTCTGTGTTGATATGTGCCCTGCACAGGTTTGTGGAAGGGCACAGACAGTCCTTTTAGTCTTCTGTTTCTGTGTCAGGATGGTCCAGCTCTGAGCTGGACAGGGGAAGAACAGAACCAGACCTGGCAAAAACTGAATATGGTGACTACAGACTGAAACACCAGAAGTAGAAGCTGTTTCAGTTTAATACCATATGTGCCAGGAGGGTGCATGCAATTGGACAGCATATCTAAAAGTGGGGTTTTTTCCCCTCTCATTTTTAAGCTTGCTTTGTTCTAGAACATGGTGGCTGCTTATTAGGTGGTCTAACAGTAAGATTTAACTGTGTTGCTTCTTTCTTCTTGCTCATATGTTGGACTGAGTGTTTATATCAGAGTGTTAAACTGTGATTCTGAGCACCTCCAGTCTGATCTAGGCCTTATTTTATGAGCTAGTATATGTATGGGCCACATAGTGACAACTTAGCATAAAGAGCTTTTGAGCTGCTGCTGTTGTGTTGCTGTGGTTTGTTTCATGTGACTTAAGGTGGGAAGGAGGCTCTTAACCTAAATACTGTATTAATATTTCACTTGTTGTCTTGTTAGATGTTTTCATGAGGTTGTAAGTGTACTGGAAGACAAGAAGAAGCTTAAAGATGAGTTCTGAAGTTATTTAGTTGAACTTGGAATATCTTTCTTGGAGCAAGACAGGGAAGGAAAGAATAGTGGAAAAAAAGCAGCAACTGAAGGGGAGAAAAAGCTGGATGGGTTTTACAACCATAAATGGTAAAAGTAACCTTGCTCCGCTGCCAGAAAGCAGAACGATGGAATAAGGTTTTGATTTACAAGAACAGCTCAGCAAGGGCCTTGTAGAGTGCTTCATGCCTGCTATAAAAATGTGATTAGCTATAAAATGGGAGAGATTTAACAAGAGAATTTAAGCAACGTCAACAGCGCTGTTTCACGCAGAATGTGGATGCCTGCTTTTAGAGTTCTGGGAACACAAGCTAGTTTGGAAAACATGAAGTTTTCCAAGAGAGAATGTGAATTATTTTGATGTATTACCTGAACAAATTAAACTTTGGTTCTTTGCCCATTCATCCTGAGGTCTTTAAAATTAAGCAACATTTATCCTTGTAATTATTTCTTCATATAATTGTCTTCCAGGAGTTAGGCTTACAGTAAGCTGCCTAAAGACATACAGTTAGGTGTGAGATGCTTTCCCTTAATTCCAGTATTCTGTCTTGTTGTTATATAGTCTATATGGTATCTCCCTACCTGTATATTACAGCTTTATTAAAGAAGGTAAATTTGTCAGCTTTAAGCTCATGTGGTTGGTTGACCAGTAAAACTTGATGGTTGTGGACAGCAAAAACCTTTCCCCACTTCACTGATCCCCAGCCTCCAGCCCTAGAGTGATGGAAGCTCAGAGCTTAAGTTTTCTTAACAGAAAGCTCATGAGCAAATGACTTTATCACCAAATGTGCCAAGTAACATTTGGGGAGCAGAGGAGGGGGAACAGTAGCATTTTTGGATGCCCAGTGTCATTCCTTGTGAGGACTCCACTAGAGGGGAGAGGAAAAGAGGAAATAGGAATTTCTTTCTGAAAAGTGAAGCATCAAGTTGACTGTGAAGAATTAGCTGTCCCTGTTAAAATCTGAGGCCAAATGTTTCCTTTAAAGGACTTGCTCTTAGTCAAAGACTGAAGAAGGGGGGAGTCAATTGCATACCACTGTATGACTTAAGCTGAAACTGAATGCTGAGATTATCTATAACTCTTAATTAAGCCAAGTTAAGGCTTCTTCATTTGTTTTAATTGCATCTCCGTAATATTACTGCTATTTCAGATAGTTCAGAAACACCTGGTTTAAGAATAAACACAACCCTGAAAATGTGCAAGAAGGAGGATTAAATTATTAATGCCAATTATTTTCTTTACATTAAATTGGGAAACAACTCAAAGATTGTAGGGCACCAGTGTAATAGAATGTATAGTTGCCTATAAACTATAAGATATTATTTTTGTTTCTTTTCAAATCATATGGAAGCTTAACCTCTAATGAAGAACAAAAAATATTTTTATCTTAGTTGTTTGTATTGCTTGTCTGAAGACCGTTGATGTAAATGTCATGTCTTTATAGAAACTTAAAAGACATGATTTGAAGTTTTATTTTTGTGTTTGGAGGTGTCAAAATTACACAGATGAACTACTGGATGTAATCTGTCATGCATAAATTCAAAATAGCAATATGCTTTTTAAGTGTGTCTAAGTGAAAGCTAATAAATACACTAATTTATACTTAAAGATACAGTCTGGCAGATATAGTTCTGCCAGCTTTTCAATTCTAAACTCTTCATTTCAAGGTTTTAAAACTCTGCATAGTGGTAAAACTGTGTTCCAAACTATCTGGAGGACATTATCCTCAAGAGATCAGGTATAAAAGCCCAGTACTAGAAGTATTTACTTTTTTAGCATGCACAAAAAGCAAATGCAGAGATCCTGTATGTGACATTGTACCGTCTACTAATTTGAATTGAAGGATATTTGTTTAATAAAACCAAAATGTTTTAAAACTTACTTTTCAATATATTTTCACGATTGGATCAGTAAGCAACACTTTCAAACTACTAAGTAATAAATCTCCTTAACTGAGAAGGGTAACTGAGAGGATCCATGCAGGCAAAGTTTTGATTTTCTGTAGTATTGTAATTCATGTACAATCACTTTGGGAGAAAGGATTGCTAAAATGTCTCAAAGAAAAAAAGTTTTTTTTTTTTCCTCCATGGCAGATACCTTATTATTCATTAATATCGTGACATACCGAGAAACTATTGCCCTGTAACAATTTTATTGCTCTCTAAGTATGCTTACATCAGAGTTATAATACAGATGCAGAATGCAGAGTTGAATTTGGAATACCTTTCCTTTGGCAAAAAATGTAAGTGTAGCTTTTCTCTCTCTGTTACGTACTCTATAAATACCGAAGGTTTAAAAAGTTAAAATTAAGCCCGAAGCTGCAAAATCGGTTGCTGAGTAATTATTTCTTAAATATGAAAAAGCCATTTTGCATAGGTTCTGAATAGAATTCTGTTTTTAATCATGAGAGAAGTTGTGGTTGAATACAGTGCATTCACCGTCAAAGGAGGAAAGTACTTAATCAGTTCAAATTTCAAGGTCAGTGAAGTTTCTTGGTAGTTCAGAAGCAGAAAGAGGTTAAAAATTTGGATAGTTCTGCTAACTCTGAAGACTTAACTTATTGATGACTGACGTGAATGATTGGCTTTTCCAAATGATCATCTAGTCACCCACTGAGGAAAGTGATCCTGTGAAACTGAAAAAGAAAGCAAAACTGTATCAGTACATCCAAAATTGAAGGTACATCCCAAGTAGATCCAGGTTCCCATGGTTTTATATGATGAGAGATTAATCCTGTCAGCACCTGTATATCACCGTTGCTGTATGTTAACTGAAATCTCAGTGTATGCCCCATGCCCTGTATGCGGCCTTCTACTTGCAAATCTTAAATGAGGACGCGTCCACTTCAACCAACATATAGGTTTAGTCACATATCTGGGGAGAGGAATGCACAGCTGTGTGTTTGGTTTTGGTTTTTTCCCCCCACTGATCATTAAGTTGTGGTGGGAAAATTATACTTTTCATTTTGTCTTTAAATGGAGAAGTACCTTGAAAAGGATAGTCATACTGTCACTGTGCATTACACTGAGTGACTGCTCTCTATTTTGTGGGTGTCTTGTATGCAACCATGAGTTTGATCTGCTGTGTTCTTGTTCTGGTCTCTCATTTCCCAACTAGAATGTGAATACTTCTTCCCCAAGATTAAGAAGCGTATCTAGTTACTTAGCAGTGATTTCTTCCTTTCCTCTGTCAAGTTACAGACCTTAGGTGGCATCAGGTCAGACTTCAGGATAGGGAGGTAGCTGCTAAAAAAACCTTGGCCTTATCCAAATTAGGAGGTTTACAGAGGTGCAAAATTCCTGAACTGTGATTAAAATCTCCTTGCCTTAATTTTTTTTTTTTACCAAGAAATTAAAAGCTGGCAAGCAATTCAAAGCTTGACACCTGTACTTCGGATTTACTATTGCTATGAGTTAGCTTTGTGCATTTTGCCTCCAGGGCTGGCTGAGAATCATACAGTCATACTATGGTAAAAGCTGTTTTTTCTCTAGTATTCATGGTGTAGGGTCTAAATATGACTTGTCTCTGCAGAGCAAAAAGATTTTGTATCTTCTCAGCTGTATCTGTGTCTCTGTAAGTAAATGGTTTTCCCTTTATCTTCACTTACATGAAATGGAAATGCGGTCATTAATATCAGAGCTGAATCTTGCAGTGTGGACAATTAGTTAAGATTGTAAGCCATGTCAGCACTTTCTTAACACTGGTGCAGAGCTTTCTTTCCATAAATGTATGGTTCAATCTCACTCATCATAAATGCAGAAGAAATGTTGCAATGATAATAATTCCCTGGTCAACTGTAAGATGGATGGTGACTTGCAGAAAAGGAGGTGCTCTTGCATGTTCTGATTAGCTGAGTGTTGTCTTATCAAGTCTAAAGCATGACTTATCGTATTCCCCAATGTTAGTGGTAAGCTGAACTTGTCTTACTCTTTGCACCTTTGCAGGTGTTTTGTCAAACATTTTGGGGCTGCTTTTTCAGCCATAAATGAATGTCTTAAATATATTGCTGTGACTAATCTTTGTCAACGTAAGTATCAGTACACAGAATCACTGGTTCAGAAAGTTCAGAATTATTCTACTGTGGTGATGCTTTAGATAATACTGACTTCCACTTAGACTATGTTCATTACTCAAGTAGACAAAAATAATTAAGACATTTCTTGCATACACAAAAATGTCTGTTTGCAATAGCAGCATTAATCTCTATATTTTTATGCTTATATTAAGTAACTTGCCAAATAGAAATGTCAATTAATGTAAAAGACAAAAGTAATATTTGTAAGCATTTATTATAAAGGCTTAAGTATAACAGTTTTATTTGGAGACTGGAAAATACCATTGCCACACCAAGATAACACAGCATAAATATCCAGTGTTAGGAATTAGTCTTGTGCTCTTTTTTTTTTATTAATTTGCCTCATTTATTCACATATTTAGCAGTGTTGATTGAGGGTTTTGCTCTGAACATCACATACTGCTTCACAGTGCAACATACTAAAATATTTAAAATTCTTTGTGAGCAACACCACATGCTTGACATTTCATATAAATTATTGAAGTGCACTAAGAGCATGGCTAGTGCTAACTCATCACTTCTCATTTTTCTCAGGGGTTAAAAGAGAGCATCTCCTGTGCTAAAAAGGGGAGAGAGCTTAATGCTTCCCTTGCTCCCTTTCCTTATCTCACAAAGACAACTTCTCACCAGTAGAACCTTGAATAATTGCAACACGCTATTTGAATAGACAGATCTATTGACTGAAGCAGGACTTTATTATTCATCAGTGTAATAAAACCTGACCAGAAATGTTTAGCTGTGTTGCTCCAGTTTCATCATTTTTGCAATGTTGGCTGTGTACTATTTTGTATCCTAACTTTGGAGTTCCCATGTATTCATGTGTTGATGCCATTAGGATCTGAAGAAACCATCTGAACATGGCTTTGTATTTGACAGAGAGCAGGTGTGTGTGTGTGTGCGCGCGCATGCACGTGTTCATATGTGTGGTCTTTTCAAAGAATTGGGCCCTCTGCACATTTTCCAATCTGGAGGAGGTCCTATTGGTAGTAGTGGGTAAGTGGTACTTTACTCAGTGTAAAGTACGGAATTACTGTCATAGGTTTAATCAAACCTGGTCAGTGATACTGAGGGTCAACTGTTGTGTAGGAATATCCT
This sequence comes from Gavia stellata, assembly GCF_030936135.1. Taxonomy (NCBI): domain Eukaryota; kingdom Metazoa; phylum Chordata; class Aves; order Gaviiformes; family Gaviidae; genus Gavia; species Gavia stellata. The sequence goes on from NC_082596.1 coordinate 82,498,194, forward strand.
GTTTTCTGGTTATGTCTCAGGGTGCGGCATAGTCCATCAGCACTCTTGTTTACTGAAAGGTGTTTCTTTGCTGGTGTGTGTGTAAGTGTACCACTATAATTGTGCCACAAAATGTATGGCTAGGTACCCACTGGCAAATCTGTTTGCCCGTTTAGTGTGCAGGGAAAGAAAAGGAGTGATGATCACCTTCAGAACTTAGGAATATGAAGCTGAAGAGAACAGAGCTGTGTCTGCTGAGCGCCAAAACCCTACAGAGAATTTGTTATAGGATGGAGCGGAGGAGACTTGCTTATAATTCTCCTGAAGACCAGCTTTTATCCTAACCCAGTTAGGATGTGTCCTCTGGCTAGTAACCTGCTTGTAAATACGTTGGAATTAATTTCACTGGAACCTGCACAGAGTACTTAGGGTGGGGAAGACCGTTACTAACTGTGTAAAAACTGAGTGGTTCCATATGTTGAATTTCCTTCCCCTTGTCGTTCACATCACCACCAAACATTCTCTCTGGCAAGCACACCCCTACTTTCAGGTATTTAGGCTTGGCGTTAAGAAATAGAATGTAACATTCTTTTCTCTGTCTTCATGTTCTTGCCTGCATTTTCAACTCCCTTAAATCTCATAGTTGTGAGTTGTGCCCTTTTGGATCCTTAAAAACTCCATACTTTATTTATTCTTGTCTGCGTTCCATTTTATACCCATAGAAATTAATTTAATTTCCTGTGCATACCTACCTCCCCCCCTTTTTTTTTCCCCAATCTGCAACTTTGTGCTGTTTCTCATTATCTTTTGCTGTGAGGCTTTGAGAAAATTTACGGGGATTAAGCCCCCTCTACTTTGTAACTATTACTCCCCACAACCCAACCCCTCTACCCTCTGTTCCTTGCCTCTCTTTCTTCATCCATTTTTCTTTTTGTGCAGGAATTTGTGAAGCTATGTAGAGCCAGATTTCTTGATGAAAGGACAAGCATAGTGTTACCTCACCACCATGGTTCTGCTTGGTTTCTTTTGGAGGTGGCAGTTCTCTGGGTAAAACTGTTTTTGCAATAGTGCAGGTTCTACAGTATAACTTGATTTTTGGTTTCTTCTCTTAATTTTCCTGGTAGAATTAAGCATCCTCTACATAAATGCATGCCACTTTCTTGGCCGCAATGGAAAATTGAATGTCTGCAGCTGTTCTCCCTCCAGCAGTGACATATCCTTGTGCCAACTGTAGAGAGAATTCACATCCAATGTGAATATATTCCTTTTCTTTGGGACCACTTGTCACGGGTATAATTTTAAAATGGGTGTACTTCAGAATGGACGGTCACCAGGCTTTTCTTAATAGTAGTTAAGGATATTGAGAAGAAGTGGTTGTGGTTAAGCTTTTGAAATACCCTCTTTTGTCTGTAGAACTTAATCCGTGAGCCTAGTTAATGGCCTGGAAGTGTGTGTCTTAAGAATCCACTTTGTGAAATTTCATTCTTGGTAGATTTGTGTTGGGTAAAGCCAAGGAATGAGACTTTCTCGGGAACAGCAACTCTTGAGTTGTTGTCAACTCTGGTTACACATGCTCTCTTCTGACAGTTTCCTCTGTGAAGGCTGTACTTGTAGGAAAGAAAGTCTGATCTGATAAGGAGTGTATTGTAGTTATTAGTCCAGAAACATTACTCTTCCTACTGTAACCTAAAATAATATACACTCTTGTACAGTACCATTTTATAGCCATCAGAAGAAAGGGATAAAACCACAAAGACTTTAGCCAGGCATGACTCGTAGATGGTAGTGTTACCCATAAAATTATGCTGACAGGAAAAATAGTGTGCTGCATTTTTCTGTTACTGCATTTTTCTTAGTCATGGTCAATTCTGCTACTTTTGAGGAGATTATTACCTCTAGGACTTAGACACAAAGACTTAGTCCACCAACTTGCCATGATGTTTTGTGATGGGGGAATCCTTTAACTCTTTCCCTCAATTGCTCCTAGAAAGGAAAGAGTAACCAGCCCATCCTGGTTTTCTAGCTGGCTGCATCTGTAAAGTTGTGCCTGGAACATCTTTTGTGAAAATGGGATTGTGTTCTTCCCTGACTTCTAGTGGAAAAGCAACACTTTGACTATGTAGGCTGTTACCTGAATTCAGTTTGCTATCATTCTGTTCAATTTAGGAAAATCTAAACTAAATACCACTAGCAGTTGAAAAAGCAGTTCTTGCATTGTGGTGAAATGCCAAGCAGAGAAGTGGGCTGTAGTTAATGTAGCCTCCTGATTATTTTCTGGAGAGCTGCAAGTATTCTGCTTTTCCCATGATATTAACTGATCTATATTTTATGACCTTCTGTGGTCAGCCAAACATGTTTCCATCCTTTGAGCCTTTCCCTCTGATACCTGTTGTCCAAGTTATTCAAGCTTTTCAGTATTAGACTAGTGCAGGAATCCTTTGCAATTGCTCTGATATGAATGGGGTTCAGAATATTTACATCTGTATAGGCACAAGATTTGTGAACAGACAGTTGGCTTATCCTAGGTAATCTTTGACTGTATGATTACTGCTTGGTGGTTGCTTAAGAACAGCTTTGGGACCAGCAGAGGAAAAGAGCCTGTATAAAACCAGCACTACTCTTTTCAGTTAGGAGAATTCAGCCTTTAATATAATTTAGGGGAAAGATTGTTCTTGCAAAAACTAGCCTCTGATTTGTGACTCACATTAAGAGCAGTACGATCGTCACTATTACTCAATAGATAAGTCTTTGAAAGATGTTCATGTTCCACTCCCAAGTGCTAGGAGAACCATGCTTTTCCTGTCCTAGGCATAGAAAAGCACACTTGCAATGCCAAATGTGACCTGTATTAATGGTACTTTTTGGACAAACCATAAATGCTTTGAAGAGCTACTTTCCTGTAAATCTTTTAAAAAACCAACTTAAATTTCACCCTCCTCACAGATGGTTGTTTGGGGGGGAGGGAAACAAACAAAAAGTGAACAAAATAATAATTGAGCATCTTGCTGATAATCAGAAGTTTCTCATTTGGAAATGTTTTCCCATTTAGAAATTATTGCTTTCAGCTGTGAAAATAATGGGCTTTTCCTGCAAAGAAAAAGAAGGGGGAGGATGCATGTAAGTATTTAAAATAAATATCAATTCTGTTTTGCAAATATGGAAAAATAATTACTCTTATTTTAAGATCACACAGGGATTCCATAAATATTGCTTGCATTTGTGGATGAGTTATTTCATTAGGTCAAATCAGAGAAGCCCTGCTTGAAAATGGGGTTCTTAATGCTGAAGCTGTGCTGACACCCTTTTTGAGCAACTTCTTAGAAAAGAAAATACCTTAGGGGCTGTGTGTAAACAGAAGCCTCAAATAAAGTTCTTTTATTGGTTGCACTGACATAATCTAGCAGTGGTAATTATCTCAGGGCTGGCTAACTGCAGGCTGCTCAGAGAGATTTGCTGTGTTTGAGTGAGAACTGCCAGTCTATCAGAAGATGGGATGTTTCAAAACACTGCCAGTCAGGTTCATTTCGTATCTCCCACTTCTCCTAAAAAGCAGCCTGACATTTATTCATGGTACCTCCTCTCTGTGACAAGAACAACTGCTGTTCAGGCTTTTTTCCAAGTATAGTCAAATATTTTACAGAAACATATTGTGACTCAACAAAGTAATCGGTAATCGGAGTGGAAGCCTCCAGTGAGTGTGCAGTATCGGATAGCTGGACAATAAAACTTGTTGCTGGCATGTTGCTCTCTCTGACTGTTCAAGCTTTACTGAAGGAGAAAATCAAAGCTTTGTGTAAAGGGGCTACACGTGCCACCCAGTGAGAGTTTCAGGCCTTTGGGTTTTTTCTATTTTCTTTAAGAGCAAAGGTCACAGTACCATTTGCTTGGTTTCTTCAAATTCCCCCACCCCCTACAGAAGTGGGTCCAATTCAGTCTGAGACCTCCACTGAGTGCCGTGCTCTGAGAGTGGTGTTACCTTCTGGTCCCTTCCACTGCAGCGTGGAAATCTGCTGTCCAGTGTGGGAGAATGGCCTTTGAGTGAGATGGTCCAGTGTCACATTGGTTTTGTGATCATTTCACACAACAAGGATGGAAACATTTTGATGTACGGGCTGTTTTGAAACAGAACAGGTAGGTATCATGCCATGTGCCTATTGCTGGGTGATGGTGTTGGTAGTGGCTTTGCTTTAAAGAAAGACAACAGTGTGGTTTTCAAAAATGCCTTGTCTCATGCCAGAGTATGGCTTACTGAAAGTATTGTGTGAAAGATGCTTTAATCAGGCATGAGCTACCAGTTTTTTTATTACACTAGTCAAAGGAAGAATTTTTGTCAGAAATGTTTTTAATAGGTAGCCAATGACTATTGCTTTCAAAGGAGTTGCAGAAGTACTACTTGGAGCATAATGTTAGTTTACTCAGCCTTTCCTGAAGGTGATGTACAATAAAAACCAAATGCAATTTCATATTCAGTCAGGTTTAGTTTACAGAGTTGACTGTTTGAAAAGCTTAAACCTATGTGTATGATAAGAGACTGGAGAATTACTCAGCATGGTTCCTCTTTTCAGAAACGTGAATAAAATGTTAAATGAGAATGGTTCTGTAAACAGCAGCACTTCAAAAGAATATCAGTGCAAGTAATGCCCTCCACATCCTGGGAGAAGGGAGAAATAAGCAAGACACATGTGCAGTGTAGCAGTGTAGTCCTGCACATTAAAGCATAAGGAGTCCAGTTTTTAATTTTGGGACTTACATTACTTGTTTAACATGAATTGAAGAAACGGGGAAAACTACTGCCTTTTTTTCTTTTTTTTTTTTTTTTAGCTCTTGCTTTAAAACAGCAGTTCAAACTTAGCCCAGGCTGCTATTGGCCAAAAATGGTAAGTAGCTGTAGTGCATTCTCCCTGAAGCACCTAACACAAAAGAATTGTATTCCCTTTTGGCCTGGGTTCAGCCTTGACGGGCAGTGGTGGTTGGATGGAGTTTCTCTTCAGGATGGAACTAAAGATACCGCTCCCGATGTGTTCTGCTGTAGTCACAGGCTTGTAGGAGACCAGTAGTGACTATTAACATACTTAGGTTGCCTAGGAACAAACTTTCTGTTTACACCATTAGTTTTAAGGGGTATACATCTATGGTTGCTAAAGCTTTACCAGACCAACATTTGCCAGAGTAAGATGCGGGCGAAAGTGAAGACATGAGCACAAACTACCAAATGCTAATCTGAAAGTTTCTTTTAACTTTTGACAAATACTATGGCACTGGTTGATATTACTGGAAAAAATTCTTTCAATCATTATCCTATTTGTGTTATTTCAATATTTTCCATGCTCTGGCTCATGAGACACCATCAGTTGCTTTCTGTTTTCCTCTGATTTATTTTGGACTAGTTTGTTTTGGAAGGTGAGCAGCTGTAATAATTCAGCAATTACATTGTCAACTTGAGTAGTACTTCCTATTCAGATTAGATTCAGATCCATAAGTGTAACTACGGAGGAAACATGCAAGCCAGGAAATATAAAAATTCTGAGCAGCTCTGACATGGAACAATAAGCCTTTCTGCTTTTGCGTCTTTCCTAGAGGAGACTAGAAGATTTGACAGAACGGTAGGTTCTTGGGAGTCAAGTGCTTTGTGGTCTGGAAGCCATCAGTTCTCTCTCAAATCTCTCTCCAGATAATATTCTTAATGAAAATGATGAGACTCTCTTGTAGTGGATTAAAACCCCAGTTTGCCTCTGGGGTTTTAGCTCAATTCGGAGGCTGAAATTTGAGACTTTTTTTTTAATTCTTTGCAGAATCTCATTTATTCATTAGCGGGGGTTTCTAATGCACATTGCTCATGCAAAGTGGGGATATGTTTTTCTGATTAAGGAGTCTTGTCTTAAGATATCTTTTGAAATACTGAAGTAGCATTGAGTCATTATTTGGGTGCAGATTTAAATGATAATTATAGTTGACAGCTGTAGTTCTTGAACCACTGGAAACTGGCATGTTTCACTAGAAACTGTGACAAAGTGTGACGGGAATGCTCATATGCATCAAGATTGAACACAACTGTCGATGAGTGTAGGGTGAAAAAACAAAGAATTCCAAGGATACAAAATTACTTTACAAAAATGTTTTACATGACAAATTTTATTCATGAGCACTCATCTATGAGCTAGGTTTCAGAACAGGCTTGCACATGAAGACTCCCAACTCAGACTCAGGGCTTTACATACGAGTTTTGAAGTCATGTCTTAGTTGTACAACTAGAAAATTGTTTTGGTTTAAATGAACAATATTGTTTTAATAGATTAAAAACAGTACATAAAATGTTTGATGTGTGGCTTAGCTTGGAGCCTATCTTTGTCCTTTATGGTGTGAAGTTAGCGTTATGTGTGTTCTAAAAGCATAGCAGCAACTTGTAAGTGTAGAGCAAATGCTGTTTGGATTATTATCATTGATGCTTTTCTCCTATGGTGTACAGCACAATGCATGGTTTTTCTGAATATGACAGGAGATACCAGTGCAGTATCAGCTTGATAAGAAATGAAATCTGCATGTGTTTTAAGCAGAAGAAATAATTGAAAATCTTGTGTACTAATAAGCTAAACTCTTATTTGGATAAAGATTAAAATAATGTAAATGCAATATTGTCTTTAAACAAGTTTTCTGCCAAACATGACACATTGTAATGTCAAAAATGTTACTTGACTGATTTCTAGCTATTGGTGTGACACAAATTTTGTTCTGGGGGTGTTCAAAATATTGGTCCATGGATTTGGGGGGAGGTCTATCAACACAATTGGTGCAAAAGGCAGTATCCTAAGTTACCCTTCACTGTAGATGTGGAAGTTTAGAAAAAGGAAACATTCTGAAATGATTGCGATTATTTTGACAGGATTAGCTGTTGTGGAAACATGAAAGAAAAACTTAGTGACTGTGGCTGCTGGTTTTTCTCTGAGATCATCTGGAATTTGTGAACTCCTTTCTCACCTCTGCTTGCAGAAGATTATTCAATACTTTATAGAAATTGCTGTACAGGACGCTAACACCAGAAAGACTTGTCATGTAGGGTTCAATCCTACTTCGAATGAAGTGTGCCTGTAAATTCATTGGTTTTGGTTAGTGTTGCTTCTAACAAAAACTCTTTTTGTCTTAATGTGGAGACTTATGTTACTAAATGTGCATCAGCCAGATAATGCTCTCTGACCATATATAGTCTGCCTGAGAAAATGTACTTGAGTGAAAGTAGTATAGAAGCTATCTAAACATAATCCTCTGGCTTTAAGAGTCTTGGTTCTTCATGTTGAGAGTGCATACCTGCTCAAAAATTGGCAGATAATTTACTTTCTTTTAGTAGCACAGCTGGCAGACTATTGGCTGATCACCAATACATGAAGTTATTTGATTCAGCTTTGTTCCTATTATCTCATTTTAACTCTGGGCTTCCAAGGCATTGCTTTGATGTGAGAGGAAAATTTGACCCTTACCCTCAGGGCAATGGTGCTCACTCTGCAAGAATTAAGATGTATCTAAACATTGGCTATGAATTTCATAACTATGAGATAAATATTAGATGGGAACCATGAGTGATAAATACAGTAGTGCAGAAGAAAAGTACTGTTAGGCAGAGAGATTTATTCTTTCTAGTACATGACATTTTTGTTTCTCATGAAGGCAAATTATATGACTCAGTAATGAGCTGTGATTTATTTAACAATGATGTATAACTTATTCTCAGAGGCATTACAGTCAATGGGTGGCCACAAGAGGAGGAGTTTGTCTGTGTTACTTTGTTAATCCAGGAATTTCCCAATGAGATGTTGGTTCATCGGTCTCTTACAGCCATATGATACCTAAAAGAATGTACAGTATTATTTCGGTGTTGGACACTGATAAGTGTTAGCCTTTTTTAATGTACTAGATCTGATATTCCAAGTCAAGCATTGCTTTTTGTGTACAGTTATATTAGTCTGTGTTCATCAGTGGATGCAATTTGTTTTGCTGTGTTTTGAAGTGGCAGAGCGGTGCATTGCTAACATATTTCTTTATATGGAAGCTATGTAGTGACTGATATGCCTGATTTCACTCACACACATACACGCCTTTTATCTAATGGAGTTATCTGCAGTTATACAAAGTGG